>NC_060138.1:1087406408-1087721328 GCF_021461385.2 Schistocerca piceifrons | reverse complement strand
AATTATTTGTTTGTCTGTACGTTTACATCACATGTACCGACATCCACCACTTTCAGGTAATTCCTAGGTGGTGCGTCGCTTTTTTTTTCTTTTTGTCTTACGGTGTGCTTCGATAGCTAAATAGTTCACTAATCAATACGGTATCAACTGTATTAACCTAATTGTAGATGGCTGAAAACAAAGAAAAAGAAAAAGAGAAATGTCTTGGCTTAGACATAGTTAAAACATGCCTTAGTACTCCATTTTTCGAGTAAGAACAGCAGTGAAATGGAAATGAGCGTACAGCATTGTGGGCCGGGAGTCCACCATTCGGGGAAGTTCAGCCGCCGGGAGCAAGTACTTATTGCATTCGGCGCCACATTGGGCGACTTGCGCGTCAGAGATGGGGATGAAATGATGATGACAACACAACACCCCGTCCCTGAGCGGAGAAAATTTCCTGCCTCAGCTGGGAATCGAACCCGGGCCCCTTTGCGTGGCATTCCGCCACGCTGACCACTCAGCTAACGGGGGTGGACAGAAAAGCAGTTTTTGTACGCAAAAGGCCACTACATTTGGAAATGTACAGACGCTTAACCATTGGTAAAATTCCTGTAAGTGTGTTATCAAAGTGTGTGCCGATACAGCCAAAGGATATGTTTGAAGAGATTACGTAAGGAATGGTTTAAATGAACGCCGACGCTGAATGCAAATTACATGGGCCTTAAAATTACATATTAACAAAATATAATCCAAGAATGTTGCCTGGCAACAATGCCAGTAGATGAATTGCAGCCACGAGTTCGGCAACATTGTAGTCACTGTTGCTGGGCAATGTTTGTGGCAATCTATTTCCTGGCCAGTGGTGTATACACAGGCCATACTACGCACGCGAAATGAACTAAAGTGAGCTAGTAGAAGTGAATACGGCTTTCTTACATTTGCATTCCATAAAGAAAAAGGTTAGCAAGAAAATGAGAAATCAAGTTTTGTAGTTACGTCTTTTTTAACGTAAATGAACTGTTTCCGAAACTTTAACTAGTGAACTGAGGTACATATCTTTCCAGGGTGTTGAAACAAGATTTAGAATAGATCGTTTAAAAGCAATTCTTTTGAGAATTTGTAAGATCAAAACGAAAATGTAATGACTGTGTATCATTTAAAACCAGATAGACGATTAGCTTTCAGTTTTTGGTTACTGGTCACTCATAGAGAAGTATAATGTACCTTATTAAAGTACGCATCGATTGTTTCTTGGCATCGCACATTTTCAACGCTTTGTTGAATGGGCTTAAGGGATTCATCAAAATAGTTTGAAATAAAACCAAGTGTCTACGTCAACATTTTATTGTGGCTCACCGGTACACTGATAGAACTCTTTTATTTCATAGATGCGATACATCTACATCCAGAGTTATGGTATGTGGAAAGTAATGTATGCAGAGACCATAATAAAAAGACGTTTGACAAATTACAACAATTTCCGGAAGGCTTTTGGCATTGTGTCGTACAAGCGCCTTGTAGTGAAATTACGTGCTTATGGAATATCGTCTCAGCTATGTGACTGGATTTGTGATTTCCTGTCAGAGAGGTCACAGTAACTGATGGAAAGTCATCGAGTAAAACAGAAGCGATTTCTGGCGTTCCCCGAAGTAGTGATTTAGGCCCTTTGCTGTTCCCTATCTATGTAAACGATTTGGGAGACAATCTGAACAGCCGTATTAGGTTGTTTGCAGATAACGCTGTCGTTTATCGACTAATAAAGTCATCAGAAGATCAATAAAAATGCAAAACGATTTAGAAAAGATACCTGAATGGTGCGTAAATTGGCAGTTGGCTCCAAATAACGAAAAGAGTGACGTCATTCACATGAGTACTAAAAGGAATCCGTTAAACATTGGTTACACGATAAATCGGTCAAATCTAAAGGCCGTAAATTCAACTAAATATCTAGAAATTACAATTACGAACAACTTAAATGGGATAAAGCATAGAAAATGTTGTAGGGAAGGCTAACCAAAGACTGCGTTTTATTGGCAGGACACTTAGAAAATGTAACAGACCTACTAAGGAGACTGCCTAGACTACGCTTGTCCGTCCTCTTTTAGAATACTGCTGCGCGGTGTGGGATCCTTACCAGATAGGATTCACGGAGCACATCGAAAAAGTTCGAAGAAGGGCAGCGCGTTTTGTATTATCGCGAAATATGGGAGAGAGTGCCACTGAAATGATACAGGATTTGAGCTGGACATCATTAAAACAAAGGCGTTTTTCGTTGCGATGAAATCTTCTCACGAAATTCCAATTACCAACTTTCTCCTCCGAATGCGAATATATTTTGTTGACACCGATCTACGTAGGGAGAAACGATCACCACGATAAAATAAGGGAAATCAGAGCTTGTACGGAAAGATATATATGTGTACGTTCTTTCCGCGCGCTATACGAGATGGGAATAATAGAGAATTGTGAAGATAGTTGGATGAACCTTCTGCCAGGCACTTGAATGTGATTTGCAGAGTACCCATGTAGATGTAGACGCAGATGAATACGTAAACACTTGGTGAAGCTTCAAAAACGTTTTAAACTCATAAGAACATACATAGATTACAGTATGGCTCACTACTGCAGATCTTGTACGACAATGGTAGTAGTGAGAATACGGTTTTTCAGCTTTTGTTCTTTGTATATTTCATAGCTCTGTTCATAGACGTACTTACCAAATTTATGGAATTCATGGTTGACGCAGTTCACACTTCTTCATTCTTGTAGACAGATGATAAGTCAACTCTCTCACATACACATGTCATCCACCAAAATGATGCGAAATAACTTTGCTTCACTACTCATATTACGTTCCACGGGGCTGCAACGCTGTAGACGTGAGAATTATGAAGCAAGGCCGCAATAGGGAAGCACTTACAAGTAAGGACAGAAATGGATCAGTCGTATGACATGTTTTTCATGTGAAATTGAGCTAAAATATCGACTTTTCCTTTGACTTGAGACGAGATCTACATCTATCGCCAATCCCGAGAAAACGGATTGTACGTAGTGCACTCCCTTCTGACTGTGCGTGGAAACAGTATTCATAACATTCCTCATATCTGAAACGGCTTGAGAATCCAAAAGAAATTTTTGACAAATGATAAAATGCATAGCAGAGAGCATTTGTCATGCAGCTAACATGTGAAACTTCCTTACGTACTACGATTTGTGAGTGACTACTGATTTTTTCCAGTGAAATAGAGTAATTCTCTGAAACCTCATCAATAGCTGGTGGAATGAGAGTAAGTATGGGTTTGTAAAAACATAAATGAAAGCATCACACTTTTGTTCTTATACTGAGCATGAGCCTTCTCTAAACCACTGATCTTAGTTGTCGTCAATTGTTTGATTAATGAAAGACTGTTCCATGATTCTGTCACAACTGCAACTGCATTAGCATGTTAGTGATGTGAAATTGTGTAAATTCCGATCTGTGTTTAGTAACAAACGGTTGGAATGTCGAATTATTTGTCATTCTGGCATAACCTATCAGTACGATCATTTGCAGACTCAGTAGCTCTATCTTATAAATTTTTTGATTAGCTGATTAGGCGATTGCGTGAAGGCTTCAGCTGTAGAACTACATAAAACCATGACAGCATACTAGTCAGCAAAGGAGCACCCACCACTAACGTTGTTAGTTCGGTAGATCATTTGATCTTTCATCGAAATGATGTGGAACCGGCCAGTTTACAGAATATTTTTACATGTTAAGCCAACGGCCTTGCTGCAGTGATACTACCGGTTACCGTCAGATCACCGACGTTAGGCGCTGTCGGGCTGTGCTAGCACTTGGATGGGTGACCATCCGGTACGCCGAGCGCTGTTGACAAGCGGGGTGCACTCAGCCCTCGTGAGGCAACCTGAGGAGCTACTAGATACAGAAACAGCGGCTCCGGTATCGAAAACTGACATACGGCCGGGAGAGCGGTGTGCTGACCACATGCCCCTCCATATCCGCATCCAGTGACGCCTATGGCCTGAGGATGACACGGCGGCCGGTCGGTGGCGTTGGGCATTCTTGGCCTGTTCGGGAGGAGTTTTTATACATGTTAACATTGATGAACACATTATTATTATTATTAGTTCTATTCATGCCATTAGATTTTTTTTTTACTTTTTTTACTGTGTACCAGTTTCTAAGTAGAACTGTCAATGGAATAGAAAGAGTTGTCCAGGAGAAATGATTTTAAATGAACACATTGTTATTGTTAGTCCTAGTCATGCCGCTAGATCTTTTCTTTTTTTCGTAGGTACCAGTTTCTAAGTAGAATTTTGTCAATTAAGTAGAAAGAGTTGTTCAGGAGAAAAGATTTTAAGTTAGATTTTACACTTGGTCCGCTACCTGTCAACATTTTATGTTACTGGGCAAATGATCAACAGTTTTTGTTGCTGCACATTTAACTCCTTTCTGAGCCACTGAGAGCTTTAACGATGATTAATGAGGGTCACTTTGTCCCAGAGTTGTACGTATCGGCAACAATGCTTTTTTTTCAAATTGTGACGGATTACTTATGACGCCGCAGTTAAAATGCCTAACTCCTTGAAGACTCCATGGGTGAACACCGAATACTATTCTTACTGCTCGCTTTTGCGCAGTCGGTGTTCAAATGTGTGTGAAATCTTATGAGACTTAACTGCTAAGGTCATCACTCCCTAAGCTTACACACTATTTAACCTAAATTATCCTAAGGGCAAACACACACACCCATGCCTGAGGGAGGACTCGAACCTCCACCGGGACCAGCCGCACAGTCCATGACTGCAGTGCAGTCAATGATTTCTTTCGTTTTCTAACTGGTGAATTCCCCAGAAAATTATTCCGTAAGACATTATTGAGTGGGAATATGCAAAATTTGTCAGGAGGCTGATACGTTTCTTTCCAAGATTAGCAGTTATACGAAGAGCAACAGTAGCTGAACTTAATTCTTTGAGGAGCTCAGTAATCTGCTTCTTTCATATTAAATTACACCCAAAAATTTGATGCAATCTCCTGTTCACTGACTCCCGCTCGTATGGTGCATCAATTGTTGTATGCATCTTATTTGTTATATAAAACTCAAATGTAGTGTTTCTTTTTTTTTTCAGAATTTGAGGAGGGTCCGTTTTCACAGAATCACTTAACAATACTTCATAACGTATCATTTATCAACATTTTTGATGCTTTCTCTCGGACTTATTGTAGCACTAGTATTATCTGAAAAAATACCAAATTTGCTTGCTGAATGTTTAGCAGAAGATTATTCACATATATAAGGAACAGGAGTGGACCCAAAATTGAACCTTGCCCTTCTGCGCCGTTTGTGAAGCTACGGGCCATGTGATAACTGCTCGCATTGTAAAAAAATATTTAAAAAGAATCAGTCGCCAGGATACGGTGCTTATAACCAGTATCCGAAAAGTGAAAGGGAGTTAGCTGTTTAGTGGCGAAATGAGCCATAAAATTCAGAGCTGTGTTACACAACAAGTACTTTTTTGCTCTTAAAAATTTCAATGCCGGCTTTATAGTAGAACAGGCAGCAGTGCTTAGATAGCAGGAGAAATATGTTTCTAATTTTTTGTTTCGAACGTTTTGCGTCTCCTGTGTTATATTCTTCGAGGCCAGAATTACCCCGTAAAGGTTACCACCGCGAAAGTGCGGGTCTTAAGTAAGTAAGCTAGTCTCATTAACTGCATGTTTTAATTTCCCTTTCATTAATACAAGAAGCCGAGCTACGCGGCAGTCTTAAAAGTCGTAAACAGTCCCATGTAAGTGCAACGACGTCCGATTTGAAATTCAAGTTTTCTTCTACCTAGGCAACAGCCATCTCCAGAAATATTACGTGCTAAAGTTGTGACTCAATTCTCAAAGAAAATATCACGCTACAATCTGAATAAATGGAAAAGAATACAAATTTTTCTATTCTTGTGTATTATATTGTACTAGGGTCGTCCACAAAGTAAGTTCCGTTTCTATTTCTATCCGCAGCAGCACTACGATCGCATTTCCGAGCATGCGCGGCATTTACTCAGACTCGAGGAGAAGATGTACACCATTTTCAGATCACTGCTGCCGACGTGTGCTTTGCAGTGCTTCTTTATAATGTCAGCCGTAATTGAAAATGCCACCGCGTGTGAAATCAGATCTGTGATTCGTTTTCCAAATGAAAAGAAAGTTAAACCAAAGGAAATTCATGGGCAAATCTGCGAGATTTACGGACAAAATGCTATGAGTGATTCAATGCTTAGAAGATGGGTCAGACTGTTCTGTGAAGGACGTGATCAAGTGCACGATGAAGAACTAAGTGGACCCCAGTCTGTGGTTACTGATGAACTGATTCACTAAATTGAAGAGAAGATTAAGCACAACTGTAAGTTTACGCTCAGTGCCCTTGCTATGGAAGTTCCGCAAATCTCACGATCACTAATTCATGAAATTGTTACTGAAAAACTGAAATTTCGAAAACTTTTCTCACGTTGGGTACCCAAAATTCTTACTAAACAACACAAAAAACAACGGATGGGCAGTGTACTTCAATTTTTGACACGCTACAATGAAGAAAGCGATGGTTTTCTTTCTCGAATAGTCACAGGGGATGAAACTTGGGTATAGTACGACACCCCTGAAACAAAACGGGAATCAATGGAACGGAGGCACACTTCATCCCCAACGAAGGTTAAGCCTAAGCAAATCTTGACACCTCGAAAAGTCATGTGCACCGTTTTTTGGGACAGAAAAGGCATTTTGCTGATTGATTTCTTAGCGCAAGGCCAAACAATCAATGCACATGGTTACTGCGAGACCATTAAGAAATTGCGCCGCACAATACAGAACAAGCGCCGAGGATTACTGTCAAAAGGTGTTATTTTTTCCAAGATAATACCCGACCTCACACGGCGAATGTGACCAAACAACTCTTATGGGAATTTCACTGGGACGCGCTTGATCACCCTGCGTACAGCCAGGACTTCGCTCCTAGCGACTTTCATCTCTTCTTACACCTGAAATCTTTCTTTGGTAGTCAACACTTCAACGACGATGACGAGCTGAAAGAACATGTTACCACACGGTTGAATACACCGGCGGCAACCTTCTATGAAGAAGGCTGTAACGCCGGAAATGCATATCCTCCTATTTCCATCTATTGTACTATTATTTTTTTCCTTGTCTTGTTACCTCAAGATATGACATTTCTGTGTCTTTATATATTATAATTGTTTTACTATGTGTATATATATATATATATTTATGCTCTTATGTCGATGTATAATTGGTTTGTTTCGTAAATATTATTTGTATTTTTACGCTGGGTCTTGCCTAGGGAAAACTGCTATCGAACGATTACATCGATAGGTCGTGTGAAGAATCAAAGTGTGTAGGATCTTTGGGAGTGTTAACTCTGCCGCGTGGAGCGCGGGCAGTGAGAGTCTGGCGGGAGTAGCGAGTGGAGCAGGTGTGTTGTGTGACGCTCCCGCGAGTTGCCGCGCTTTCGGGGTTTGGCAGCAAGTAATGGCGCTCGACTTGCGATGATAGTTTCTGACATGGTGTCGCGGACGGGAAGCATTAGCTGGCGCACATCAAGAGCCCGTTTCGCCTGGTGACCGTGTCGAGAAGAAGGCGCGCCAACATCCAGCTTCTGCAACAGCGACGGCCGACAATGAGTGACTGTCGCCACCTCCTCGATCGACGGCTTCGAACCTTCAATAAACCAACAAGGAAGACTGGAAGCACGTAAAGTTTTAGAACTGTATGGCAGACCTCAGCTTTTAATCTTGTTCCATTTGCCTCGCAAAATTACAGCAACTTAGCATGAGCCTTTGTTGCTCATTGTCCCAATTGCATTGCCAAGCAGGGTCCCTTCCTTTTCCGAAATGAGCCCGAGGGTCGTTGAAATTCAAACGCCAGCATCATTCGATTTCACTGCTTTAATTTCAAAGTTCAGCTGGCTACAATATTTAAATTGCACAAGCACAAATTAAGAGTGCGAGTTTTGTTACCGTATTTTAGTTACCTGTGACTGCAGCTCAGCTTGGTACGTACTAAATTTTACTATTGTTAATTGTTCAGAATCATTTAATTCAAGTTCAAAGTTAAATCTCTTCTTTCTAAATTGCGTAGATTCAAGTAGCTTTTGAAATGATTGTTGAGGTAGTCCAAGACTAACCGTATTCTACTGAATTTCGATGTGCTTCAGAAAGAAAGCTCACTATTAACTTCAGTCACTAAATTAACTTTCGATTTTCCGGTTTTAGTAATTCTTTTGCTAAATTAAGTCAGAGTGTAGTGAAATTTATTACTTCTGACAAACTTTCAGTTTTCACACTACACGTGTCAACCTTCAGTTGACACGCTTCTAGTGTGTAATAACCTTTCTTTTTCAGTTACTATAGTAATTGTCCTTAGGACTGGCGACCGTAATTTCCCCCAAATCTCAAATGCCTAATTACCGATAGTTAATTGTTAACGTAACGGCTGCACATTTACTTTCCTTATTAACTTTACCCCTTTTCAAAATTAATTTCCACCAGTTTCATTAGCACATTTCCTTTCATTTAGATGTAACCCTTTCCTCCCTCTTTACCGACAGGTTAACTTCGGTGACGATTGCTTTTCCAAAACTCCCATTAGGTACACGCGGTTTCATTTTTTCACTGTCATTAAGGTCGGAAAGTGAGGGGGGAGGTTACACGTGGCGACCTGGTGACAGGACAATCTTCAATTTTGAGGTTGTTCTGGACACGAAGTTTGCATTGTGCAAATATCGTAACAAAGTACTGGTTACGTACAGGCCGTTACGTCAGCGAGAATAAGTAGTGGGAGTAATCCTAATTATATTTGAGATTTGTCATTTATATTGAAAATTATTAAAATGAGTGAAGGCAACAATTACCAAAATTTGGTAGACTTGGATACGGAACAATCGGTCGAACAGTGGGAAACGCGCACGGCGGTTCCCATTGTTTAGGGGCAGGCGGCTAGCATGAAAGACGCGACCGCCGAAACGCAACAAAGAGCAGAAATGGAATTCCAAACTTTAGAAAATGTTTCGGAATCGGAAGCGAAAATCAAATCTGTACCCCTTGATGATGAATACGGGGGAACATGTATAGAGGAACCAGCTACGGAAGTAAAACCGGTAGTCTCTGGGAATTTAACTGATTTATTGAATGCTTTGATTAATGAAATCAAGAGTCAATCGGCAGAAATTATAGCTCTGTCGGCCAAGCAAGAAGCTCAGTCTGAAAAAATTGAACGAAAGCTAGACAATCAGAACAAAGCTATTAATGTTGTTAACCACAATGTTGGAGTTGTTAATACAAAAGTTGATAAAATCAAAGAAGATATTGTTGTAATTAATACCGAAATCGGTAATCTTAAACAGGAAATGATAGGCGTTCAGGCGGAAATTGCGAGCATAAATACTCGCTTTGATTCCGAAATTAGCAGAATCGAGAAAAGTGTAGGAGAAGCAGTTGCTCCGATCATCGAGAATAAGGTGACGGAACAAATTCAATTAGTGAAAAAAGAGGATCAACAGAAGGTGGAAACTTTAAAGGCTTTAGTGTCCGAAGTAGACACTAAAGTGAGGGAGCAGGCTAATACCTGCGAAGAGAAAAAGAGGGAAGTGGAAACGCTTGCGACAACCACTTGCCAAGTAATTACGAGAGTGTCGGAATTAGAAAAGAAATTTGATGAAAAACAGAGCTATGTGCCAATCTGTGCACATAGTTCGGAATTGTTGACGAAAGAGGAGCGGTTCGACCCCTTGAAAAAAGGCGGTATACACGCGACGGATTTCATTAAGAATTGTGAAAGAGTTTTACCCAGATCATGGACTAATGAGAGAAAAATTAATGCAGTTATTGATGTGCTGGCTGGTGATGCCAAGCGTTGGGGCTTAAACCTCAACATTACGAACCTGACTTTTGACGAGTTTAAAAATTTGTTTCTGGCTGAATACTGGTCAGAGCAAAAACAGCAAAGTGTCTGGCGCGAATTTGTCGTATCGAGGCCTTTCGATGCGAATTCGCGCGGCTCGATGAAGGAGTTTTGTGAGGGCTGGATCCGCAAGTTGGAATATTTGCGTGATCGCCGCACGGAATCCGAAATAGTCTGGGAACTCTACAAAAAGCTTCCAGATGATACAAAACGCTACGTAGGAAGCAATTACAGGACAATAAATGATTTCCTGGAAAGAGTGGAGGACGAGGACAATTGGCGCAATAATCGCGACAGTGGTAGAGGCCGTGGTAACAACAACGGGTACCACCCCAACCATAACAACGATAACCAAGGGAATAATGCATACCGCAACCATGGCAGCAATAACAATAATGGTTCGGACCGTAATAACAATCGGTACAATGCAAATAATAACAGGAATGACGGAAACCAGTATCATACTAACGTGATACGGGCTTCACAGAATAGTAATAACGCCAGAGGGTGTGATCAGCCGCCTCAGCAGCATCCGGGGAGCGTATCTGCTGGGACGAGACAGGGAAACCATTAGCCGCGCCGGTGAGGGGCCGACCGGGCGTGGAGAAATTTTGGCGGCCCAATAACAGGAGAAAACCCAGGTGTCGTCGTTATGAAAATTCCGTATGGAATAATCAACGGCGGGAGAGTGTGCCAGTGTTAGGAGAAAGGAGTGCGCCCACAAGTAGTAGATCAGCTGTAGACACGGCAGTAGGAAGTACATTCACTGTCAGTGAGAACAATTTAAGTAGTGTTCCGGAAATCGATTATAAAGTGGCAGCTGTAATACCCACAGCGGAACTGGAGATTGAGTTTAAGAATGATTAGCAATTGTTGAGAGAAGATCAGATGTCGGATAAAACGTCCGTCATCGAGCGAGGGGATGCAGAGAGGGATGAGGTCTGGTTAAGGCAGTTCGGTCGCTTATACGACGAACTAAGAGATTATAGGGGCCTGTACGGGAGAAGTATTTATGGAGAGCGCGGGCAGAATTTGCCGCGTCTCGTCCCACAGGAAGATAGTATTTGTAAAGTGTTGGAAAGTTCTGGCCCTAACCGGCAGACTTTACCAGAAATAGTTGATGTTAATGGGGAGCACGAGCAAGATGCGTCGTGTTTCGTCCTGCAGGAGTTGAATGTTGAAGTAGTAACGGAAAGTTCTGGCCCTAACCGGCAGACTTTACCGAAAGTTGTAATGGTAGAAGTAGCCGACCCATCCGACGCGAGCATCCAGTTTAAACATTGCGAGAGTATTAAGGAGAAAGATTACGAAAATTTTAGTGATAGCCGGACACGATTGGTAGAAAAGCACATAGATTACAGCGAGTATGAGGTTAGAGCTGACATTATACGGTCAGACGATAGCAGTGTGGGTTGCGCAGATCTAGAGGAAGTAATTGCAGATACTACTGGGCACATTTCTCCAGGTAGATTGGCAGATGAGATCAATCTGACTAAAGAGGAATCAACGAAGGTTACAATTAGTGAATTGATAGCAAAGAAACACTCACTAGTTGACGAGTTACAGGAAAAGGTTTCGGTATTGGAGGCGACGCTACAGACTAAGCCTCAGGACAAACGTGTTGAAATTAAAACTGTATGTGAACAGAGGCTGAAAAAGCCGCCAGATAAACCGGATTTAGGATCAAAGCCGGATGGTTTTTTCTGGAATGACCTGGATATAGATGAGGATTTACTGTGGGAAAATAAAGAAACAGTCGAGGACAAGTGTAGACAGATAGTAGTGTCTGTTAATATGCACGACCTACAACTAAACGTGTTGATTGACACCGGTGCAGAATTGAGTGCTGTATCTGGGAAAATATTTGAGTTACTGAAAGACAGACCTGGCATCGTAGTTATGCCAGTAACAGGAGTGAAAATTATCGGTGCTACTGGGAAGGCCAGTAAACCGGTCACAAAACAGATTTTTGTCAACTTCGAGATATGTGGGGCACGATTTGAACAAGAGTTTGTCGTCGTGCCAGACTTAACTACGGAAGTAATTATCGGGTTAGATTGGCTATTAAAGTACCGTGCAGTGATTAACTGCGAAAGCAAAACTTTGACATGTACGTCCCAAGATAAAACAATAGTAGTTAGTTTTGACGAGGCAGGAGACGGTGTGCATAGGCAATACCAGCCTATACACATTGTTAACTGGCCGAATGGTATTGACGTAGGTATGAATTTGAACTACTGTAATGTGAGGAATCTCGGCATTGACAATAGTGTAGAAAATGAATTGGAAAGTATTGTAGACGGTGTGTCAAACGTAACACACGAACAAAGACGAGGCCTGCATGAAGTAATAATGAGGAATAAGAGTGTGTTTTCAGACAAACCGGGTCTTGTGGAAGGATATAAATGCAAGTTGCATGTAATTCCGCACGAACCATTCTTCGTGAGACCGTATGCTATACCGCTGTCCAAAAAGGAAGCAGTGCAACGGGAGATAGATAAGATGATCGAATGGGGAGTGATTGAAAGAAGTACAAGTCCATACAATAACGGTTTGGTCATTGTAGCAAAACGGGATGGTAGTGTGCGTATTGTGATTGACGCACGCACGTTGAATAGGGTCGTTCAACGTGAAACAGACAGACCAGAGAGTATGGAGGAGATTTTGCAACGTTTTCATGACGTTAAGTTCATGACTAGCCTCGATCTGACGGCTAGTTACTGGCAAATAGAACTCGAAGAAGAATCTAGGCCATACACCGCCTTCTTGTTTGCGGGCAGGTGTTATCAGTATAGAGTACTGCCGTTTGGACTTAATATATCTGTGTCCGTATTCATCAGGGCCCTAGATAAAGTGCTAGGACCGGCTTTGAGTTCAAGATTAACTGTATATGTTGACGACCTATTGTTGGCCAATGCCACTTGGCATGACCATTGTGACCTGTTAGATGAAGTTTTTAGAGCATTGCGCCGTGGCGGAATGACTCTAAAGCTAAAGAAATGCGAATTTGTGAAGCAGGAACTGAAATTTTTAGGGCATGTAATTACCACTGCTGGTATTACGAAAGACCCAGAGAAACTAGAGGCAATAAGGAATTGTCCTACACCCAAGTCTAGGAAACAGTTAAAAAGTTTTCTAGGGCTCACAGGATTTTACCGTAAATTTGTAAAAGGACAAGTGTTTAATGATGAAAATTTGAATAACCTCTTACGCAAAAATGTTCCGTTTGTGTGGACTGACGGGTGTCAGACCGCTTTCGAGAGATTAAAAGACGAGTTGTTAAGATCTAACATACTATTTCATCCTGATTTATCGCTACCCTTCCATCTGGGAACGGATTCGTCGAATTACGGGGTGGGGGTAGAACTGTTCCAAGAAGTTGGTAAAGGGGAGGATAAGGAACACCGGACGATAGCGTTCGCGAGTCGAACTTTATCAAAAAGTGAGCGAAACTACACGATTTCTGAGAAAGAGTGTCTCGCTATCGTGTGGGGATTCAAGAAGTTCAAGGGTTACCTATGGGACCGTAAGGTGATTATTCATACGGACCATAAGGCGCTCACTTATCTGAAGGATTGTAAACTACTTCACGAAAGACTGACTAGGTGGTCGCTGTATTTACAGCAATTTAACTATGACATCTGTTACGTAAAAGGGACCGACAATTGCGTAGCGGATGCGCTGTCGCGGTTGCCCGAGTCTAATCAAGGTCTATTGAAAGATGAGGCAGATGGAGTGGTCAAATTGTACTATTTTAAAGAAGTTGAGGGACGTAAATTAATAATGAACATCTGTAAGAATCTACGTCGTCATCAGAACGAGGATGGTTGTTTAAATATGGTGAAAACCCGATATGATGAAAAGAGTCCAGAAGGAGAGAAATTAAGGAAGTATTACAAGATATACGATCATATCTTGTACATACGTAAGGGTGAAGATAGTAATATTTGGCGGGTATGCTGGCCCAGCAAATACGTCAGGGAAATAATAGACTACTACCATTTGGCGTATGGTCACTGTGGACCAAAGAAATGTACGGAAAAGCTGAGTGAAGTAGTGCATTTCAACAACATGTTAAAACGAGTTACTGACAGAGTGAAAACTTGCGATTTATGTCAGAAGGTGAAGGTTACCAACTGTACGAGTCGTGGTCCTATGCAAAGTATAAGGCCTAACGACACCTTTGAGTTACTGTGCGTGGACTTGTACTGACCTTTGCCCAAGTCATCAGGAAACTTTGCCTACATTTTAGTAGTGCTAGAAGCTTTTTCCAAGTTCATCAAACTATACCCGATTAGGAAAGCTACAGCCAAAGCGGTCTATAGCAAGCTGGTGAACGATTATTTTGTTCATATTGGGAAGCCCAAGGCGATTCTATCAGACAATGGGGCACAATTTACTTCTAAGTTGTGGAATGAAGGCATGGAAAGTAATGGGGTCGATGTGATCCATATTTCAGCTTATTGTCCGGCTGGGAATCCCGCTGAGAGGTATATGCGCGAGCTAGGCCGACTGTGCCGTACCTATTGCCATCACAACCATAGGGCAAGGGGCAAATATGTAGCAGTATTTGAGAGAATTATGAACACCTTGAGACATGAATCGACGGGATTTTCTCCAGAGGAAATCCTGCTGGATGACAGAAGTAAAAGTTTAGTGGAAGAGATAATCAAATTCCCTCCACGGATTGACATTAGTATTGGTGTGAAAAAAGATCGTTTGCGAGAAGTAATGAAGCTAAAAGCCGATGCTCGCATACGTCGTCATGACGCTAAAGCGCGTTTTGCTAAGTTTGCGATCGGAGACTTAGTACTTGTAAAAGCTCATGAGAAATCGAGCGAGATAGACAATGAAATCTCTAAATTTAAGTTTGTTTATAATGGACCATATAAAGTCATTGGTATACCTCACACAAATGCTTATTGCTTAGAGTATCCAAGCTCTGGAAAGCTATTAGGTATACGAAATATAGTAGATTTGAAATTGTACCAACCTAGGATCGATTAATACCACACAATGGGTAATTTGTACAATATGTAAATATAGAGTGTAAGATTTAAGGTTTGCTAGATTGCCATGCTTTTGACTGACCAAGGTCATTAAAGAAGTTGTAATTAATAAGTAATTAATTTTGATTAATCAATTTAATTTTAATCAATTTAATCATGATCTAATCAACTGAAAAATCCAAGCTGCTAGTTTAAGTTTTCAGCTGAGTCACAGTAGATTAAGCAATGTAAATATGATTTTGTAACTAGCTGTAAGAATTCATGAATATGTGTTTTACTAGTCATTGCCGATGTACTTAGACGCTGTTTTAAGTTTCAGACTTGTACATGTGTGATGATGGACAGTGTTGAGTTATCCACTGTGATAGTGTTTATGGACTCCTTGAGATTACTCGGGAGTGAGTTTTTCCGAAAGAATTCAGTGAAACGGACGTTCTGGAAACGCCGTCACAAGGGCGAGTGAGATCAAGCGTGCCGCAGACGCGGGCGCAACAATACTGGCGAGGCGAGCCGCTGTCGGCTCTTGTGCCGCTGTTGGCTCTTGTGCCGCTGTCGGCATCCTTTGTACTCGCGAGTACGGAATGTGGAGTTGTTTTTCTTCCTGGACAGCTGAAAGAATTCTACTGTCAATATTTATGTTTTTTTCGATCTGATGTGTGTTTTTTCTTGTTTAGCGTTTAATGGACTCCCATGACGAGAATATTAATTATGAAAGGGTTATGTAAAAATGTGTATTCTATGTAATTAATTATTAATTTGCGTATTTTGATCTACCTGTTTTTATGACCATGTACTCTGATTAATTTTGTAAATAGTATTTCATTTCTTGATACTGTTGGGAATTTTGACAATTTTAGAATAGCTAAACCATTTTCTATGTTTTCTATGAATTTTAATATGTTGTAAACCTGTTTTACTTTGTGCAAGATGACAGAGTGGAATAAGATTAGGAGTATCTCCACTCAATTATTATTGTATAAAAATTGGTTTATGATTAATTAGACGAATGCTAAAGTTTTTTGATGTTTTGAGCATATGCATTTCCGCTGTTTCTTTTTTGGGACATTTTCTGAGTCTGTTTACGTTACACGAACATCCTCAGACAATGTGGGGCACGTGTAACGCCGGAAATGCATATCCTCCTATTTCCATCTATTGTACTATTATTTTTTTCCTTGTTTTGTTACCTCAAGATATGACATTTCTGTGTCTTTATATATTATAATTGTTTTACTATGTGTATATATATATATATTTATGCTCTTATGTCGATGTATAATTGGTTTGTTTCGTAAATATTATTTGTATTTTTACGCTGGGTCTTGCCTAGGGAAAACTGCTATCGAACGATTACATCGATAGGTCGTGTGAAGAATCAAAGTGTGTAGGATCTTTGGGAGTGTTAATTCTGCCGCGTGGAGCGCGGGCAGTGAGAGTCTGGCGGGAGTAGCGAGTGGAGCAGGTGTGTTGTGTGACGCTCCCGCGAGTTGCCGCGCTTTCGGGGTTTGGCAGCAAGTAATGGCGCTCGACTTGCGATGATAGTTTCTGACATGGTGTCGCGGACGGGAAGCATTAGCTGGCGCACATCAAGAGCCCGTTTCGCCTGGTGACCGTGTCGAGAAGAAGGCGCGCCAACATCCAGCTTCTGCAACAGCGACGGCCGACAATGAGTGACTGTCGCCACCTCCTCGATCGACGGCTTCGAACCTTCAATAAACCAACAAGGAAGACTGGAAGCACGTAAAGTTTTAGAACTGTATGGCAGACCTCAGCTTTTAATCTTGTTCCATTTGCCTCGCAAAATTACAGCAACTTAGCATGAACCTTTGTTGCTCATTGTCCCAATTGCATTGCCAAGCAGGGTCCCTTCCTTTTCCGAAATGAGCCCGAGGGTCGTTGAAATTCAAACGCCAGCATCATTCGATTTCACTGCTTTAATTTCAAAGTTCAGCTGGCTACAATATTTAAATTGCACAAGCACAAATTAAGAGTGCGAGTTTTGTTACCGTATTTTAGTTACCTGTGACTGCAGCTCAGCTCGGTACGTACTAAATTTTACTATTGTTAATTGTTCAGAATCATTTAATTCAAGTTCAAAGTTAAATCTCTTCTTTCTAAATTGCGTAGATTCAAGTAGCTTTTGAAATGATTGTTGAGGTAGTCCAAGACTAACCGTATTCTACTGAATTTCGATGTGCTTCAGAAAGAAAGCTCACTATTAACTTCAGTCACTAAATTAACTTTCGATTTTCCGGTTTTAGTAATTCTTTTGCTAAATTAAGTCAGAGTGTAGCGAAATTTATTACTTCTGACAAACTTTCAGTTTTCACACTACACGTGTCAACCTTCAGTTGCCACGCTTCTAGTGCTAATTATATGTGTAATAACCTTTCTTTTTCAGTTACTATAGTAATTGTCCTTAGGACTGGCGACCGTAATTTCCCCCAAATCTCAAATACCTAATTACCGATAGTTAATTGTTAACGTAACGGCTGCACATTTACTTTCCTTATTAACTTTACCCCTTTTCAAAATTAATTTCCACCAGTTTCATTAGCACATTTCCTTTCATTTAGATGTAACCCTTTCCTCCCTCTTTACCGACAGGTTAACTTCGGTGACGATTGCTTTTCCAAAACTCCCATTAGGTACACGCGGTTTCATTTTTTCACTGTCATTAAGGTCGGAAAGTGAGGGGGGAGGTTACAAGGCCTACAAAAACGTGTACCACGCTATGGCAAGTGCCTACAAAATTTCGGAAGCTATGCAGAAAAATAGTTTAACAGTTGTAGATTTTTGTACAATAAATATTTTTCTGTATCTGTACACGTTTGTTTTATATAGTCAAACGGAACTTACTCTGTGGACATACATCGTTCTAACCAGTTGATAACAAGTCCTTCACAACTGCAAATCGTATTTCTCTCTTTGTAACTGAAAAATATTTTTTGCTTTCTCTTTCTAATACCTGATTCTTATTACACAAGCATTTCAGGTCCATAGGCGAATGCCTAATATGTCCCTACTGTTCCAAAAAGGGCAGACCAGTTCATCCTCGATTAAAATGACAAAACATTCATCATAAAAATATTGTTGCACAGCAACAGCAAAGAATATTTATCGTCTATACAGGGTGAAGAAAAATTCCCTCACTCGGACTTCGCAGCATGACTCCTGACATACCAGTAATACAAAAACGTCTTTCACAAAATTTCGTCCTGAGAAATTTCGGGCAGTAATTGGACGTAAAAATCTGGCAATCTAGTAACACTGTAATAACATGTACGGTAACTACCTCTGATAGCCAATTGCAGTAGCGCTGTGCAGTTGGTGTAGTGTATACCGTTTTGGGTTAGCATGCTGGAGTTCAAGATTTCGAATCTAGGTCGAGGCGTATTTATTTTTATTTGCTAAATTTAGCTTGAGTGGTACGGTGTCTGGTGTCTTAACCGTCATACAGCGATTACATGGGGTCTTCTACAAAACATTTGCACTTACATACTACTAAGACAGAAATGGAAGTACAATTTTGCACCACTACATCTACTACATTCGAAACCTGTTTTCTGTATATCCTCCCCAGTGGTCCCATCGGTTAGTACCGACTATTATTGTTGCCACATTCAGGTCCATTACATTTCGTTATGACCTTTTGTCACCAGCAGGACTAGCAAAAGGCTTTCAAAAAATTTCCAAGCATATGCTATGTAAATGTCGAATATATGTGGCTTAAGAAACGGTGTACACTACAGCAATATATGACAGAATGGAACTGAAATATAAAAGCAAATACGCCTCGGCTCAGAATCGAACCCTCGACCTCCTGCCTGTTAACCCAAAACGTTATCTACCGCCCCAAGTGCACAGCGCTGCTGCTGAAAGTGCTGATAGAGGTAGTTATCCTGCATGTGATTACAATGTTGCCAGATAGCCAGGTCGAAATTTTCTGACTGACATTTTTGTATTGCTAAATGGGGAATCGCGCTGCGGACAGTGAGTGTGCTTTTCTTCGCTCTGCATAATTGCGTCTATAACACTCGCTGGAGCTATTTAGGTTTCCTCACTCACTCGAAGAGGTCACTCTCATAGACAGTTTGTCCTACTGAGTCCTCCTTATTCCCAACAGATGGCAATACCCTCGTCTGTCACGGAGTGTGTCTATTTCTCTCTCTCTCTCTCTCTCTCTGTGCATTGTTCGCTGGATGAAAACGAAATTAAGCAAGAAGTAACCTCTACCCCAATTTCCCTACATAGTTTAAAAGCATTTTACGTAAGCTCCATTTCATTTAGGTGCTGAAACGAAATTATTTGCATTTTTTGGAGACGAAACCACTTTTAATTCTAACGGAAATCACGTGAAAAATCTACGCCATAAAGTGTTTCGTTACAACATTGGCAAAAAATATGGCTCCTGTAAACGCAAAATAAATTTGCAAATATCGCCTATAAATTGAAATAACTCACTTGTTATGAAGATAATAGCTTGACAGTTGAGACGTAAAGAAGGAAGAAAAATGGTAGTTTAGTGTCCCATCGACATCAAGATCATTGGCTATCGAGACTAGGCAGTGATTGGGGAATAATGGGAGAAGAAGTCCTTTTCAAAGGAACCGACGCGGCATTCATCTGGGTGCCCAGGCAAGGATTTGAACAGCCGTCCTTTCGATATAAGTCGAGTGCGGCGACTCGCTCTGTTTTACAGATACATGTAGACAAGGTTTTAGTTGAATTTATAATTATGACGTGACGCCAGCAACTATTGGTGGCAGTGGAGGACTGCAAAACATTGCTCAGTATTTCTCGTTTCTTTTCTTTTTTTTATTTCTAAAAGCGACAAAATGATTCCCAGAAACATGCCATTGTTTGGCTACAGTACAACGAGGTTTATATAATATTAATGTATGCAGCGTGTTGGAGGTATTTAGGCACGCACGTCTGGACATAGTGAGAGAATAAATGCATAATAAGGGAAGGAGAGTCACTCAGTGGACTATAATTTATGGCTCGTTAACCTGAATGTATCCGACCGTATATCTCTTTTGACACTAAACGATTTACTTTCCATAAGTAACATTTCTGATAAAAAGAAAATGAACAGTGGAGAGAGGAGGTGAAGGGAGGCAATCAGCTGCTTGTATTACGGATAAACGTTTGTCCTCCGAAAGGTGTGGGCCAAAACATTGTCTATGTGTACGTATGTGTGTTCGAACCACGCAGAGTTAATTATCCAATGGATGTGTTGTATCTGCCCGAACGCCATACATAACTGGTGTACGTATTGTATGATACTAGATGCATAATTCCTGTATGTTTTTACGGACAGTTTCACGTTCATCCATTTCCAAATAAGAGGAAAACTGTACAGGAAAGAATTACGGATGATAATTTGTTAACTGCATATGTGATGTACCTATACGATCACGATTTTGAAGGAAAACCAGTAGTCTTTTATCTTCAAGCCATTCAATTATACCAATAAGCCGTTCACGCTATCGCGCCAAGGTCAAAGAAAGGAAAATCTGCAGAACTTATGGAACTCCTGGAACCTATATCCACAGCTGTATTCCACGAGACACCTTATGGTGTGCGGCAGAGGGTCCTTTGTACACTATTGTACTTCCCCCTTTCGTGTCCCAGTTATGAATGCTGTGCCAGGAAAACGATTGTTGGTTAAGCCTCCGTGCTAAGCTCTAATCCCTGCAACCTTATTTTTTGTGGTCTTTCAGCGAAAGCAAGCAATATATTAGCTGACTTTTCTGAATTTTACTGTTAAACCAAATCGTGATACACAATACCTGACTTGTAGCATCTGCTGTTGAAGTTGAATGACATCTACGCGAGACTTTCGTGCTTGCTAATATGACCTGTGATGAAACAAGCTGCTCTTCTTTGGATACTCTCTATTTGATCTGCCAGTCCTATCCCCACGGTTTCCAGACAGAGGAGCAATACTGAAATGTTGGTCGAACGAGGTTTTGTGAGCTATTTCCTTCGTGGATGGAGTATACTTTCTGAAGATTCTTCCTCAGAATCTTAATCTGGCATCTATCTGAAATCATGATTCCTACAGACGATACTTTCGATGCCTGGAAGGTAATGATACGCGAGCATAAAACGTGTTCCGAAATTCTACAGCTGACTGTCTTCAGCAATATCTGGATGATTCAGCTGTCCCTGTCTATGGGATTTATGCACAGCAACGCTTTTGAATACCACTAGTTTGATGTTCTCTCCTTCTCTACACACAAACTATTCCTCCAAAAAAAAAAAGAGCAGGACCTTTTTGTAGACAATTTAATGTAGTTAAAATACATACGCTTTCTCTAGAGGCCGTAGTTTTCGAATTATTCAAGAAAAACTTACAAAAGTAATCTTCAAACGCGTTTTTCTTGAATAACTCGAAAACCGTGGCCTCTAGCGAAAACGTATCTCAGTGCAAATTTTAATTACATTAAATTTCCTACAAAAAGGTCCTCTTCATTGCGTCTTTAATAGTGTCCGCTTGCCCGTAGTGAGCGAGACAATGTGGAAAACTTGCTTTGGTTTTTGAAGGCATCTCGGGTTGCCTGAAATCCGTAGAGAGCGGCAGCTGAATCACTCTGTTTGTCCACAATTGCATTGGTCTATTCGTCGACTCTTCTTGAAAACGCGAGTGGCTTGCACATTCTCCGATTTCCTTCCTACAGAGACCTACGGCAGGCTACTGGTAGAAGAGGAATAGGTTATTTCCAATACTATATGTTGAATCGTGTAAGTATCCGATCAGGCTCAGTCATCTATCCTCTGGTGGCTGGTCGGTTGATTCGGGGGAGGGGACCAAACAGCGAGGTCATCCGTCCCATTGGACTAGCGAAGGATGAGGAAGGAGGTCGGCCGTGCTCTTTCAAAGGAACCATCCCGGCATTTGCCTGAAGTGATTTAGGGAAATCACGGGAAACCTAAATCAGGATGGCCGGTCGCGGTTTGAATCATAATCCTCCTGAATGTGAGTCATGTGTGCCAACCACAGCGTCACCTCGCTCTGTTTTTCCTCTGTTGGGCGATTTCGGTTGATTTTCTATCCTGCGGTCACTCATTCCAATTTCTGCCATTTTGGTGTTTGTGCGATAATTTAAGGCAGAAAGCTCACTATGATCTCCCTCAGCGAAAAGATTTGGAAAAAATATGAATTTAGTGTTTTATTCTTCTCTTTGTCTATGGTTAGGCTAAAGCTTTTTAGTATCGAATTGGTTGAGCCATTTACGTACGGATCTCCTGGGGCTGTTTTTGGCTCCGATCAGCTTTTGTAAGGCGATGTGATTTTGGTTACGTTTAAATCGTCAGTGGAACTCTCCTTACTTTCTGAACAACTCTCTTAACTTGGCCATCGAACCATGGCGGAACTTTTCCACCCTCACAATTTCGCTCAGCGCATACCTGTCTACGGCGTATTGTACAATACTCTTGAACTTTGACAACATAAACACACCATTTTCGGCCTCAGAGATGAATGCTCGGTGTTGACTGCTCATGTACCATGAAATCTATTAGTTGTTGTACCTACTGAGTTGAAATATCATTATACATTGATACTGAGAGCTGTAGACGATGACGCTATAGCGGTCGTATGACCTACTCTGTTCTTTGGTAATTCACGTCCGTCCATAAGTTGCGGTCCGTGTGTAATGAAGAGATTTACCCTCACAAGCCATTTTAAATGATAAACATCTCAATAAATTTTTGGGTAAGGTATTTAGATCATCTTCACACGATTCCCTGTCGCTGTTACCGCAGTAAAAACTTCAGTCTTCCAGTCTATCGCTGGTAAGTTGAAATTTCAGCCTAATATTAAAACATGACTGGGAAATTTACAGGCAAATCTTTCCTAGTTTTCCTTGAAATGTTCCACTACTACTGCTTCTGAGGCAGGGAGTATAAAAAAACATCGAACGGCCATGCCCGATTTACCCTTAACATCTGCGTCCAGCGTATCTTTGAGGTATATAAACAAATCAAAATTTAGAACGTCGCTGTTATTAACATCTCCACTGTCCAATGGCATTAATGTGAGCACCTGTACAAAAATGTTCAGATGTGTGTGCAATCTTATGGGACTTAACTGCTAAGGTCATCAGTCCCTAAGCTTACACACTACTTAACCTAAATTATCCTAAGGACGAACACACACACCCATGCCCGAGGGAGGACTCGAATCTCCACCGGGATCAGCCGCACAGTCCATAACTGCAACGACTCAGACCGCTCGGCTAATCCCGCGCGGCGACCACCTGTAAAAAGCCTGAATAAGCACCTCTTGCAACGCGGAACTCTGCAAGAGGTATACGAAGAGAATCAGTGAGGTTGTGGAAGGTACCGCCAGGTATGTGGAACCATGCCGACTCCATTCCCGTGGCCAGATGCGCTAGGTCTCAATGTAGAGGATCCAAGATGCCAACAGCCCATTCGAGGTGATCCCCCAGATTCTCTAATGGGTTTAAATCCGAGGTGTCTGGTGGTCAGAGGGGGTACGGTAAACCCATCCTGTATTCTTCAATTCATGTACGTACAGTGCGAGCCGTGTGACTTGTCGCACAGTCTTGGTGGTAGATGCAATCGCGCCGAGGAAAAACAAACTGCATTTAGGGGTTACATAGTTTTCCTGTTGATGTTCCCTGTCGTGCAGCACGGAGGAATGGTTGCAGTGCAATTTTATTTTATTTTATTTTATTTTAACACCAGATGAAAGAACTTTAAGTAATCCGAAACTGGTCCCGTACACGATGAATGATAGTGAGGTTTCTTCATGTTACAAAACGGACTTGTTCAGCTGCCGCTGCCCCATAAGAAGGAAAACTTTTAGCCTTATCCTCTGGAACATCACGCAAAATTTGAATTTTTCTTTTTCAATCGAACGATCGCAAACGAGAGCTCACGTGGGTCAATGGCTGGAGGGTGAGGTACCTAGTACATTAAACTACATCACCATATAGATGGTTTCGAAAGTCAGTCTTACCCTTGGAAACCTCTCCTTCTAAGAAGCATCAAGATCCTTGATTAACTTGTCTGATGGTCTCCTTCTCGTCGTACAAAAACGTACTGAGAGACAATGGACTAAGTTTCACCCTGAAAAACTTTGAAATTTGGTTAACTGTGTACTGCAGAACCAAAATTTACATAACATTACTTGTTACACTGGTGACAAAAGTTGTGGGATAATCCTTAATATCGTGTCGGGGATCCTTTTTCCCGGCGTAGTGTAGGAACACGACGTAGTATGGAGTCAAAAAGTCGGAAGTATAGCCGTCTATAACTGCGAAAGGGTTCTCAGAGCAGGATTCTGTGCACGAATTGACTTCTCGATTAAGTCCCATAGACGTTTGATACGATTCGTTTCGGGCGATCTGGGTGGCCAGTCATTTGGTCGAATTGTGCAGAGTGTTCTTCAAACCAGTCACGAACATCTGTGGCCGGATGACAATTCCATCGCTGTTTTGGAAACAATAAGCCAATGAATGGCAGCTAATGATCTCCAAGCAACCAAAAATAACAATTTACAGTTATTGACCGATTAAGTTGGAGCAGTGGACGACTCCTTTCCAAGTAAACAGCCCACATAATTATGGAGACACTACCAACTTACGCAGTGCCTTGTTGCCAACTTGGGTCTATGGCTTCGAGGGGTCTGCGCCAAACTCGAACCCTACCATCAGCTCTTACCGACTGAAATCGGGCCTCATCTAACCAGGCCACAGTTTTCAAGTCGTCTAGGAGAGGTGCTGCAGACGATGTCGAGTTTCTTTAACTTTTCAGTTACAGTGTTGTAAACCGAAGTAACAGACATTCTGGCCTCATATGCAATATCCTCACATGTTTTTCGTCAGTCCTCTGCCAAAATGTCATTAACAGTAACCTGAGAGGTTTAGTCTGTTGCAGTTGATAGCCTATCACTTCCTGTGGTGTTTTCAGTGCCTATCCGACCATCAGGGAAACGAACAGACCACCGTGGTACTGCTGTGCTACGACCCACTACATTGTTCCCACACACCTCTCCCTAAGCGTTGTAAATTACGGTTAGGCTCTTTTCACGTAGGGATTCGATTGTGATGTAGGAAGGCTGGTCACTACGTGGAATCCGTCCTGATTCGGTTTGAGCTGTTTTAAAGCTGAATTACTCACGACACAGCCACACGAACCAGCAAACACATATAAGACCGTCACGCTTTAAGTCTCGCTCCCGACTGACATGAATTTCAACATAAATACGCCACTGTAACGTTCGTGCATGCGGAGTATGCAGTACTTTTGAAATGATGCTCACAGAGTAACAATGTCAAATCATAATTAAAATTTTTATGTTAATATCAGAGTTCATGATACGTTTTATTAAAAGACCCCCAAAATGTTAAACAGTTTCTTTAAACCTCGAAATGGCTATTTAAAGAATATAAAGGCTTAAAATCCACTTTATAAAAACCTAAATATCTGGGCCTTAGTGATCACACATCCTATTCAGAGCATGTCCGGTCTTTTGTAATATCCAGCCGACAATCATAAATGACAGTGACCTGTTATTGATTTTTGAATAAAATTGTCACTTCTGTTCGTCTCATTACGTACTTCTTTCAGTTACCTTCAGCACTACGCTGTACAGTTCTTTCTTCGTGTGGTTCAGATTTCAAAGAGCTATGTCACTTGGAAATGACACAGCATGTGAGAGTTACTTTCGTCGTTAAGTTCTGCGCACCAGTACTTGTTGACGACCTTGGAGACAATATCAGTAGTAATCTAGAATTTCACAGATGCAACATATTGAAGAATCGTCTGAAGAAAGCCACACAAATAATCGGTCTGAACTCGATAAGACTTCAAAGTGGTGCCAAGACTGGAAACGAGCTTTCAATTTTCAGAAATTTAAAATTATCGTGCACATCACGAAACAAAACAATTTAGTATCATATGACTATAATATTAATGAATCACAGTTGGAATCGGTCATCTCATACAAGTTGTAACAAGTTGTAAAGGAAAAGCCCCAGGTTACGAGTAATAAATAGCTCCATCCTAAAAGTGAATAAAAATATTTGCACCATTACCTACTAGGCCGAGTGTATACGCTGCAACTGAAGTAGTGACCAGCGAGTCTTTTGCTATCACTAGGTGGGAAGAAGAAGGGTAAGTAGGTCTTAAGTTGCCCACAGTTTTAAGTGGTGACCAGTACAGAATCTCTTGATATTATTACGTACCATTTGACACACAGCCCTATACAGAATTATGATTTTAAATTCAAAACTACGAACGTTTAGTTTTACCTCGAAAAATTCGAAATTAGAAGAGAGAATATGTCCACAGTGCTGCACACGAAGCGTTTCAATTTGTTGACATTCCTTCCTTCAGCAAATATGAGTGCTAGAACATATTTGCGTGTGAAGTTCGTTATTTTCGAGTGAACCTAAGTGAAATGACTTCAGGTCTTCGTACCCACTTGAGTGGCTGCTCCACGTGAGTCCTAGTCAGGCTTGCGTTTAGCTACAGTCATTCCAGCTTATCATCTCTCGGCCCACCAACCAGAATGAGCTCTACTGTCCGGTATTGGATCCAGATCTGCATCTACAGCTACAAGCATCTACATCTACATCTACGTGCGTGGCGGATACAGTGTGTGGCGGAGGTTGTCCAGCACCACTGCTAGACATTTCCTTTCTTGTTCCACTCGCAGATAGAGCGAGGGAAAAACCACTGTCTGTGTTCCTCTGTTCGAGCTCTAATCCCTCGAATCTTATGTTCGTGGTCCTTGCGCGAAACGTACGTCGGCGGCAGTAAAATCGTGCTGCAGTGAGCCTCAAATGCCGGTTCTCGAACTTTTCTCAGTAGTGCTCCTCGAAAAGAATGTCGCCTTCCTTACAGTGATTCCCAATTGAGGTCACGAAGAATCTCCGTAATACTTGCGTGTTGTTTGTAGGTACGTAAAAGAATTCTGTCGCAAACTACTGCAGATGCTCCTTATTATTTTCGCCTCTAGCTCCTCTAGCAACTCTTGGTTCCACGGACGTGGGTAATACGAAACCTTTATTTAAGTATATCCCGTTTCCCGGCGAGTTATGAGGCTTTGCAGTGTTGATCATTTCACAAATTAATTTTACCCTCCGAGCGCAGGTGTCACTGAGGAACTATAGCAGTAACATTCAATGATATAAAGTTCCGCTAAGATATTGTGCAATACAAAATGTGGAAATAAATCGGTCTTATGCTTTCGAATTCCCTTCCTCTGGTAGGACAAATATTTGGTGACGGTGTTGTGCACAGAACGCATTCAGAGATAAAACAAATAAAGTCGTCTCTATACGGTCGTACTGAATTTACGTTTTGCATTGCGTGCACTTATTTAGTTAAATCTCTGAAAATTAAATGGCTTAAATGTTCTGTAATCGACCCGAGATTCGGACTGTCCATTGAATGTAGAGTGAACGAACAGTTGACGAAAAGTAGTACCAGATTTGGCGCATCTTAGATTTTCATTTAATAACAGTAGATACGCTCGGATAATTAATAACAGGCACCCCTTTTCAGATTAGATTTACACAGTCAGAAACTTCAGTATTACGAGGGTTGACTGAAAAGTAATGCCTCCACCTTCGTAACTCTTCAACAGCTGGCGGCATTGGTATGCGGCAGGTACTGGCTTGTTCTGTACCCTCTTCTCCACAGCTCCAGTTGGCGGGAACCCTTAGCATAGAACGATTGTGTTGTTACAGGGTAAAGTATGGAAACTTGCACAGACGGTCGGTCAATGCGATTTAAGCAACGTGCAGTCTTTGAATTCTTGACAACAGAAGGTGTCACCCCAAAGGAAATTCATCAGAGAATGAAAGAGATTTATGGTCACTGTTTTGATGTGAGTACTATGCGTCGTTTGGCGAGTAAGTTTAAGGATGTTGAGGCGGGAACATCAGACCTGCTTGAGAAACAAGGATTTGGACGGCCTGTGACAGCAACCGCCGAGTTTTACAAGCAAATGTTGACAGGTTGAAACTCTGAAACGACGGCTAACAACGGCCCAAAAGGTAAAGGGGAAATGTTTTCCTGGAGCATGACAATGCCAGAGCACACACTTCACGTTGCACGACAGCAGAACTTTAGAGACTGAATCTCACCACCGTACGGCATCCTCCATACAGTCCAGATTTAGCACCGTCTGACTTCCATCTGTTCCCGATAATGAAAGACGATCTGCGGGGACATCATTATGCTTCTGATGAAGACGCTGAGAGAACTGTGAGACTGTGGTTGAGGAAACAGAGTGTCGATTTCTTCCGTGACGACTTCAGAAAACTTGTTCACCGTCGGCAGAAATGTATCCAATTGGATGGTGATTATATCGAAAAGTGAATATTGGTAATTAAAGATCACGTTCTCAGGATTATTTGTGCGTTTCATTTATTAAAATATTCCCATCCAAACCCAATTGACGAAGGTGGAGGCATTACTTTTCATTCAACCCTCGGACTTCAGGTATAGGCTCTTTACACACTAGTTACTGTTTCTTGCTGTTCAGTTTGCGTCTGGAACGCTAAAATAATGAATGCTTAAAAGTCTCTGTGCGCGTTTTAAGCAGTCTTGTCTTTTTAGGGGGCTGTAAAATACACTATTGGCCATTAAAATTGCTACATCAAGAAAAATGCAGATGATAAACGGGTATTCATTGGACAAATATATTATACTAGAACTGACATGTGATTACATTTTCACGCAATTTGGGTGCATAGATCCTGAGAAATCAGTACCCAGAACAACCACCTCTGGCCGTAATAACGGCCTTGATACGCCTGGGCATTGAGTCAGAGTTTTAATGGCGTGTACAGGTACAGTTGCCCATGCAGCTTCAACACGATACCACAGTTCATCAAGAGTAGTGACTGGTGTATTGTGACGAGCCAGTTGCTCGGCCACCATTGACCAGACGTTTTCAGTTGGTGAGAGATCTGGAGAATGTGCTGGCCAGGGCAGCAGTCGAACATTTTCTCTATCCAGAAAGGCCTGTATAGGACCTGCAACATGCGGTCGTGCATTGTCGTGCGGAAACGTAGGGTTTCGCAGGGATCGAATGAAGAGTAGAGCCACGGGTCGTAACACATCTGAAGTGTAACGTCCACTGTTTAAACTGCCGTCAATGCGAACAAGAGGTGACAGAGACGTGTAACCATTGGCACCCCATACCATCATGGCGGGTGATACGCCAGTATGGCGATGACGAATACACGATTCCAATGTGCGTTTACCGCGATGTCGACAAACACGGATGCGACCATCATGATGCAGTAAACAGAAATGACGTTTTGCCGTTCGTGCACCCAGGTTCGTCGTTGAGTACACCATCGCAGGCGCTCTTGTCTGTGATGCAGCGTGAAGTGTAACCGCAGCCATGGTCTCCGAGCTGATAGTCCATGCTGCTGCAAACGTCGTCAAACTGCTCGTGCAGATGGTTGTCGTCTTGCAAACGCCCCATATGTTGACTCAGGGATCGAGACGTGGCTGCACGATCCGTTACAGCCATGCGGATAAGATGCCTGTCATCTCGACTGCTAGTGATACGAGGCCGTTGGGATCCAGCACGGCGTTCCGTATTACCCTCCTGAACCCACCGATTCCATATTCTGCTAACAGTCATTGGATCTCGACCAACTCGAGCAGCAATTTCGCGATACGATAAACCGCAATCGCGATAGGCTACAATCCGACCTTTATCAAAGTCGGAAACGTGATGGTACGCATTTCTCCTCCTTACACGAGGCATCACAACAACATTTCACCAGGCAACGCCGGCCAACTGCTGTTTGTGTATGAGAAGTCGGTTGGAAACGTTCCTCATGTCAGTACGTTGTAGGTGTCGCCACTGGCGCCAACCTTGTGTGAATGCTCTGAAAAGCTACGCATTTGCATATCACAGCATCTTCTGCCTGGCGGTTAAATTTCGCGTCTGTAGCACGTGGTGTGTAGCAATTTTAATGGGCAGTAGTGTATTCCTAGATTCATCACTTAATATTATTTCTTTTATTTCTATAATATTATTATAGTCTGCAAGTACATGTTCGTGATATTCACTGCCCAATGACATTAACGTAAGCACCTGCCTGATTAACCACCATTTGCAGCGCGAGATGTGGAAGGCAGTCCGTTGAGACTCTGGCAAATACCAACAGGGATGTGGAGCCATGCCGTTTGGTGGTCAGCGGAGACCGCAAACCCATTCTGGTGCTCTCAGAATGACGTTGGTACAGTATGAGCTGTGTGACACATTTCACTGACCTGCTGACAGATGTCGTCGTGCCGAGGGAAAACAAACTGCATGTAAGGTTGGACATGGTCCCCCAAGGATAGGTGCATACTAGTGATGATCCACTGTGCCTTCCAGAAAGACGAGATCACCCAGCGAATGTCACGAAATCATTACCCAGACTATACCGCTCCCTCCTGATTGCAGGGTGTTTGATTTCAGATGTTTCACGTCGTACACGCCAATGGCCATCTATTTGATTATGCATAAAACGTGGTTAATTTGTAAAGGCCACCTGTCGCCACTCAGTGGACGTTCAGTGGGACAGTGGCGTGCAAATTCCAGTCTTCGTCGCCGATGAACAGCAGTCACCTTGGATGCAATAATCAGGCTTTTGCTGCAGGGTCACATACATAGCAACGTTTGCTGAACGCCCGTTGAAGAGACGCTGTTGGTAGTACCGTGGTTCATCTGGGAGAGTTGCACATCCAGACGCCTGTGCACGTCTCAGCAGCAGTCGTTCACCCCTGTCAGCTATGGCCTGTGGTTCATCATAGTTGCTTTGGCGCCAGTTTTGGACATCGCCGTTTCGCCATGCACGGTATACTTTTACCACGGCGTCATGCGAACAATTTACAAATTTAGCTGTTTCGAAAATCCTTCCACCCTTGGCCCAAAATCCAATGATCATGCTCTCCTCTCGTGCAGCAGAAGGAATTGTTTGTGTATAAGTACCGCGTGATCAAAAAGTCAGCATAAATTTGAAAACTTAATAGACTACGGAATAATGTAGATAGAGAGGAAAAATTGACACACATGCTTGGAATGACATGGGGTTTCATTAGAACAAAAAAAAAAAAAGTATTGCTTGACGCGTGAAAGATCTCTTGCGCGCATCGTTTGGTGATGATCGTGTGCTCAGCCGCCACTTTCGTCATGCTTGGCCTCTCAGGTCCCCAGACCTCAGTCTGTTCGATTATTGGCTTTGGGGTTACCTGAAGTCGCAAGTGTATCGTGATCGACCGACATCTCTATGGATGCTGAAAGACAACATGCGACGCTAATGCCTCACCATAGCTCCGGACATGCTTTACAGTGCTGTTCACAACATTATTCCTCGACTACAGCTATTGTTGAGGAATGATCGTAGACTATATCGAGCATTTCCTGTAAAGAACATCATCTTTGCTTTGTCTTACTTTGTTATGCTGATTATTGCTATTCTGATCAGATGAAGCGCCATCTGTCTGACATTTTGAACGTTTTTTTGCTTCTAATAAAACCCCATGTCATTTCAAGCATGTGTGTCAATTTGTACCTCTCGATCTACATTATTCCGTGATTTATTCAGTTTTCAAATTTATACTGACTTTTTGATCACCCGGTACTTTTTAGCTTTGTGTTCAAATTTACAAGACATTTCAGTTCAGTATTGTGTTGGGTAACTTAACTACAATGCAAACATGTTACAAAGGATTATTTCAGGTGCTTTTGCTATGAAATCATCCCTTTTCATCCATATTTATCTCAGATGGGACAAAGGCCCGCAATGCGGGGCTTTACCCCAGTTTGTGGGATAAAAAAGTGGAATTTTTGCTTTAGCTGAATTATAATTTTCCCTGCACTTAATAGTCAGATAGAGCTGGAATTCGAGTGAGTTAGAGGTGTAAGGTTTCTGGGGCATTACTGGTAGTCAAGAAAAGTGATGCGAACTTTCTACGTTCATTGGATGTGTTATTCATATTTGTACGCTAAATGTTTTCCATAGAGAGGTTTTCGATAGTTCATACGTTACGCCACAGAGATTCTGAGTATGAGCTCTCTGATCTTTGGTTGTCAGTAGTATTGTCGTTGCAGTAACCATTCTATGAGAAACTAGTTAAGGAATCTGGTGTTGGCTCGCTACTGAACTGCCTTGAAATCCGTTACATAGCACAGAGCTAAAGATACAGAGAAGGATGAATTTTGAAATATGATTTCGTAAATGGTAACTTCGGAAGTGAATATGTCCAGGTTGCTGCACTGCTTGTTAGTGCGTAATTGTGATGTATGTGAGCAACGAAAGGTTTTAGTGGAGTTCCTCTTTATTGTTTTGGGAAATTGGTTTCGTTGCTCAGACGAGAATAATTTTGGATTTACCACTCATTTACCATCTCAGTAATTGATCACATTGAGGAACAATTTTTGTTGTAAAAGATAATTTTGCAAAGATCATTGTAATTGTTGAGGAATGACTATCAGTTTTTGTAATACACTTTTTTTAAGGGATAAATCATTTTGAATCATTTAGTGCGGTCAGGTTGCACCACGGTCTCCTCGCGATTTATGATTGTGTGTGTCGCCGTATTGCACTGAGCGGATCAGCTGCACAAAAAGTAAAGTCAAAGCGTGACCTACTTAGAATAGTTGCATGTCCTTGCATTGCACTGCGCAAGATTTACTTTCTTTTTAGCTGGCTTGCTGCCGCGCTGTACCTTTTTTTTTCATCATTTCGAGCAGCACTGAGTTTCCGTTGCTGCAGGTAGCTATGAAAATTTATTAGAGCTGATTTTACACTGACGTCAAGACAATAAGATCATTCCAGTTAAGCTTTGCATTTAAAAATTATTACCAGGGTCATATTAGGTAAAGTTCTTGGTTCAAATGGCTCTGAGCACTATGGGACTCAACTGCTGAGGTCATTAGTCCCCTAGAACTTAGAACTAGTTAAACCTAACTAACCTAAGGACATCACACACATCCATGCCCGAGGCAGGATTCGAACCTGCGACCGTAGCGGTCTCGCGGTTCCAGACTGCAGCGCCAGAACCGCGCGGCCACTTCGGCCGGCGGTAAAGTTCTTATCAGACAACATTAATTTCACAGTGTAGTATTACATTTGCGTGTGCATTATTCTGTGTTTGGAATTTTGATTAGTGAGATCGCGTACGTAAATTCACGGGGAATTTTCATGATCTACTCTTTCAGAATTTGATTAGTAATTTTATAGAGCATTTAAATTTTGACAGCTTTGTGTTGGCGTTACAAGTCATGTCGTGATGTCACGCATTGTAACACTTCTCACTCCTGCTCAGTTCCTAGTTTTACAGGATAGCTTATTTACTTTACAGTTTAGTTTTCTAATTATTTTGGCAAAGTTAATTAAAAATATAGCTGTACACTCATTTATCATACAGCGTTTTAGTAGTTACACCACCTGTATTGTTCAGGATTACAATACAGTTACATGAATAAAAAGAATAGCAGCTGAGTTTACTCCAGTTTCAGTTCACAAGATTAAATATAGAAAAGTTAGAAGTAGCGTTCTCCCTTACCACGCCCGGGTTCCCGGGTTCGATTCCCGGCGGGGTCAGGGATTTTCTCTGCCTCGTGATGACTGGGTGTTGTGTGATGTCCTTAGGTTAGTTAGGTTTAAGTAGTTCTAAGTTCTAGGAGACTGATGACCATAGATGTTAAGTCCCATAGTGCTCAGAGCCATTTTTTAGAAAAGTTACATAGGTAACAGCCCAACTTATAACTTCAATTTCAAATCGCAGGGAGTATACCCTGCATTGACCACTGAAAATTGCAGCGTTTTACCTCACCTACCCTATGTCAGGTCTTTGATATACGACATAAACAGCAGAGGTGCCAACACACACTTATAGGACACGCCCGAAGTTATTTCTGTATCTGTGTAAGTGTAGTGTTAGAGCTGAAACAATGCATGCTGCCTACCAAGGAATCCTCATCCTATCGACAAATTTCGTTGCATATTCGACATGATGTTACTTCTGTTCATAAGCTACTGTGCAGTACTGAGTCAAATGATTTTCGGAAAGTAATAAATACTACATCCATCTAACTGCTTTGAGCCTTGACTTTCAGGATGTCATGTAAGAAAAATATCAGTTGGGCTTTGCATGATAGATGTTTGCGAGTCCATGCTCGTTGGGACGGAGGGAGTCATTTTGTTCAACAGACGTGTTAGAGTTGAAGTGCTTGTCATAAAAACAGAAACTGCATTTACGTATTTGGCTCATTCGAGATTACGGAACACTGAACCTTGTTATGTAGCATACCATTTCAAACTGAAGCAAACAATAATCAAAATCCATTTGAATCTAAGCCGGGAATGGGTACTAATCCTTCAATTAACGCTCTTATCCTTCCGGCATTTACCTGTATCTGAGCTCTGATCTCCAACTAAATTAGTTCCGATTACCGTTAATTAATTTTGACACGGTAATATCTCTCCATGAACTACGAACCTTGCCGAGGTGGAGTTGCTTGAATGCCTCAACGAACAGATTGCCGCACCTTACTTATAATCACAAAATCACAAGGCGCAGTGTGTGTGTGTGCGGGGGGTGGGGGGGGGAGGGGATATCTGTGGGGCGGTCAGAAAAACATGTGGTTCCTGAAGATGGGAAGATGGGCAGCAGCATTTTCAGAAGTTGCTGGAGAACAGTTCGAATAATTGACTTATTTCACCTTGTAACATCAGCTGACATGGCCTTGCTGTGCTAGTACTGCGAATGCCTGAATGCAAGGAGAAAATCCACCCGTTATATTTCCTAGCGCATGTAGATGTAACGTATGGTTCAATGAAGATGGAATCCTCTTGGGTAAAATATTCTGGAGGTAAAATAATCCTCTATTCGGAGTTCAGAGTGGGAATTACTCAGGAGGATGTCATCATCAGGAGAAACTGTAATTCCACGTACGGAGTGTGGAATGTTAGTCCCATATTGGAGAGGGGAGGTTAGAGAATTAAAAAAAGGAAATGGATAGACTGAAGTTAGGTATACTGGGAACTACTTGCAACGGCAAGAAGAACGGGAATTATGGTCAGGAAGGTACAATTTATGAAATCATATAGGGGTAATGCACGACTGGATCAAATAATGAATAAGAAAATAAGAATGCGGGTAAGCTACTATTAACAGTGCAGCAAACGCATTATCGTAGCCAAGACAGAAGCAAAGCCAACACACACCATAGCTGTACAAGTGTATGTCCAACTAGCTCTGCAGACGATGAAGAGACTGAAATAATGTGTTATCAGGTACAAGAAATTAATCAAAAGTTAAAGGAGAGAAAAATTTAATTGTCTTGTTGAGTAGAAAAAGAAAGAAAAGGAAAAATGATAGGCTAATATGGACTGGTTGGAAAATAATGAAAGAGGAACTCGCCTAGTAAAATTTAATGTAAAGCATCAATTAATCATTGATATTTGGTTTAAGAATCATGTAAGAAGGTTGCTCAAGTGGATGAAACCTGGAGACTCTGGCAGGTTTTAGACTGATTATATAATGGTAAGGCAGAGGTTTCTAACGAAGATTTTAAACCGTAAGTTATTTCCAGGAGGAGATATGGACTCCGACCATATTTTGCTCATTACGAACTTAAAATTTAAAACTTAAGAAACTGCAAAAATACAGGAAATTAAGAAGATGGGACCTGAATAAGTCGAAAGAATTAGATATTATGGTGAGTTTCAGAGGGACTGAAACTGGGGAAAGGCGTGCAGTAGCAGACGAATGAGTAGCTTCGAGAGCTGAAATAATGAAGGCAGCAGAGGATTAAATAGGTAAAAAGACAAGAAAAATACAAGACCTAGTAGAAATCCTTGGATAAAGCAGCAGATACTGAATTTAACTGATGAAATGAACTACAAAAAATGGAGCAAATGAAGCGTGCCGAAGAGAATACAGAACTGTAAGAAATGAAACTGGCAGAAAACGCAAAATGGCAAAGAAGCAACGGCTAGAGACCAAACGCAAGGCTGTAGAAGATATGAAATTACTGGAATGTTACGTACCCCCTATAAGAAGATTAAACAAACCTTCGGAAAAAAGAGAAGCAACTATATGAATATCAATAGCTCAGAAGGAAAGTCAATACTAAGCAAAAAAAGGAAAAATTGAATGTGGAAGGAGCTATACAGGGGAATGAACTTATAGACAATATAAGAAGCAGTAAAATGAAAACGAGGCAGATGAAACAAATTAAGTAACCTGTTTATTATTGCAAAGTAATCGCCATAACTGTTAATAAATTTATCCAATTGTGAGACAAGATGATCAATGCCTTCATAGAAAAAAGGTTGGGGTCGCTTGCGGAACCATGACTATATCCAGGCGTGCACCTACTCATTTAGGCAAATCCACGTCCACCAATGTCAATCTTTAGGGCTCAGAAAATATGGAAATCGCTTGATAAGAGATCGAGACTGCATCGCACAGCAATACATACACACTTTGCAAAAATTGTAGTGCGCCTGGTTGAAACGCCCAAGAATGTTGACGGACAGCATCAATCTGTTGCAGCATAATTTCCGCCCACACGTTGCGAAGGTTTTTTCCTGTACGCTGCAGAAATTTAAGTGGGCAGCACTTACATATCCTCCATACAGTTACGATCTCCCACATGCGATTTCCGTATTTTTTAGACCTGAAGAAAGACATTTGTGGCTGTCGATTTGCTTCGGACGAAGAGATCCACGCCTGGCTACAATCGTGATTCCCTAGACAATACCAAACATTTTTCCATGAAGGCGCTGACCATCTTGTTTCACAGTGGAATAAATGTATTAACAGTTATGGAGAATATTTTTGAGGTAATAAACAGTTTACTTACTTTTTTCTCATGTCTCTTGTTTTCATTGGACTGTACCTTGCAGAAAGGGAAGTGGATAAAGATGAAACTGGTGATATGATACCGCAAGAAGAATTTGACAGTGCACTGAATGATCTAAGATGAAACGAGGGCGCTGTAGTAGTCGACGTTTCCTCAGAATTACTGGGAGAACCAGAGTCTGTCTTACTTTTACTGGCTCTGTCTGGTTGCAGGCTATTCACGGAAAAGTTTGAATAAATTTGGAGAGGCATTTGTGACATCTTAAGTCAGTCTCCGTCCCTTTACTTCGACCAAGTCATGATATGGAATTTTATTTTGCAACATTGTTCGTCCTTGCACCATTCAATATAAGAGTAACGAATTCGCGACCTGCTGAGAAGAAGAATCCAGTGGGGACAGTAATATCTATAAACGACATCCACGAGACATCTATAGAAGGTGAGCTAAAACACTTCCAGATAATCAGTGAAGATATAGGGAGCAAATGCCGACCAGTGTTAGGGACTTTAATGTCATAGCGTCTGTGTTATCTTAGTGTAACCAAAACGGTGAAGTCCAGTGCCGGCTGGTGTGACGTATGGAAGCGGAAGCCTGCACACCAATTTTCCGCAGTATCTAGTAGGCACTGAGCATAAATGCCTTGAAGACCACCGTTTAGGTGATAAAAAGGCTTCATAAGCTACAGTGCACATCACTTTCCACTGCTTATTTTCACTCCGCTATTTTTTCATCGTATTTGTGTTATAAGACCTCCGGCCTCTGGGCAACAAGGATGCAAACAGCTGCAGTAGCCGATCAGAGACACAAACAGAATCGGCTAGGCCTGGCAGGCACCAAGATACGTACGCTCACTTCAAATAATATCTCAGGGGGATATTTTTACAAGGCAGCAAATGGCAGGTAACACAGATCTGAGGTAGGCAGCTGGCCAGTCGCCTTACCAACATAGCTACATCGTATGCGTCTCACTGCAAAACTGTTTGGTGAATATCATAGTGAAGATGGTGACAAATGATGCTTTAAATAATGACTAATTCTGCAACACATAAACAGGATGAAAAAAGTCACTCAGCTCTAAGTCAATACACAAACTTCAGTAGGCCAAAGTATAAAATCAACTTGACCAGCATTAAGGGCTAAATTTAAACGAAACGTCAATATGAGCAGAGACTGACTAATTTAACACAAGCTTCGTCGAAATGCAAGACACCAAATAATAGGTATTAAAATACAAAGTATCTTAAGGAAAACTGAAAAAACCGAGAGATTTACAGACAGAAATTAGAAAAGCACCTTAAAGACGCTACAAGCCGATCACGCTCTTCAGTAGCGTGGCGAGCACACAACAAACCTGGTGACGTTCGCGACAATTTGCGAAAACATGAGCGTTGTGTTGGCTGAAGAGCCAACACCGCGTTACGAGAGGAGGCCGAAATGCACGCATCTTAGGAAGGACTACTGGCCTGGCGTGAGGTCAGTCGCTTGACGGCGCGTTTCGGCGCGGGCCCGCCCGTTGCCGGCGCGCCGTAAGGCACGGAAGCTCGCACTGGGGCGTATCGCTTTCCAGTCGGGTGTGCCGCGGCAGTCCTCACAGGGGAAGTGATGCGTCTCTTATAGCCTCTCCTTCCCAAGTGGCTCTTTCCGCCTTCCCATGGTGCCAGACGTTAAGCTCGGCATTCTGCCTTGCGACAAAAGGGAGAGCTGCGACCCAACCCGATGCGAAAGCGAAGGGTGCGTGGCACAAGGGGAGCTGTGTCAAGGGACCGAACACCAGTCCCTTTCTGTTCGCAGGGCACAGTCCAGCAGGTGCTCTGCATGCCGGCGATCTCGTTTGTCGGCGTGGGATCGCGGTGCGAGTCGGCAAGGGTGCTTCGCCGCGCCCCTGGGTAACCGGGGCGTGTTCTGCCAAACCCAGGAGGTGGTGACATCGCCTGGGCCAGGTTAGATGGGTCCAGACCGCTGAACGTCTGGGGGACCGGCCCGCCACCTGAGTAGGAGTGGGTCCTTGACCGAGAGGTGGAAACTCGGGCAAGTAGGCGGCGAAGGGCGAGAGGTGCATCGGCCTCTCCGTAGTGCGGGGTGCAGTTGCCGAGGAGCGTCGCGTGAAATCGTCGATGACGGAGTCACCGAGTGGACCAGTGCACTGGTGACGGTGCGCTGAACCCAGCAGCTCGGAAGTGGCCTTGACCTAGGGGCGAGGTCGGTGGGTAAGCTGCAGAAGTCCCCTCCCCCCCCCCCCCCTGCCAGAGGAGCCGGTCCGGGGTAAGAGACGGGCTCCCACCCCATTTTTTCACTCGTCGATCAATATGGCTACAACTGAGACGAGTGAATCGAATGCGCTCAAGCGAGCATCTGCGATGCTTGATCCCTCTCCACAGGACGAGACGGGACTGGCAGAAGACGAAACCGTCACACAGAGACATGCACGTGTCACGCTGCTCTTGGAGCAAAACATTAAGAATGGGAAGATAAGTCAGGCGGCATTGTCTATTATTAAGAACGAGCTGGCTGCATGGGCCATCGCCCACGCCAATCTTGAAGGCCGCGTAGAGGAGCTAGAAAAGGAGAATGAAAGATTACGAAGGCAACCAACAAAGACTTGGGCTGGAGTGGTCGCGCAAGCACCGCCAAAGCCACAAACCACGAAAGAAACAATCGCCAAGGTGAGCAAGCGGTCAGATACGGCGGTCTTCCTCAGAACCCTACCAGGCCAAGACACGAGCGTTAAAAAGATACAAGAACTGCTAACCAAAAGTATTGATCCGGCAAAAGATAAAACTAGAATAAATAAGTTTAAACCTAGTAGAAACTCAGTGATTGTGGAGGTGGCTACAGAAGAAGACAAAGAAAAATTGTTAAAGAATCCCAAGCTGAACTCGGTGGTCAAGTGTGAACCGCCGAGAAAAAGGAACCCGCTGGTCATCCTATGCGATGTACCAGCAACAATGATAAACGAGGAACTGTACCTGAGCATAAAGGACCAAAACTTTGACCAAATGAATGAAAATGAATTTAAGGATTCTTTTAAATTGAGATTTAAAACGGGACCTCGGGACCGTGATGTTGTACATCACGTCGCCGAGGTCACAGCACCTATGTGGAAGCAGATTATAACAATGGGCAGACTGTATGTTGGCTTCCATGCCATTAATATTAGGGACCACCTTGTGGTACCTCGTTGCCATAATTGTGGAGACTTGGACCACATTCTAAGGCACTGCACCAGGGGGTCGGCTTGCTCCAGGTGCGGCGAAGATGGTCACACACGAAAAGAACGTAAAGCCGCAAGTGTATGCATTCCTTGCAAAAGACGTGGGAAGAAAAGCTGCGGAGCCTCAGGACGAAACTGCCCTACATACCGCATGCTCGAGCAGAGACTAATATCTAGAACGGACTATGGCTGAGCGCTTCAAACAGAACAGGATTCCAAAGCGAAAATCCCCTAGCAAAAGGAGGAGGGATGCCATTAGGGCAAATAGGTTTAAAGAATTCATAAAGTCTCTTTCGAGAGATCCGATACCTGAGACAGTTGACAAAAGTATCCAAACAGATCCACCGAAAATCGATAAATATATCCAGACGGAAACTATCCCTATGGCTACTCCCTCCTCTCTCAGCAGGGAAGTGACGCCGACAAAACACCAGCAACGGCAAATGCATCCTGTGCCTGAGGTCCCAGCAAATGAAAGTAACCATAAAGAACAAAAGCCTGTGCAAGAGAGCACAATAACAAGCTCTCTAGACACCCCAGTGGTAAGACTACCACCAGTAGATCCGGTAGGGATATACCCAAATTTAGAATTTACAATGCAACTGGCGAGATTGGAGCAGGCGGCTACCTTGACCACTGCCTTAAGACATGTGGTCCGCGTAGGACACGAATATGGAAGAAGAGTCACCTTCTCGGTAATGGAGGCTGTAGACAGAGTACAGCTTAAGTCAGTGAATCTCCCCACCGACTTCGGAGCCCTGCGAGACTTACTAAAGAAAGTGTTCGAGAGAAGAGGAGAAAAATTTGACCTAAATGACATTTACGAACAGTCAGTTCTGGCTAATGGACGTATTACGTATGACTGGAACAAGACATGGCCAGAAGACTACATACATACATACTTTCCGTAGATGACCAAAATTACCATTGGCCAACTCAATACGCATAACAATCGACTTGTAATGCAGGAGCTGCGAAAGGAAGTGGAGGAGAGGAGGCTGGATGTGCTCTGTCTACAAGAGCCGTACTCCCTGGCTGGAAAAATTGCATTTGCAGCCGCGACGTGGCAGGTCATCAGCCAAGGAGATAATCCGAAAGCGGCAATAACAATCATGAACAAAGCCCAGAAAGTAACTACACTATCACAGTTCACTAGTAGTCACTGCAATGTCGTGGAGCTGCTATCTCCCAGTGAAACAATAATATTAATTAATATGTACTTTCAGTACGGAGATAACATTGAAACACATCTTGACCATCTAACTACAGTAACTACGGCATTGCAAGGACGAAGGATGATAATCACTGCTGATATCAATGCAAAATCCCCCCTGTGGCACAGCGGCACAAGGGATACCAACGGAGAGAATGTAGAGGATTTTATCATGGCATCACAACTAGTGATAGCTAACAAGCCTGGTAATCCTCCAACCTTGATATAACTATGGCCACCCCCAATGCAGTTAACACAATACAAGAGTGGAAAGTAGAAGAAAACGCCACTACAAGTGACCACAACCTAATCACGTTCATTGTGGGTAGAGGAGGGTTCCGCTGGGCCATGGGGTGGGAGATGCTGATTAATTACAGAAGGGCCGATTGGGAACGTCTAGCGAGGGAGTGCGTCATTCCTGCCTTGCCAGAAGGTGGCGTAGACTTTGACATAGACGTAAACGACCGAGCAGAAGAACTGACCAATGCAATAACTAGCGCGTTGAAAGCTGCCGTACCGACCAGGAGGAAGGCCATGGCAGCTTCTCCATCACCATGGTCGCCCGAACTTGAGGATATGCGCCGGTCTGTTAGAAGGTTGAGAAGATATTACCAGCGCAGTGTCGTCTGGCCGGAACGGCAAAGATGGCTGATGCAGTATCGGGAGGCTAAAATTCGTTTTCAGAAAGAACTCCAGGCTGTTAGAATACAAAGTTGGGAAAATTTCGTCCAGAGCCAATTGGCATTGGACCCCTGGGGTACACCGTATAAATTAGTACGAGAAAAGATCCGCTCTCCACTGGAATTATCAACCGTCAGGCACGTGGACAGGATGACGGAATCCTGGCAGGAAACTGCTGAGGTCCTCCTCCGGTCCCTGCTGCCTGATGATAGCGCGGATGGGGAATCCGATCAGCAACAACTAAGACAAGACAACCTCAATGAATACACCAACAACACGGCAGTCTACCCTTTCTCGGAGGAAGAGGTGGCTGCCCACATAAAATCACTTAAAAGGGGTAAAGCTCCCGGGCCAGATGGCATTGAAGCTGAGGTGGTGCAATTCCTAGCTCCCCAGCTAACTGCACCACTCACTCACCTATACAACGAATGTCTGATGCAACAGAAAATTCCAAGGGTGTGGAAGTCTGCGAATGTAGTCCTCATTCGGAAAGAGTTAGACAAAGACCCAACAAATGTAAAATCCTATAGACCAATCTGTCTAATCAACATACTAGGGAAAATATTAGAAAAGCTACTAGCCGACAGGCTGGCTGCACACAGAGTGCTGCGTGGGGTGAGCGACAGGCAGTTCGGCTTCAGGCCTGGGCGATCGACATCTGATGCAATCGCCCTGGCTGCTGAGGTCTGTGGCTCTACCCCACATAAGTACGTGGTGGGCATCATGGTTGACATCAGTGGCGCCTTCGATAACCTGTGGTGGCCTTCGCTCTTCTCCTGCTTGCGGGAGAAGGAGTGCCCAGGGCCGCTATATGGTTGTCTGAGGAGCTATTGCGAGGAATGGGAGGTCTGGCTATCATCTTCTAGCAAGAGAATTGGAAAATCTATAACAAAGGGTTGTCCTCAGGGTTCCGTACTAGGGCCCATGTTTTGGGACATCCACATGGAGCCTTTACTAAACAAAGTGAAGAAGTGCTAGAGGTGATAGCCTATGCAGATGACCTCCTCCTGTTGGTCGGCGGCCGTAGCCGCGAAGACATTGAACCTAAAATAGAGAGTGCCCTAAACAAGTTACAACTATGGTGCCAAAATACCAAAATGACGGTGTCACCAAGTAAGTCCACCTACTTACTATTGAAGGGACAACTAATCCGTAACCCGACTGTACGAATCGACCGCTCGCCGGTTCTACGGAGACGTGACGCGCAATACTTGGGCATCATCATCGATGAGAAGTGGAATTTTGGGAAACACATAGAAACCGTAACCCAGAAAGCCCTCCAAACACTGAACAACCTCATATCCATAGGACATCAAAGATTTCATCTTCCACCTCATCTTATAAAACTTTATCACAGCAGCATATTAACATCGATAGTGGGTTACGGCTCGGGAGTCTGGGCACACAGGCTCACGAGGGTGGTGCCCGCCATGACAGTAAGAAGGGTTCAGAGGAATATGATTCTTAGATCGGTAGGGGCTTACAGAACAACACCATGGGGAGCACCACTAGTCATAATGGGGCTTTGCCCCTTGGACATCAAAATCAGGGAGCAGGCTGCATGGTTCTGGATTAAGAAGGGAAATATAACAAAAATAGAGGAGATCTTAGGCATTGGGGCAGGGTACAAGGGTGAGATTCGGCAAAGGGGAGTACAATTATGGCAAGAGCTGTGGGACGCGGATGACGCAGGGCGCAGGACACATGAGTTGATGCCAAGCATCAGGGAACGGCTGAGAATGAAGTACTTTGAACCCACCAGAGGACTAATCCATTTTCTAACTGGACATGGACCTTACCCGGCATACTTATGTCGGTTCGGGAAAAGGGCCACACCCGCGTGTGAATGTGGTGAACCGGAGGGCACTCCCGATCATGTGATTTACGAGTGCCCCCTCTTCAATGATGTTGCTTCTACATTACGTGACCAACTACCCGACCATGACACTTACCACCTGATAAGACAAGAAGACACCTTCCAAACACTGAACAGACTTGCCAACGAGGTATCACAGAAAGTGTTGAGAGAATATTTGAGGGAACAAAACTAAGAAGCACAGATTACGACAAACACGTGCCCTATTCCCATACCGCCTGTGCGTGGATAGGCCGACCCTTCAGTCTGGAATCCTCCACGTACGGTATTAGGGGGAGTGGGGACTAAAAATAACCTGGATTTGACAATACACTGGAGATGACGTAGGTTAGAACTAGTTAGTAGGAATTAGACTAGAAATCTAGATTTAGGAACCTGCAGCGATTAACATGCTGGCCTGCCCAGTGTCAGGGGCACGCCCATCGGGATTAGCTCGATGGGCAAGGCAATAAAGTAGGTTTGTACATTGCTGACACATCTGTGACGCTGCAGGAAGTAGAATGTAGGATTAGCTTAAAAAATCTTAGGAGTTAAAATAAATAAATATAGCTGCCCATTGAAAGTAGATTGTAGCTGTAACTCACAACTCATTATATTGTAATTAGCTGCTAATTGTAACTAACAGTAGCAAGTAAGACCCACTAATCAGATAAGGAGGTGGGTTGAGATGTATAAATATTATTGTTAATGGTAAATAAAGACTTTTTTTTTTTTTTTTTTTTTTTTTTTTTTTTTTTTTTTTTTTTTTTTTTAAAGGACTCTACTGACGTGAGGTCTGGAACATGACAAGGAATGAGAATTCAGAAAGCAGACGTAATTAGTTTCATACTTAACTTTAATACATTAATGATGAACGTCGCTCTTGACGGTACATGATTCACAATTTTATCTGTTCAGAATAGTAACTGAATATGGCGCCTTGCTAGGTCGTAGCAAATGACGTAGCTGAAGGCTATGCTAAACTGTCGTCTCGGCAAATGAGAGAGCACGTAGACAGTGAACCATCGCTAGCAAAGTCGGCTGTCCAACTGGGGCGAGTGCTAGGGAGTCTCTCTCTAGACCTGCCGTGTGGCGGCGTTCGGTCTGCAATCACTGATACTGGCGACACGCGGGTCCGACGTATACTAACGGACCGCGGTCGATTTAAAGGCTACCACCTAGCAAGTGTGGTGTCTGGCGGTGACACCACAATGAGTAACACCAAAGAGTGCTTTTAGCATACTACACCAGACCGTAGTAATGAGGCAAAAACTAAATTGGCGCTGCGGGTACCAGGATGCCGCAACAAAGCACAAAATTAAAGCCTGTTACCAAAGGATCTCACCATAGTCCACAATGTGGGAAGGCAACAGTTCCTCAAACAGCCTCACTCACTTAAACGGTGGAAAATGGTTCAAATGGCTCTGAACACTATGGGAGAACATCTGAGGTCATCAGTCCCCTAGAACTTAGAACTACTTAAAACTAACTAACCTAAGGGGCACACATCCAAGCCCGAGGCAGGATTCGAACCTGCGACCGCAACGGTTGCGCGGTTCTAGAGACTGAAGCACCTAGAACCGCTCGGCCACCACGACAGGCCTTCAACGGTGACAGTCAAGTTTCCAACCGTTGTGGTGGCAGCGATAACACGCCCTATATGATGTCGTCGCCTTCCAGGAATGTTCGGCCAACACGAATCACTCATCACAGGTCCTCAATAAACACGGACCTGAAACTGTCGCCGCTGCGTGTTAGTATCCATTACAGCTAGCTGAGGACAAGCTTATATCCTGTATGCTGCTGCTTACGCGGGCACTCTTGCGGCGAGGCGTCCTCTGATCGCCAAGCAACGGGCCAGAGATATATATAGCGCAGGTACTATAGATACTTGTCGCGTGCGCATGACAGAGTCGTATTATGCATCGCGTAAGAAGAAGCATCTGCCAGACAATATCGAAATTCGCTAGCGGCAGGATCGTGGTGTACAGGACGATGGGTTACTGTGACCGGATACCGCTGTTCGTGTTGGTACGACAGTCATGTGAATATGGGGTTGATGGGTTCAGGAGGGCCATAATCAGCGCCAGCAGGAATCCAGCGCCCCTCTATGGCTATCGCCGAACACATGTTACTCACTTGATCGTGCAGGCTCGTACATTCACACCACATACATTGAAGCAAAACATTGTTTTTGTATGCTGACAGACAAATGTCCACGCATAAAGTGAAATGACTTCTGGGGAATCACAATGAGCATTATTATGAACTTTCTTGATGCGAGAGGAGAAAGAAGTGCGCCAAAAATGATACGCCCAACCATAAACATTGTATGCATTATTATGAAGTTTCTTGATGCGAGAGGAGAAAGAAGTGCACCAAAAATGATCCGCCCAACCACAAACATTGTATACAGAAGAGGACTCCGTCGTCTTCTCATACCAATCTCAGTTCTGCATGCAGTACTGTGATGCACGCATGCGTGTGTGAAGGCTCCAAGGAGAACGAACGTTGCCAGGTTGCGTTCGTCGTCCTCGTACTGGCTCCGCACTTGGCGTATTCGTATGCTGTGCCTCTGGGTGCACAACGATCGTCCTCTGGTTCGCACTTCCGGTGATACGAAGAGCGGCCGTTGCATTGCTGACGTATTAAGGCCGGTGGCTACGCCCTTTCATGATGGTATCGATGACATTACCCCTCAGCAAGAAGACGCGAGATGGTGTGTTGTCCACGATGGCCTGACCTTCACCCGCTGATCAGTGTGCAGTGACCAATCTTCGTCTGCAGCTCTGGGCGAGTTTAGTTCTTTGTTCTGTACTGACGGAATCGAGGCGCTCGGCGTACAATCTTTCTCAAACAGTTCTACACAGACTGTTCGGTATTACGTTACTTACAGCTTTAAATGTTAGTTACATGTCGACCTGCCCATCATTTCGTTGATGGTCATAAGTATTGTGTTATTTGAATGTAAGTAAGACACTATGAAAAATCCATGAAACCGTGCGGTCTAGGGCGCTGCAGTCATGGACTGTGTGGCTGGTCCCGACGGAGGTTCGAGTCCTCCCTCGGGCATGGATGTGTGTGTGTGTTTGTCCTTAGGATAATTTAGGTTAAGTAGTGTGTAAGCTTAGGGACTGATGACCTTAGCAGTTAAGTCCCACAAGATTTCACACACATTTGACCAAAATCCATTAAATTCGCAGTGAAAAATAAGGGTCACTATGATTCCCGGTCTGGTGTATGTTGCTGTCCAGTAAGTTTAATTAAGGTATTGAATTTTGTTTTAGACTTGGGTGGATGTCTCGAGTAAATTGATTATATGTAGTACACTCATTTGCGATCCCCAGAGACAAAGCCAGAATGAAAGATCTATAACACGTCTCACATCTCATAAACGGTCTGGGATATCAAAACGAGATTTTGGAAAATGATACCAAGCAAAGAGATGAGTATTTTCTCATATGGTTAATACATGAAACTTCATTACCTACCGTGCTATTCCACTAACTACAATCACTGTAAATCGTGAGAGACTACCGCTACGTTTTAGCAAAAAAAAAAAAAAAAAAAAAAAAAAAAAACCTTTAACATAGCAACAACAGGAATGTAGATTTGACTCAAAATCTGCCACTCATGACGCTTGTGAAAGGCAAAAATACTTAACAAGTGAGGCGAAACTAAACCGGTGCTTTTGTTGCATTTTCAGAGGAATTCTTTTTAGATACTAACTGAAACCCAGGTAACAGGTTCAGAACAAGAAAAGATCAAACATCAACACGTGGAAGGGATACCCACCAGATAGTTCGTCGTTTTCACCAAATCAACATTTATTTAAGAAAAACATACTGATCAATTAAATTTCAGCTTAATAACAATCACAAAAACCATCACAATTACAGTGACATATAAAGTGACAAACTACTGAAATTTACCAATATAAGCGAAAGGAAGCAGTAGTCAATAAATACAAAGCATCTGAGTTTACAGCTGTAAGAATGAAATTTAAATCGTAATTTACAAAATTCACAAGTTAATCCCGCCAAACTCCACAGCCTACACTCTGGCGGCAGTCGCTCAACGCCTGTATAGCTCCAAGGAACAAGAAAAAAATGGTTCAAATGGCTCTGAGCACTATGGGACTTAACATCTATGGTCATCAGTCCCCTAGAACTCAGAACTACTTAAACCTAACTAACCTAAGGACATCACACACATCCATGCCCGAGGCAGGATTCGAACCTGCGACCGTAGCAGTCGCGCGGCTCCGGACTGAGCGCCTAGAGCCGCTAGACCACCGCGGCCGGCCAAGGAACAAGACAACTACACTCCTGGAAATTGAAATAAGAAGACCGTGAATTCATTGTCCCAGGAAGGGGAAACATTATTGACACATTCCTGGGGTCAGATACATCACATGATCACACTGACAGAACCACAGGCACATAGACTCAGGCAACAGAGCATGCACAATGTCGGCACCAGTACAGTGTATATCCACCTTTCGCAGCAATGCAGGCTGCTATTCTCCCATGGAGACGATCGTAGAGATGCTGGATGTAGTCCTGTGGAACGGCTTGCTATGCCATTTCCACCTGGCGCCTCAGTTGGACCAGCGTTCGTGCTGGACGTGCAGACCGCGTGAGACGACGCTTCATCCAGTCCCAAACATGCTCAACGGGGGACAGATCCGGAGATCTTGCTGGCCAGGGTAGTTGACTTACACCTTCTAGAGCGCGTTGGGTGGCACGGGATACATGCGGACGTGCATTGTCCTGTTGGAACAGCAAGGTCCCTTGCCGGTCTAGGAATGGTAGAGCGATGGGTTCGATGACGGTTTGGATGTACCGTGCACTATTCAGTGTCCCCTCGACGATCACCAGTGGTGTACGGCCAGTGTAGGAGATCGCTCCCCACACCATGATGCCGGGTGTTGGCCCTGTGTGCCTTGGTCGTATGCAGTCCTGATTGTGGCGCTCACCTGCACGGCGCCAAACATGCATACGACCATCATTGGCACCAAGGCAGAAGCGACTCTCATCGCTGAAGACGACACGTCTCCATTCGTCCCTCCATTCACGCCTGTCGCGACACCACTGGAGGCGGGCTGCACGATGTTGGGGCGTGAGCGGAAGACGGCCTAACGGTGTGCGGGACCGTAGCCCAGCTTCATGGAGACGGTTGCGAATGGTCCTCGCCGATACCCCAGGAGCAACAGTGTCCCTAATTTGCTGGGAAGTGGCGGTGCGGTCCCCTACGGCACTGCGTAGGATCCTACGGTCTTGGCGTGCATCCGTGCGTCGCTGCGGTCCGGTCCCAGGTCGACGGGCACGTGCACCTTCCGCCGACCACTGGCGACAACATCGATGTACTGTGGAGACCTCACGCCCCACGTGTTGAGCAGTTCGGCGGTACGTCCACCCGGCCTCCCGCATGCCCACTATACGCCCTCGCTCAAAGTCCGTCAACTGCATATACGGTTCACGTCCACGCTGTCGCGGCATGCTACCAGTGTTAAAGACTGCGATGGAGCTCCGTATGCCACGGCAAACTGGCTGACACTGACGGCGGCGGTGCACAAATGCTGCGCAGTAGCGCCATTCGACGGCCAACACCGCGGTTCCTGGTGTGTCCGCTGTGCCGTGCGTGTGATCATTGCTTGTACAGCCCTCTCGCAGTGTCCGGAGCAAGTATGGTGGGTCTGACACACCGGTGTCAATGTGTTCTTTTTTCCATTTCCAGGAGTGTACTTAACTTTTGCTAGGTATGACAGGTGACGCGGCAAAGCGCTCCAGCGGGTATAACTTAGACCTCGGGCATTGGCCAGGATGTCGTCAAGGTAGCGGCCCGGAAATCACAGATGCAAACACCAAAGTAGACTCGCGTGTTTTGCAATCAACTGTGAACAAAAGTCACACCCAAGGTAGCCCCACCAAACAATGACAGAATATACACTATGAGGTAACAGGCGAGTTGTGGCGCCCTGGAAATGTTATATGTTTGGAGTTAGGGCGGTTGGACAGGATGCTCGTCAAAGCCGCGGCCCGGCAGGAACCACTTGGTGCCGAACGTTAGCTGAGCATGAGGGGAGCCCCAGCGCATGGTCCATCGAGCACGTGGCTAGGAATTCGTTGGTGACGCTGTGCACCGGAATGGCCAAAGATGGCAGACTTTGTGAAACCTTAATGGCAGACATTTCACAGTTCGTATAGAAATTAATAGTAGCCAGATGAATCATGATACCTCAAAAAGGCCGGCCAGTGTGGCCGAGCGGTTCTAGACGCTTCAGTCTGGAACCGCGTGACCGCTACGGTCGCAGGTTCGAATCCTGCCTCGGGCATGGATGTGTGTAATGTCCTTAGGTTAGTTAGGTTTAAGTAGTTCTAAGTTCTAGGGGACTGATGACCTCAGATGTTAAGTCCCATAGTACTCAGAGCCATTTGAACCATTTTTTTGAACCTCAAAAAGAAACATGTACATACATCTACATCTACATTATCTTTATTTACACAACAATTCTGATGGTGTAATCAGATTTTCAATTAGTGTAAACCTAAATTGGTATGAATTACAGGCATGTAAATTAAATAGTACGATAGCTAATGGAGGTCAAAGTGGCCGAGTGCTATCGATCACGTCAGCCAATTGCTATTCCTTTGATATATGTTTATTTAATTTGTTCAGGTATTTAACGGAATGGACAGTGTCTTGAAAGGAGGATATAAGATGAACATCAACAAAAACAAAACGACGATAATGGAATGTAGTCAAATTAAATCGGGTGATGCTGAGGGGATTAGATTAAGAAATGAGACACTTAAAGTAGTAAAGGAGTTTTGCTATTTAGGGAGTAAAATAACTGATGATGGTCGAAGTAGAGAGGATATAAAATGTAGACTGGCAGTGGCAAGGAAAGCGTTTCTGAAGAAGGGAAATTTGTTAACATCGAGTTTCGATTTAAGTGTCAGGAAGTCGTTTCTGAAAGTATTTGTATGGAGTGTAGCCATGTATGGAAGTGAAACATGGACGATAACCAGTTTGGACAAGAAGAGAATAGAAGCTTTCGAAATGTGGTGCTACAGAAGAATGCTGAAGATAAGGTGGGTAGATCATGTAACTAATGAGGAGGTATTGAATAGGATTGGGGAGAAGAGAAGTTTGTGTCACAACTTGACTAGAAGAAGGGATCGGTTGGTAGGACATGTTTTGAGGCATCAAGGGATCACAAATGTAGCATTGGAGGGCAGCGTGGAGGGTAAAAATCGTAGAGGGAGACCAAGAGATGAATACACTAAGCAGATTCAGAAGGTTGTAGGTTGCAGTAGGTACTGGGAGATGAAGAAGCTTGCACAGGATAGACTAGCATGGAGAGCTGCATCAAACCAGTTTGAGGAGTGAAGACCACAACAACAACAGGTATTTAATAATGTGTGTTAGAGCGTGTTTGTGGTCCAGCCATAGGAATATTTATTTCATTTCAAGTTATTTAAATGTAAATCCAGTATTCAGTATGTGAGCTCACGTTGGCTTGGAGACATGGAGGGAGTGCTGTAGCCAATCACGGCGCTCTTTACTAAGAGAGACGTATGGAGGTTGGGGAGAAGTATCGCTTCTGAAGAGGACACGAGGCACTTCGGGACAGTACGGTCCAGGACACGGGAAGCGCTGGACGCGATGGCGCGACGGACGCGGAGTCGGCAGAAAGACTCGGACGCTGGAGCAGTTTGCGCGTGGTCGCGGAGGATAGAAATATTTCGGAATCCCGATCTGTGCTCTTGTGTGATTTCCGTGGCTTCTGCAGTGAAGTCGTAGTATGCGTTCAGAAGTGAATATCTCGCGAGCTATGTTGTTGTTCATAACTAATTACGTGAAGTAAAAATCTATTGGCCCTGAGCACTATGGGACTTAACATCTGTGGTCATCAGTCCCCTAGAACTTAGAACTACTTAAACCTAACTAACCTAAGGACATCACACACATCCAGGCCCGAGGCAGGATTCGAACCTGCGACCGTAGCAGTCACGCGGTTCCGGACTGAGCGCCTAGAACCGCTAGACCACTAGGAATGTATTGTTTCCCTGTTATTCAACTTATATTTTACTTAATTGCTGGACCATCGACACTAATAAGTGTTTTGCAGAAATATACCGCATTCTCAAAAGTACTTCTACTATCATATTTATCATTTAAAGTCGTTAAGATTGTACCTGTAGATTTTATTTAATTGCAATCTTTCATTTATAAATTTATATGTTACATTCATTATTCGCAACTGCAGAGTGATAGAAATCTACGAACATTCGATTCATGTGTGTATTCTTATCGTATACTGTAGACTCAGCAGTATTTGGCCAGCCCCTAGACAACGAAACCAGCCAAAACTTTTAATATTGCAACTCCGTGTCAGAGTGTACATAGTTGAGGGCCACTCCATTTCATTTCGTTTTATATTTTTTATCCCACAACACTCACGAATGAGTTACCTAGGTAACTACAACTCCTAACCTTAGGTAAGACAAATAGTTAAAGCCAAACTTAAATAAATACACTTATATATATGCCTTCACAAGACTTTTAATCAATCAGGAAAAACTCGCTTAGACTTACAGAGATAATTAGAAAGGATATTGTCGTACACAAACAGATACGCTTCTGTCTAGGTAAGATGATAAGCGAATACATGCAACTAACAAGGTGCAGGTACAAACAGAGCAGCTGCAGTTAAACCATGAAGCGCCGGCCAGGGTGGCCGAGCGGTTCTAGGCGCTAGAGTCTGGAACCGTGCGACCGCTACGGTCGCAGGTTCGAATCCTGCCTCGGGCATGGATGTGTGTGATGTCCTTAGGTTAGTTAGGTATAAGTAGTTCTAAGTTCTAAACGACTAATGACCTCAGCAGTTGAGTCCCATAGTGCTCAGAGCCATTTCCTTATCGAAAGTGAAAGTCAGAATTACGTAAATATTCAAACAGTGACAAACAATTATTTACTTATCCACACTGTTCAAAGAATAAGAAAAACGGTCGCCAGCCTAATTAGGCGTGTGAATGATTAACATTCTTGTTTAAGAAAGTAGGTATGAGTAACTAACGGACAAACACAAACTATATTTTGCCACACACGAGTGCAGTGAACTCTGACACCTGCATATGTTAACGTTAAGTTTGAAGTTGACAGCTAGAGCAGAACAAACTATTTGCATAAATATAACAGATAACGATACACACTACTATCTTCAGGACTTAGTCAAACTGAGTGGTTTCAATAATATTACTATTACAGTGCACTTCAGAATCAAAAATTGGACATAGGTCCAATATTACTTTTCAAACATATTCCTATCTGACATGAAATATAGATATGGTATACAGCAAAATTAGTTATTGTGCGTCGATTAAGTTTCTCACTACTAAACACCTTTTTATTTAGAATGAAAATTAAATGGAATGTACTAACAGATTACTTCTCACTGTCTTTTGAATAAAGAAATTACTGTTTTCATAGATAGTTGTCTTTCTATTAATCGTTATGTAGAATGAGCACAATAGATAAACTATGGATCCTGTTACAACATTAATATGCACTTTTAATGCACAAGAGGAACCCAATATTGTACAGAATTTCACCTGAACAGAAAGAGTAATTGAAATTTGCTGTAATTAAGTAACTTTGTGCATTTGAACTACTTTCAGTGGAAGGGCGTCCGTAACCTTGACCACTGTAGCAGAGCATACTAAACACACTTTCAATACACTAAAGAAACAAACCCTTAACAAGTATGAACATGTAACCTTCAACAGTATTAGTTCTCAAGTCTTACTGCAGTAGAGCAAAACTTGACATATCTGTAAGAAACTGACTCACCTTTTTCGATATACAACAGGCGGAAATGTGATAATTTACTAAGCAAAACTTTATAAGCCTCAGTTTTAAAAACTTTTAATTTTGAAGTTGGCAACAACGTATTAATATAAATTAATAGAAAAATTATTTTCAGCAAGCATCATGTACTTTAGCTCCCTCTCTTCTCACATTAACTTTAACTTTCTATTTACTATGTTCAAGAGGCATTAATTAGTTAAAACATTAGGCTTTAATGTTCTTTCAATAAGGACACTCGGTAATCACTTTAGCATGGGAAGGGCCCTAAGTGGAAAGGTGACAGAGGGATAAAAAATCAAGGTAGATTTAAGAGTTCGAGTATAAGTCACCTTATACACTCCTGGAAATTGAAATAAGAACACCGTGAATTCATTGTCCCAGGAAGGGGAAACTTTATTGACACATTCCTGGGGTCAGATACATCACATGATCACACTGACAGAACCACAGGCACATAGACACAGGCAACAGAGCATGCACAATGTCGGCACTAGTACAGTGTATATCCACCTTTCGCAGCAATGCAGGCTGCTATTCTCCCATGGAGACGAACGTAGAGACGCTGGATTTAGTCCTGTGGAACGGCTTGCCATGCCATTTCCACCTGGCGCCTCAGTTGGACCAGCGTTCGTGCTGGACGTGCAGACCGCGTGAGACGACGCTTCATCCAGTCCCAAACATGCTCAACGGGGGACAGATCCGGAGATCTTGCTGGCCAGGGTAGTTGACTTACACCTTCTAGAACACGTTGGGTGGCACGGGATACATGCGGACGTGCACTGTTCTGTTGGAACAGCATGTTCCCTTGCCGGTCTAGGAATGGTAGAAGGATGGGTTCGATGACGGTTTGGATGTACCGTGCACTATTCAGTGTCCCCTCGACGATCACCAGTGGTGTACGGCCAGTGTAGGAGATCGCTCCCCACACCATGATGCCGGCTGTTGGCCCTGTGTGCCTTGGTCGTATGCAGTCCTGATTGTGGCGCTCACCTGCACGGCGCCAAACATGCATACGACCATCGTTGTCACCAAGGCAGAAGCGACTCTCATCGCTGAAGACGACACGTCTCCATTCGTCCCTCCATTCACGCCTGTCGCGACACCACTGGAGGCGGGCTGCACGATGTTGGGGCGTGAGCGGAAGACGGCCTAACGGTGTGCGGGACCGTAGCCCAGCTTCATGGAGACGGTTGCGAATGGTCCTCGTCGATACCCCAGGAGCAACAGTGTCCCTAATTTGCTGGGAAGTGGCGGTGCGGTCCCCTACGGCACTGCGTAGGATCCTACGGTCTTGGCGTGCATCCATGCGTCGCTGCGGTCCGGTCCCAGGTCGACGGGCACGTGCACCTTCCGCCGACCACTGGCGACAACATCGATGTGCTGTGGAGACCTCACGCCCCACGTGTTGAGCAATTCGGCGGTACGTCCACCCGGCTTCCCGCATGCCCACTATACGCCCTCGCTCAAAGTCCGTCAACTGCACATACGGTTCACGTCCACGCTGTCGCGGCATGCTACCAGTGTTAAAGACGGCGATGGAGCTCCGTATGCCACGGCAAACTGGCTGACACTGACGGCGGCGGTGCATAAATGCTGCGCAGCTAGCGCCATTCGACGGCCAACACCGCGGTTCCTGGTGTGTCCGCTGTGCCGTGCGTGTGATCATTGCTTGTACAGCCCTCTCGCAGTGTCCGGAGCAAGTATGGTGGGTCTGACACACCGGTGTCAATGTGTTCTTTTTTCCATTTCCAGGAGTGTATTTGCGCACACCAAAACATCCACATCCACATATTTACAATTCTTGGTTCCTCTCTAGTGCAACGTGGTGGCGAATGCATGTTAGTAGGTGGATTTGCAGGTAGAATTGCTGGACTCTGTCATTTCTTGGTGGCGATGATAGATACCAATTTCAGAATAGTTAAAAAATGGCTCTGAGCACTACGCGACTTAACTTCTGAGGTCATCAGTCGCCTAGAACTCAGAACTAATCAAACCTAACTAACCTAAGGACATCACACATATCCATGCCCGAGGTAGGATTCGAACCTGCGACCGTAGCGGTCGCTCGGCTCCAGACTGCAGCGCCCAGAACAGCTCGGCCACTCCGGCCGGCTTTCAGAATAGTTCCAGCTCTTTATCCATCCACCCGAGGCTTTGGAAAGCGTCAGGAAAAGCCTCTCTTCGCACCAGCACAATATACAACTTTTACATGGGCAGTCCATAGTTTGGTAACTCGTCCCCGACTGACTCTTTGTTCCACCCTTTTATCCATGCCAACCACAATTTGTACGCGCTACACAGTTCCGTTCCCGAGGGGAACCACAACACCTTTGACACACAAAATAACTAAGAACCCTAAGTGAAGGTCAGCAGTTTACATAACAGCAAACAAACATTTTAAATAAGACTGGGCATTTGCATGTATTGGTAGTTCTACACAAAATTATATAAATAAAATAATTTAATTTTAAAGATAACCAAAGAGATTATATGAAAAAGACAAAACATATAATTTGCTCATATTGTACATATTACAGAAATTACATTTTATTACAGTATCGAATTAATTCTACACTAATTACAGAAGTTCAACGATGGGATGTTGAACAAAACAGAAAGCTAAATGAATCAACAAAAGGTATGTAGTGTCTAAGCTATGGTGTTATAACCTGACGATGGCGACATGCCTTATCGCAGAAATATTATCCCAGTTGGACACTATGGACCGGCAGTACACTCGTGGACTGTTCGAGCAAGAAATACGCCGGGAGAATTGAAGAATCACATCTAGTCATTGGTTACTGAGATATTGGTATACCACGACTTGGCAGGCACATGTTCGATGTGCTCTGGTGTGGGGTTGAGAATCAAGAAACGACGTAACTTTATCTTGGTTCCAAACCAAGTTCGACTCCGCCCTGCCAGTTTAGAGCCATTGTTGCAGCCTTAACTGTCAACTCAATCTACTTAATTCTGCACCAAAGAATTTAAGTGTATCGCACATTAACAGGGGTAGTAAAAAAGGTAGAATCAGTCAAAGCTTTAGCTATACATCTTTATTAACACTTGAACTGGAAAAAGCACATTAGTGAGCTGCTCAAAAAATCAAGTTCATCTACTTTTGCTCTTCGTACAATTGCTACTCTTGCAAACAAACGAATCAACATCTTAACGTATTTTGCATATTTTCACTCACTAACATCATATGCAATAATTTTCTGTTGTAACTCATCACTTAGGAAGGAAGCCTGACCGCACAAAATCGAGCAGGAAGTATAGTCTGTGATGTTCATCACCAATAGTTTTGTATATACCTCTTGAAGGAGTTAGGGGTTTTATGTGTACGTTTACAATATATAGAGTGACTATACTGAAACTTTCACTACTTTATCCAGTGTAGACGGAAAACTATTTACCGTATGGGTACGCAACTGTAGGAATGTTTAGACCGTGCACTGCAGCATTTACGTTGATAGTAGTTTTTGTGCCATGAATTGCCGTAAAGCACTGGTACTGGCCCGGCGACATAGTGCTGAAGCACAAACATCGTTGTGCATTGCAGTTGTAGAGAGTAAACACGAGGTCTCGACAACATGAGCAGGGTTTCACCAAAACAACAGCAATAGTGCTGTTGCTTTTCGCTAGCGTGACATATTGCTCGTGAGGTCACTCGCTTACTCAGTGACACATTAGAAGAAAACTGTGGTGTCACCGCCAGACACCACACTTGCTAGGTGGTAGCCTTTTAAATCGGCCGCGGTCCGCTAGTATACGACGGACCCGCGTGTCGCCACTGTCAGTAATTGCAGACCGAGCGCCGCCACACGGCAGGTCTAGAGAGACTTGCTAGCACTCGCCCCAGTTGTACAGCCGACGTTGCTAGCCATGGTTCACTGAGAATTACGCTCTCATTTGCCGAGACGATAGTTAGCATAGCCTTCAGCTAAGTCAATTGCTACGACCTAGCAAGGCGCCAATTATCCTTTGCTATGTATCTAATGACGCATATACTGTATCAACAAGACCAATGTTCACCAATTGTGGATTAAAGTTAAGTATTCCAGCAGCTACGTACTTTTCTTTATAGCATTCATTACGTATCCTGTTTCAGACCTCACGCCAGCCTGCGTGAGTTTAAGCGTGTGCCTTTCGGTTACCCGTCACTGTGGACTGGCTGTCTTGTCAGTCCACAACAAAAACCGTATGATTGGTCCATAGTCCCAAACTATATGGCCACGAAGAACACCAGATTTGAAACCATATGATTTCTGTCTGTGATATTACCTGAGGGGCAGGGTTTATCAACGGGACACTTAAGAAGAGCATAGCGAGAGAGGTAGCCAACATTGATCTGAAACGTTTCGGGCGGCAGTAGAGCAATCTCTACTGCAGTTCCACGATGTCGTGTATACAGATGGTTGTCACATAGAGCGACGTTTGTATCCTGGAACGTTAACATGCTATACAATTAAGAAATGTTACCATCACATGTGATAATGAAAACGTGTTTCTTTCAATGGTTTATTCGTTATTTCTCTTCCGTATGTCCTTACAAATATTTCCACAAAGCTCCGTTGCCCTAGGATGACTCGTTTTCCATGGGAGTCCTCAAACATAGCGAAAGTTTAATTATAACCACCCTGTGTATATTCACTAACTAAACTGGTCATAAATAATCCATCACAATCTGAGAATAATAGTGATGTCCGTACGTACAACACAAGAAGAAAATGTGGTCTTAATTGCCCGTTATTTAAGCTGTCAGTGGCTCACAAAACGTTCAATATGGGTCAAATTTTTTTAAAAATAGTTTGGCCAGTTATGTAAAATACCTGACAGCTAGCAAGGAAAGTTTAAAAAATAACGTGAAACCATTTCTTCTCGACAGCTCCTATTCAATATGCGATTTTTTGCTTAACTGGTAGTCCCTAAGTAAAAAACCTTGTTATTGAGGATGGTTGCACGAGTAAAACTAAAAATAATAATGTTGTTCTTATTGTGGTTTTCAGACTGAAGGCTAGTCTGATGCAGCTCTAAGCCTCTTCATCTCCGAATAGCTGCTGCCACTTATATCCTTCTGAATCTGCTTACTGTATTCATCTCTTTGCCTCCCGCTACAATTTTTACCCCCCTCCCCCCCCCCTCCAGTACTAAACAGGTATTCCGTTGATGTCGCAGAATGTGTGAACCAGTCCCTTCTTCTAGTACAGTTGTGCCACAAATTTCTTTTCTCTCAAAATTATTCTTTTCAGTACCTCCTCATTACTTACCTGATCTAATTTTCTGCACTCTCTAGCAGCACCATATTTCAAAAGCTTCTATTCTCTTCTTGTCTAAACTGTTTCTCGTCCAAGTATCACTTCCATCACTTTCTTTCAGAAAAACTTCCTTACACTTAATTATATATTCGATGTTAACAAATTTCTCTTTTTCAGAAACGCTTTTCTTGCCATTGCCAGTCCCAGTATAAATTTTATATCCTCTCTACTTCGGCCATCATAAGTTATTCTGCTGCCCAAAGAGCAGAATCCACGAAAGCGTAATGCTCTTCCAAGTCCTTTACTGTCTCCGACAGAATTACTATGGCATCGGTAAACCTAAATTTTTTTATTTCTTTTCCCTCAACTTCATTCCTACACCAATTTTTTCTTTGATTTCTTTGCTGCTTACTCTGTGTACAGACTGAATAACATCGGCGATAGGCTACAACCCTGTCTCACTCCATTGCTTCCTTTTCACTCCCATCGACTCTTATAATTGCCGCCTGGTGTCTGTTCAATTTGTAAAAAGCCATTCGCTCTCTGCAAATAACCCAAGCTACCTCCATAATTCCAAAGAGATTATTCTATCAACACTGTCAAAAGCTTTCTCTAAGTCTACAAATGCTACGAACGGAGGTCTGCGTTTCCTAAACCTAACTTCTAAGGTAAGTTGTAGGGTCAGTGCTCCTACATTTCTCCGAAATAAAAACTAATCTTCCACGAGGTCGGCTTTTACCTGTTTTTCCATTCTTCTGTGAAGGATTCGTGTTAGTATTTTGCAACCACGATTTATTAAACTGATAGTTCGGTAACATTTACTCCGGTCAGAATTTGCTTGATTTGGAACTGTAATTATTACATTTTTCTTGAAGTCTGAGGATATTTCACCTGCCTATTCAAGTTAATTCCCCAGCGCTTAGCATCACCTGCTAAGGCGCTAATTACTACGTTTATCTTTTCCTGACCAGACAAGTGTTCAGGAAACATTCTCTCGCAATTTTTGATGAAATCTAACGGATGCCATCCGTTATGTTTCTTGGTGGGATCGAAGCGTTCCTCACCTTCCAACAGCTTCGTAAGTGGCGTGCCATTACAGACAACACCAGGCCTATCTCTGATTGTACTCTCGAGATCGAAAATTTTGCCTTGAATTTTCGATGTATTTTGTTCACACTTTTGTACATATCCGGTAACTTTCTCGCCTAAATCTCTTTCAGTGTCTGAAACTGCCTTTTTCACCTGTGAGATTCCGTGTTGACGTTCGTTTACGATCTCAGTTTTAAGACCGAAAACTTTTTCGTCTACTTTTGTTTCAACTAGAGGCTCTACTTTCTTTTGGATGTTGAGAATTTCAACATCAAACCTACTGTTAATGTTGTCAATTTCCCCCTGCGTAGTATTCATATTTTTATTAATTGCGTCAATTTCAGACTTCATAGTATTTACTGCAGAACTTACATTACCCACTTTTTGTTCTACCTGTTCTATTTGTTTACTAATTTTAATTCCTTTTTCTTCGACCTGTGCCTTAAGCTGACCAACTTGTGTTTTAAGCTGCTCGTCAACGTGTGTTTTAAGCTGATTACTTTGTGTTTTAAGCTGCACGTCAACGTGTGTTTTAAGCTGATCATTCTGTGTTTTGAGCTCGTCAACATGTGTTTTAAGCTGATCATTCTGTCCTGCAATTTGTTTGGTTAACCGTTCAAATAAATCGTTCATGCTTAAAATTTTCACGCTGTTTTGTTCTACGAAATCGGAGTGTTCCGATCCTACATCAAAATTTTCTTTCGGTTCTTTCTTTATCTGTGGTGAATCAAACATGTCAGTGGATTCGTTCACGTACCCACTATCATCTACAAAGTCGTCCTCTACTTCCTGTTTTATTCCTTGCTGTGTTCTAGGCAATCTCGACATTTCAATCTGTTCGTTAACATGTTCGTGGTATCGTATGTACGCCAATTGTCTTCCGCTAACGCCATCTGTTATCTGGCCGCGTACACTCCTGTCGTTGCCAGCCGCATTTTCCATTACGCTCGTCACGTCTTCTACGATCCTGTCCATACTGAACGCAAATTACACCTCACTACCGTACCTGACGTTCACTGTTATTTACTTTACTGAATATTATTACTATTCGTGCCACTGAACATCCACTGTTCGGTATTAACGTTAATTTGTGACCGACAACAACTGGATGTCCTGTCACGGTCGCCACTTGTAACGCGTGCTTGGGGCACACGATACTCATTAAAGCCTGTACTATGGTAAGTTAACGGGCATTCGAGGGTTGGATTCCCTCTCTTCTTCATCGAAGAGTTTCACTGCCTGGGCTACTCTCAGGGTGCGCCTTCGACGTGGAAGATCCCTGCCGTGTCGTCTGCCTGCCGCCGCCGCCGCCGCTTGGTCGCCGCTTTCCGGTCCTCGCCGCCGCCGCCGCCGCCGCCGCCGCCGCCGTCGTCGCCGCCTGCCAGGGCTCGCCGCCTGCCGGTGCTCGCCGCCGCCGCCGCCGCCTGCTGATCGCCGCCTGCCGGGGCTCGCCGCCGCCGCCGCCGGTGCCCGCCGCCGCCGCCGCCGCCGCCGCCATCCGGTGCCCGCCGCCGCCGCCATCCGGTGCCGCCTGGTCGCCGCCATCGCCGCCGTCCTGACCCTGGTCTACGGCCGTCTCCATCCATCTTCGTCTTTGTCTGTCCCCAGTTTCTGTCCTCTCCTCTTCGTTCTGTTCGTTCTTGTTTCTCTCTCCCGTCATGTCCGCCCCCACCACCACTGTCACTACTACCACCACCGCCATTGTCTATACCTCCCCTTCCGCCGCCTCCACCACTATAACTTGGTGTGCCCAGTCCCACCCCCCTCCTTCCATTCCACCTCTCCTCACTCTCCCTTCACCCTCTATCTTTGTCGCCCCCTCTCCCGCTTCTTCCTCCCGCTCCTCTCGTTCTGATCCCTTCCCCCCACTCCCCCAGCCTGTCACTGCAGCTCCGGCTCGGGTGGTGGCCCGTCGGGCCACTGCCCACGCCCAGCTCTCCCCATCACCTTCGCCATCACCGCCGCCACTGCCACCGTCATCGTCATCGTCGCCGTCGCCTTCGCCTTCACCGTCACCGTCACCATCTCCGGCGCCGACTCCGGCCCCGTTACCTGCCCCTCCCCGCCACATTCCCGTTGTTCCCTTCCCCCACACCTCCTCCACCGCCGTCAAGCGCCCCGGTGGCACTCCTGCTTCCTCTGCTTCCTAAAAGGCTGCGCCTCGTCCTCCTTCCCCCACCCATGATGCCATGGAAGTCTCCCCGCCTGTCCCTGCCCCCTCATCCTCCTCCTCTCCCCCTTCCTCCTACCGCTACCTCCTCTCCCGTCCTGATCCCTCTCTCCTTGAAGCCCGGAACCTCACCCTCTTCCTTCGCCAGCATTGTCCTGGTGCCCCCATCTCCCTCCTCACTCCTCGCCGAGATTCGGTCCTCATCTCCTCCCCCAGCCCAACCCTCCACACCTGCCTCCTTTCCCGCATCCCTGTCACCCGCTTTGGCCCTCATGCCTCTCTCACCCCTGCTCCTTCACCACCTCCCTCCCACCAACCCCAACCTCCACGTCGCCCGCCAACTCTCACCGCCGTGATCACTCGGCTTAGTCCAGTGAGGTGTTGGCGGAGCTCCAGCCGCATCCCCATTTGGAGGTGCGTGTGGTTCGCCGCATACGTAACGCTGCTGGCCCCACCCGCCTTATGCGGGTTTTTTCTGAGCACGCCCCCTCCATTGACCGTCTCCTGAAGGAGGGTGCCCTCCTTTTTAACCAGCGGTACAAGGTCGACCCCTCCCGTTCCCCTCCTCAATCCCTGCGCTGCCAGAGGTGTCTACGCTATAACGCGCACCCCACAGCTGAGTGCCGCGAGGCCCCCACCTGCCCGCATTGTCGGCAAGCGCACTTCCTCAGGCAGTGCCCGAACCTCCAATCCCCTCCTTCCTGCAATACCTGCAATCTCCCCCATCCCACCTACTCCCAAAAGTGTAAAGCCCGACCCCCTCCAACCACTCCTGAACTCACCGTCCCTGTCCGTCCCCTGGACGCCCCCACCCCTCCTGGCAATTCCCTTCGTCCCCCCCCCCACTGCTGAGAACATCATCAGGTTCCTTACCATCGTCCTCCAGAATGTTCAGCGCCCACACACCCTCCAACAGATCTCCCTCGCCGCCCGTTCCATATTCCAACTCAAGATGTACGCCACCTACTCCAACAACCAGGCCCATTTCACCTTCTCCCACCTCGACACCCTCGTCTAAATCCCTATCATGGCGCGACAGCAACGTATCCTTTTCAACAACATCCGCTCCCTACCCGCCAACAGGAACCTCTTCCTGCACACCCTTGCCACCCACCGCGTGGATGCCTTCCTCCTTAATGAAACCTTCCTCCAACCCTACCACACCATTCACACTTCGCCCTACCTCCTGCACCGCTCCGATAATCCCCTCCCGATTGCGCGTGGCGGAGTTGCCATTGGTCACCACCGCCAGATCCCCGTTCGGATCCAACCTCTCCTTCCCAACCCCACCGAACACCTGATCCTTAGTCTCTTCTTCCCCGGCCTTACCGTTACCTGCGCCACCATCTATGTCCGCCCCAACGCTCCTCTTCCCTTCGACTTCCTCTCCCACGTCGATCGTACCTTTTCCTCCTATGTGATCGCCGCCGACCTCAACATCCATAGTCGTTCCGCTGCCCAGTTACGGCGATGGCATCGGTTCCTCTCCACCCTTCAAGGTGACCTCGTCCCCATCCCCCGGCATACCCGTCCTGAATCCAACTCCACTCCTGATGTTATCCTCTCCTCCCCCAACCTCCTTGGCCGCATAACGGTGGATGTCCTGGAGCCTATTGGTAGCGACCATCTCCCTGTCCTCCTCACCGTTTCAGACGGTCGTCGCCCTCGCCCCGACCCTCGTACTGACCCACCCCCTAAGTATGTCCACGACTATTCCCGAGCCGACTGGAATGCCTACCGGGATACCCTTTCCACCCAGGTCGATAGCCACCCTCTCACCTACCACCACCCTGACGATGTCACCCATGCCGCCTCCTTTCTCCAGCAGACCTTGTCTGAGGCCGTGGAGGCCCACGTTCCAACTGTCGCCATCCACCCCCACCGTCCTACCTTACCCCCACAGGCCGTTCTCCTCCTCCGTGAATCCCGTCGTCTCTACCGTGCCTTCCTCCGCACGCGTGACCCGGACACACTACAACGCCACCGGCAACTCCAGCGACACGTTCGTAATTTGCTCGCGGCTAAGAAACACCGGGACTGGCGACAGACATGCACCCATTTAAATGCCACCCTACCAATCAACTCGTCCAAGTTCTGGTCGGCCTTCCATCGCCTTACCGGAACTAAACCCTCTCCCTACTATCCTCTTCTCCACGATGATCACCCCTTCCCTGACACCCTTAGTAAGGCCAATCACTTTGCCTCCTACCTCTCCGATGTCTTCTCCATCCCTGACGATCCCCAGTTCGATTACTCCCTCTTCCCGGATATCCGCGATCGAACTGACACCTCTGTCCCTCCCCTCGCTCCTGGTTTCCAGTACTTGGACAACATTACACACATGGAACTCAATGCCCCTATCACTACACAGGATCTCATTGCTACACTCCGCACAAAACGCAACACCGCTCCTGGTCACGATCGTGCCACCTACCGTCACCTTCGTGAAGCTCCTGTCTCTTTCCTCTCCACCCTGGCCAGGCTCTACAATGTAGTCCTGTTCACCGGTTACTACCCCGACCTGTGGAAAACCTCCCGTATCCTCATGTTCCTTAAACCTGGCAAACCGCCGTCCGCCGTCTCCTCCTACCGTCCCATCAGCCTTACCTCGGTCTTCAGCAAGGTCCTGGAATCTATCCTCACCCGCCGCATCCACCAGCATCTCCGCCAGCACCACCTCCTTCCCGTCACCCAGTGTGGCTTTCGGCCATCCTTCTCTTCCGACGATCTTCTCCTTCACCTCACTCATCTCCTTTCCGAACAGCTTAATTCCCGTCGCTCCGCAATCTTCCTCTCCCTTGACCTCGAACGCGCTTATGACCGCGTCCGGCATTCCGGTCTCCTCTTCAAGCTCCAAACCTTTGCCCTTCCCATTAACTACGTCCGTCTGATCGGTTCCTTTCTCTCCCGCCGTCCTTCCTATGTCACCATCCATAACACAGATTCCTACACCTTTTTCCCCTCCGCCGGTGTGCCCCAAGGCTCCGTTCTCTCCCCCCTTCTGTACCTTTTGTACACGGCGGACATGCCGCCGCCGTCGCCCCCCGTCCACCTCCTCCAGTTTGCCGATGACACCGCCTTCCTCGCCCTTGCCCCCACCCTGCAACGCTCCCAACGCCTTCTCCAATCCCATCTTGACCGATTCACCGCTTGGTGTAACCAGTGGTTGCTCAAGGTCAATCCTTCGAAAACCCAGGCGATCATTGTAGGCAAAACCACCCCTTCCTTCCGCCTCCTTGATTTCTATCTCACCGTCTATGGCCGTCCCATCGCCCTCCCCTTAAGTACCTTGGCGTCACCCTCGACCGTCGCCTCTCCTGGACTCCCCATCTCCATACAATCCAAGCCAAGGCACGTTCCCGACTCCGTCTCCTCAAGCTCCTTTCTGGCCGTACGTGGGGTCTGGACCCTTACACAATCCTCCACACCTATAAATCCCTCATCCGCCCTATCCTTTGTTATGCCCATCCAGCCTGGATCTCCGCCCCCCCTACCTTTTATAAATCCCTCCAAATCCATGAACGCCATGCTCTCCGCCTCGCCTATCGCATCCGTCTCCCCTCCCCCACGCGGATCCTGTATGATCTCATCCCCTTCCCCCACCTCCTCCTTTTCCTTGAAAGGATACGGATCCTGTACACCTCCCGTAAACTCGATCCTCCTCACCCGCTCGTCTCCCCAATCCTCTCCCATCCCCGCCCGCTGCCGCGCCTGTATTCCCACGTCCCGCCCGGTCTCCATCTCTCCACCCTCCTTACTCTCTCCCAAGGTGGCTTCCGCCAGCTCCCCCTCCCTGATGATGTCCTCCTCCCCTCCATCTACCCCTCCTATCAACTTTGACCCTGCCCCACCACCCACTTCCAGTGTCCTTTCCTTTAGGCACCCTCCCTCCCTCCCTTCTCTTCCCTTCCCTCCCCTTCTCATTCCTTTTCCCCCGTCCCCTCCCACCACCACTCTTCCCCCCCCGGGCTTCCCCTCCCCCTTCCTCCCTCCCCCCTTTCTCCCCTGCCCGTGGCATCTCCGCTCTCTCCTCTCCCTCTCCCACTCCCCTTCCTCCTCCTCCTCTCTTGGCAGGTCCCCAGACTCGCGCACGCATGGTGAACATTCGCGCGCCGGAGATCATCGCCGTCAGTGTCTAGTGTGTGTGCTTCGTTTTGTGTTTCGTGCAGTTACAACTCCACTGTTCACATGTGCCGTCGCAGCTCTCCGTGTTTTGTGCGTCGTGTCAACAAGTGTTAGTGTTTTTTCGTCCAACGTGAACGGCTTCTTGTTTTTTTGTTTTTTTGTAACTACTTTCTTTGCCCGCCATTTTTTGTATTTTCTGTGTCACCTATCTCATATTATTGTACCCCATACGGCTGAAGAGCGGCGTATTAAGCTGCTGCCAGCCCGCCTTGTATGAGGTGCTGAAAATTACAATAAAGGAAAAAAAAAAGTAAGTTAACGGGCTTCACCTTCTGAGAAAGGATTTTAGTATAGATATTGACCGCGTGTACCTGAATGGAGGCAAATCAGACTTACACCCACTTTGTAATAACAATGATACGTCAAATAAGTCCGAAATGCAACTACACGTCAGGACGGACAAAAAAAGAACACAGAAGATGCTACCAATTTGTTAATAATACGGTCGCCAGCCTAATTAGGCATTAACTGAGTTTCTCCCCTGTACAAGTTGGCAGATATTCGTGCAAAGCAACAAGTAGTAACACTGCATAATATGGTAAATTTTAGAACCAGAAAATCTATTGAACTGATAATTTCACTTTCTGTACTGATATGGATAAACCATAAATACATAACACTACACTATAATGTTTACTACAAAACTTCGTACTGTCTATTGATCTGATTAAAATCGGGCCTAGGTTACCCTAGAAATAGCACTTTCGAGTTATACATACAATGTCAATTTTGATAAAGGTAAAACACTGATAAATTTTGGCTTTTATATTGACTTTAACTTTGCTGGTCAAATCAGTTTAGAACACTTCAGAATTCAAATGAATAAAAAAGAGGGGGGGACCTTGAAACTGTTATGATTACTGTATTAAAACAATTAATTACAGACACTATTATGCGCTCAAGATTTCCGATATATGAGTTACGACTCTTTTTTATCTTATTTCCTGCTCATTTGAATACCATTATATCTGTCTCGAAATAATTAAACTTCATTACTAAATCAATATCAAAGTTATCTTCCAACTTTGTCAGACCTTCGTTATTCATTTACTGGTTCATTAACAAAACAGTTCTTTAAATACCATTCTTACATAGTTAGGTCTGCAAGTAATTATTGTTAACACAAAATTTAATTTTTCACTTAGGGACACTCGGATTGCACAACATTTGGAAAGGACCCTATCTAGGTTAGTTGTGAGGATAATTAAATGGTAGGATAGTTCTGGTAAAATTTAAGTTGTTATTGAACAGTATGGAACGAAAGTAACACTGGTCCATACGAATACAGTACTAAAAGTTTCAACCTGTTTGTTTCGATGCGGCGGATGGCGGGTGGCGAGATGGCGAGGCACAGAGCACACATACAACCACAGCCATGGCTCTTGATGTATCGGCACTTTACTTCTTCATAGCGTCGCAATACTTTTCCGTTTAGTGCCTATGGAATTTTGCCATGCTGCATGGGCGTTGGAACGGCATATCCGAGGCTCAATGAAACTACGTCTTCCAGGAGAGTCTCCTCGATCCAGAACGTGTTGCTCAGACCAATGCCCAACTCCAACTACTACTGCTGAGCCCGTTGTGCCGTGCAGCGCCCGTGCGCGTTTTCCCGCGCTCGCCTGCCATCCACCTTTTACCGCTCCCTTACAGACAGGGTATTCACCCGAGGTTTTGCATTCTACATATCCTAACACATTGACTACGTATGGACCAGACGCACAGTTACAATTTTAAATATCTTACAACAGTCTCAACATTTGTTACATTTCAATTCTATTACAATACTGCTTGACATTTGACATAAACATTAATATTCACATTGAAAATTGTTGACAGTTTTCTTAACACAATGGCATGAAACAAGAAAACAAATGAAGTCAGAACATCAATTACACTAGTTTAACGAAAAATCAGATGGAAAAATTTTTTTTATTAATATGTACAATAGTACAACGTCGTTGTTGTTACACCATCCTCTTAATTTTCTACCTTTTTTGCAGTTTATTTAGTTTTAATGTACAGTTCATAACCAATAAATTGTGGTTAGAGTCCACATCTGCACCTGGAAACGCATTACAGTTTAAAAATCTGGGTCCGTAATCTTTCTCTTTCTGTTATATAATCAGTCTGAAACCTTCCGGAGTCTCCAGGTCTCTTCCATGTGTACAGCCTTCTTTCATGATTCTTAAACGAAGTGTTAGCGATGATTACATTATGACCTATGCAAAGTTCTATCAGGCGGCTTTCTATTTTACTGTTTTGTGTGTAGTGAAGTAGAAGTGGATAGTTCCTGTGAATTATTATGGGTGGAGGTTACACTAAACAACCGAACTAGGTTAATAATTGGCTCCTTTTACCGACCTCCCGACTCAGCAGCATTAGTGGCAGAACAACTGAGAGAAAATTTGGAATACATTTCACATAAATTTTCTCAGCATGTTATAGTCTTAGGTGGAGATTTCAATTTACCAGATATAGACTGGGACACTCAGATGTTTAGGACGGGTGGTAGGGACAGAGCATCGAGTGACATTATACTGAGTGCACTATCCGAAAATTACCTCGAGCAATTAAACAGAGAACCGACTCGTGGAGATAACATCTTGGACCTACTGATAACAAACAGACCCGAACTTTTCGACTCTGTATGTACAGAACAGGGAATCAGTGATCATAAGGCCGTTGCAGCATCCCTGAATATGGAAGTTAATAGGAATATAAAAAAAAGGAGGAAGGTTTATCTGTTTAGCAAGAGTAATAGAAGGCAGATTTCAGACTACCTAACAGATCAAAACGAAAATTTCTGTTCCGACACTGACAATGTTGAGTGTTTATGGAAAAAGTTCAAGGCAATCGTAAAATGCGTTTTAGACAGGTACGTGCCGAGTAAAACTGTGAGGGACGGGAAAAACCCACCGTGGTACAACAACAAAGTTAGGAAACTACTGCGAAAGCAAAGAGAGCTCCACTCCAAGTTTAAACGCAGCCAAAACCTCTCAGACAAACAGAAGCTAAACGATGTCAAAGTTAGCGTAAGGAGGGCTATGCGTGAAGCGTTCATTGAATTCGAAAGTGAAATTCTATGTACCGACTTGACAGAAAATCCTAGGAAGTTCTGGTCTTACGTTAAATCAGTAAGTGGCTCGAAACAGCATATCCAGACACTACGGGATGATGATGGCATTGAAACAGAGGAAAGCTGAAATGCTAAACACCTTTTTCCAAAGCTGTTTCACAGAGGAAGACCGCACTGCAGTTCCTTCTCTAAATGCCGGCCGCGGTGGTCTCGCGGTTCTAGGCGCTCAGTCCGGAACCGTGGGACTGCTACGGTCGCAGGTTCGAATCCTGCCTCGGGCATGGATGTGTGTGATGTCCTTAGGTTAGTTAGGTTTAAGTAGTTCTAAGTTCTAGGGGACTGATGACCACAGTGCTCAGAGCCATTTGAACCTTCTCTAAATCCTCGCACAAACGAAAAAATGGCTGACATCGAAATAAGTGTCCAAGGAATAGAAAAGCAACTGGAATCACTCAATAGAGGAAAGTCCACTGGACCTGACGGGATACCAATTCGATTCTACACAGAGTACGCGAAAGAACTTGCCCCCCTTCTAACAGCCGTGTACCGCAAGTCTCTAGAGGAACGGAGGGTTCCAAATGATTGGAAAAGAGCACAGATAGTCCCAGTCTTCAAGAAGGGACGTCGAGCAGATGCGCAAAACTATAGACCTATATCGCTTGCGTCGATCTCTTGTAGAATTTTAGAACATGTTTTTTGCTCGCGTATCATGTCATTTCTGGAAACCCAGAATCTACTATGTAGGAATCAACATGGATTCCGGAAACAGCGATCGTGTGAGACCCAACTCGCCTTATTTGTTCATGAGACCCAGAAAATATTAGATACAGGCTCCCAGGTAGATGCTATTTTTCTTGACTTCCGGAAGGCGTTCGATACAGTTCCGCACTGTCGCCTGATGAACAAAGTAAGAGCCTACGGAATATCAGACCAGCTGTGTGGCTGGATTGAAGAGTTTTTAGCAAACAGAACACAGCATGTTGTTATCAATGGAGAGACGTCTACAGACGTTAAAGTAACCTCTGGCGTGCCACTGGGGAGTGTTATGGGACCATTGCTTTTCACAATATATATAAATGACTTAGTAGATAGTGTCGGAAGTTCCATGCGGCTTTTCGCGGATGATGCTGTAGTATACAGAGAAGTTGCAGCATTAGAAAATTGTAGCGAAATGCAGGAAGATCTGCAGCGGATAGGCACTTGGTGCAGGGAGTGGCAACTGACCCTTAACATAGACAAATGTAATGTATTGCGAATGCATAGAAAGAAGGATCCTTTATTGTATGATTATATGATAGCGGAACAAACACTGGTAGCAGTTACTTCTGTAAAATATCTGGGAGTATGCGTGCGGAACGATTTGAAGTGGAATGATCATATAAAATTAATTGTTGGTAAGGCGGGTACCAGGTTGAGATTCATTGGGAGAGTGCTTAGAAAATGTAGTCCATCAACAAAGGAGGTGGCTTACAAAACACTCGTTCGACCTATACTTGAGTATTGCTCATCAGTGTAGGATCCGTACCAGATCTTTCTGACGGAGGAGATAGAGAAGATCCAAAGAAGAGCGGCGCGTTTCGTCACAGGGTTATTTGGTAACCGTGATAGCGTTACGGAGATGTTTAATAAACTCAAGTGGCAGACTCTACAAGAGAGGCGCTCTGCATCGCGTTGTAGCTTGCTCGCCAGGTTTCGAGAGGGTGCGTTTCTGGATGAGGTATCGAATATATTGCTTCCCCCTACTTATACCTCCCGAGGAGATCACGAATGTAAAATTAGAGAGATTAGAGCGCGCACGGAGGCTTTCGGACAGTCGTTCTTCCCGCGAACCATACGCGACTGGAACAGGAAAGGGAGGTAATGACAGTGGCACCACCGTTGGGTGGCTTGCGGAGTATGAATGTAGATGTAGATGTAGATGTAGATTCCATATTTACCTCCTATTTTTCCTTCTCTTCCTTTTCCAGGCCCCCACCACAGTTAAATGTTCTTCCCCTTTACCTATATGAATAATTTATTTTATTTCATCATGTATTTATTTGACCTCTTCATCATCTGCGGAGCTAGTTGGCGTACAAACATGTACTGCTGTGGTGGATGTTGGTTTTGAGTTTGTCTTGGCTATGATAACGCGTTCAGTATGCTGTTCACTGTAGCTTACGCGTATTCCTATTTTTCATTCATTATTAAATCTGCTCCTGCATTAACATACATACTCCGCAATCCACCATACGGTACCACAACTAGCATCTTCGCTCCCTGTTCCACTCCAAAATAGAACGAGGGAAAAATGACTGCCTATATGCCTCTGTGGGAGCCCTAATCTCTCTTATCTTATCTTTGTGGTCTTTCCTCGAAATATAAGTTGGCGTCAGTAAAATTGTACTGCAGTCAGCCTCAAATGCTGTTTCTCTAAATTTCCTCAATAGCGATTCACGAAAAGAACACCTCCTTTCCTCTAGAGACTCTCACCCGAGTTCCTGAAGCATTTCCGTAACACTCGCGTGATGATCAAACCTACCAGTAACAAATCTAGCAGCCCGCCTCTGAATTGCTTCTATGTCCTCCTTCAATCCGACCTCATAGGGATCCCAAACGCTCGAGCAGTACTCAAGAATAGGTCGTATTAGTGTTTTATAAGCGGTCTCCTTTACAGATGAACCACATCTTCCCAAAATTCTACCAATGAACCGAATACGACTATCCGCCTTCCCCACAACTGCCATTACATGCTTGTCCCACTTCATATCGCTCTGCAATGTTACGCCCATATATTTAATCGACGTGACTGTGTCAAGCGCTACACCACTAATGGAGTATTCAAATATTACGGGATTCTTTTTCCTATTCATCTGCATTAATTTACATTTATCTATATTTAGAGTTAGCTGCCATTCTTTACACAAATCACAAATCCTGTCGAAGTCATCTTGTATCCTCCTACAGACACTCAACGACCACACCTTCCCGTACACCACAGCATCATCAGCAAACAGCCGCACATTGCTATCCACCCTATACAAAAAATCATTTATGTAGATAGAAAACAACAGCGGTCCTACCACACTTCCCTGGGGCGCTCCAGATGATACCCTCACCTCCGATGAACACTCACCATCGAGGACAACGTACTGGGTTCCATTACTTAAGAAGTCTTCGAGCCACTGACATATTTGGGAACCACTCCCATATGCTCGTACCTTAGTTAGGAATCTGCAGTGGGGCACCGAGCCAAACGCTTTCCGGAAGTCAAGGAATATGGCATCTGTCTGATACCCTTCATCCATGGTTCGCAAGATATCATGTGAAAAAAGGGCGTGTTGGGTTTCGCAGGAGCGATGCTTTATAAAGCCCTGCTGATGCATGGACAGCAACTTCTCTGTCTCAAGTAAATTCATTGTATTAGAATTTAGAATATGTTCGAGAATCCTGCAGCAAACCGATGTTAAGGATATTGGTCTGTAATTTTGAGGATCCGTCCTTCTACACTTCTTATACACAGGCGTCACCTGCGCTTTTTTCCAGTCGCTCGGGACTTTACGTTGGGCAAGAGATTCGCGATAAATGCAAGCTAAGTAAGGAGCCAATGCAATAGAGTACTCTCTGTAAAACCGAATTGGAATTCGATCGGGACCTGGCGATTTATTTACTTTCAACCCATTCAGCTGCTTCACAACCCCAGGGATGTCTATCACTATGTCCTCCAACGGGAATCTGTACGAGACTCAAACGGCGGTATGTTTGTACGATCCTCCTGCGTGAAAGATTTCTCAAATGCTAAATTTAAAATTTCAGCTTTCGTTTTGCTGTCTTCCGTTGCCAGGCCAGACTGATCAGTGAGTGAGTGGATGGAAGCCTTCGACCCGCTTACCAATTTTACATAAGACCAGAATTTCCTTGGGTTTTCCTTTGGGTTTTCAGCAATATCTTTTGCTAAGGTATGACGGTGGTAGTGGCTGAATGCTTCGCGCGTCGCTCTTTTTACAGCAGCACGAATCTCTACTAACTTTTGCCTGTCCTGATTCTCCCGATCTTTCTTGTACCGCGAGTGCAACTGTCTTTGCTTCCTGATCATTCTCCGAATTGCGCTGTTAAACCACGGTGGGTCTTTTCCGTCCGTAACATACTTTTTCGGCACATGATTCTACAATGCGTGATTTACAATGTGTTTAAAATTTGCCCATAATTCTTCCACATCCATCGTACCGCAAGTAAATGAAGTCGATTCATTTACTAAGTGGGATGCTAATAACTGCTTATCTGCTCTTTCTAGTAAGAATACTCTCCTAGCGTTCTTGACCGACTTTTTAACTGTCGTAACCATAGTCGTAATGACAACATCATGATCACTAATCCCTGTCTCAACACTGACACCGTCGATGAGGTCTGGTCTGTTCGTGGCTACCAGATCTAAAATATTTCCATTACGCGTTGGCTGTCGATTTAGCTGCTCAAGACAGTTTTCGGATAATGTGTTTAAAAGTAATTCACACGAGGGCTTGTCTGTACCACCTGTAATGAATCCATAGACATCCCAGTCTCTTCTAAGTAGGTTGAAGTCGCCTCCGACTAGTATAGCATGATCCGGGTACTTCTGCGATACAGAGTGTATACTCCCTTTGAATGATTCTAGAACTGTCACGGTGGAACCTGGTGGTCGGTAATAACACCCAACAATTGACTTTATTTCTCCTAGCCCTGTTAAACGTGTCCAGATAACTTCACAATCACACTCTGCTTCGACCTCAGTAGACACAATATTTTAGTCAACTGCAATGAAGACACCAACTCCTACGGTGTCTAATCTGACTTTCCGATACACGTTCCAACCCTCACTAAGTATTTCAAAACTTCCTATCTCATGGTTCAGCCAGGTCTCAGTCCCGAGAATAATTTGCGCGCCACACGCTTCCTGGAGGGCAGTAAATTCAGGAACTTTATTCCGAACACACAGAAAATTTACTGCTAATATCTTGATAGCTGAAGTGTCTTTACAATGACCGCGTCCTGATTTCCCTGCCTGCACGTCGACTGGTGAGTGTTCATCGGGACACCTCCCACTACTGCCTAGCCTAAAAAAAAACCCCATGTGCACGCCACAAGTACTCTGCTACCCAAGTAGCCGCTTCCTTTGTGTAGTGCACGCCTGACCTATCTAGGGGCGTCCTACAATTCCCCCCCCCCCCCCTCAATAGCGCAAGTCTAGAAATCTGCAGCCAAGACCGTCACAGAGTCGACGAAGACTATACTTGAGACCCTCCACTCGGTTCCAAACCAAAGGACTCCGATCCACTCTGGGAACGATGCTGCAAATAGAGAGCTCTGTTTGCACCCCGCGTGCGAAGCCAGCGGTCTTCACCAAATCCGCCAGCCGCCTGTACGAACTGAGGATCGCCTCAGAACCCAAGCGACAGGCATCATTGGTGCCGACGTGAGCAACTACTTGCCGACGACTGCACCCCGTACTCTCGATAGCCGCAGGCAAGGCCACCTCCAGATCTTGGATGAGGCCCCCCCGGCAGACAAACCGATTGCACGTTGGAATTATTTCCAGCCCTGTACGCCATTTCCCTAAGGGGCTCCGTCACCCGCTTAACGTTGGAGCTCCCAATAACCAGCAAGCCTTTGCCCCCGTGTGCCTGCTCGGAACCTGCTGAAGGAGCGGCCACCTGCCAACTGACAGGATGAACGGGCGAGGCCAGCCGGCCAGCCTCCACGTTGACCCTCCGACTCGAGCGACGCGAACGCGGTGCAGTCCGCCACTCACCCTGAAGTGAGGGCGGCCCCAACGCGCCAGGTACACTAGAAGGTGCCTCGGCGGCTGAGTCAGCGGACACAGCAAGCGACACCTGGGGTGCCTCAAGCGACGCGCCAGACCCTCCGCCGTCGCTGCACCTCGAGGCAGCAGCCTGAAGGCGACTGATCGTGGGCAACAGAACGCTCAGCTGGTCGCGACCCGCGGCCAGTTCCTCCCGCGCCCGTACACAGCACGCACACACCCTATCCGTCCTATTGCTAATATCTGGACGTATAGAGTTTCGACAAATAAAACAGCAATATGCGACTGCACAGTTGCGTCACCAGCGCCAGATTGAGCTACGATATATGAACAATTATTTACGAACCAAGCAATCAAATGTCCATGACTATGCCACTATACAGATATTAAAATGCGATCCTACCCCTGTCTTAGTACAAATGACAACCGCCTACGCGATGTTACACTCTACCGCTATTAAAATATGATACTACCTCTTTCTAATTCAAAAATACGCAAAGATCCGAAAAATTTGAAAAATTTCGAAAAATTTTGATATCCTGACAACACACTAATTCCCAATACTTCTAAGTTCAATCTATCCACTTCGCCTTTTAAATTTTGTAACCTACCTTCCCGATTGAGGGATCTAACAGTCCACGCTACGATCCGTAGAATTTTGTTTCTACTGTTGACAACATTCTTCCGATAGCCGCAGCTTGGAGACCCGAAGGAGGGCTTTTGTTTTCCTCCGGAATATTTTGTCTAAAAGGATACCATCATTCTTAAACCATAGAGAATCATGCTCTTATGAAAGATTATGGCTGCAGTTCCCTATTGGTTTCAGCCGCGCCGGCCGGGGTGGCCGAGCAGTTCTAGGCGCTTTAGTCTGGAACCGCGCGACCGCTACGGTCGCAGTTTCGAATCCTGCCTCGGGCATGGATGTGTGTGATGTCCTTAGGTTAGTTAGGTTTAAGTAGTTCTAAGTTCTAGGGGACTGATGACCTGAGCTGTTAAGTCCCATAGTGCTCAGAGCCATTTGAACCATTTTGTTTCAGCCGCTCGCAATAAAAGCACAACGAGACCGTTTTGGTTGATGTTGCAAGGCCATATCAGTCAGTAATGTAGCGTGTCTCCTCTGCAACTCTTGAAAAGGCTGCTGCTCCTCTTCAGGAAACACACATATGTCTGAACAGATATCCCTCTGTTGTGACTGCCCTCCTCACACTACATTTCGCTTCGCGTAATTTTTGTTTGTCTGCAAGGCTATGTTTATGTTTGCTGTGAGTTCCCTTTGCTTCCACAGCAGTTTTCTGACTCCGTTGTTGTACCACGGTGGCTGTCTTCCATCTCTTACGGTCTTGCTTGGCACATACTCATCTAACACATATTGTACGATGGTTTTGAACTTTGTCCACTGATCCTCAACACTATCAGTACTTGAGACAAAACTTTTGTGTTGAGCCATCAGGTATTCTAAAATCTGCTTTTTGTCACTTTTGCTAAACAGAGAAATCTTCCAACCTGTTTTAATATTTCTATTTACGGCTGAAATCATCGATGCAGTAACCGCTTTATGATCGCTGATTCCCTGTTCTGCGTTAACTGTTTCAAATAGTTCGGTTCTGTTTGTCACCAGAAGGTCTAATATGTTATCGCCACGAGTCGGTTCTCTGTTTAACTGCTCAAGGTAGTTTTCAGATAAAGCACTTAAAAAAATTTCACTGGATTCTTTGACCCTGCCACCCGTTATAAACGTTTGAGTCTCCCAGTCTATATCCGGCAAATTAAAATCTCCACCCAGAATATGGTGGGGAAATCTACTCGAAATATTTTCCAAATTATCCTTCAGGTGCTGAGCCACAACAGCTGCTGAACCAGGGGGCCTATAGAGACATCCAATTACCATGTCTGAGCCTGCTTTAACCGTGAGCTTCACCCAAATTATTTCACATTTCGGATCTCCGTCAATTTCCTTCGATACTATTGCACTTAGTATAGCTATAAACACGCCTCCCTCTTCAATGTCCAGCCTGTCTCTACGGAATACATTCCAATCTGAGTTTAGGATTTCATTACTGTTTACGTCTCGTTTAAGCCAGCTTTCTGTCCCTAGTACTATGTGGGCATTGTGACCGTTTATTAATGAGAGCAGTTCTGGGACCTTTCTATAGACGCTCCTGCAATTTACTATTAGCACATTAATATTGTTATTCCCTGTTGCATTTTGCCTACTCCTACCTTGCCGCGTCTGAGGAGGCGTCTTGTCGGGCCTAGGGAGGGAATTCTCTAACCTAAAAAACCCACATGTTCACTCCACACGTACTCCGCTACCCTTATAGCCGCTTCCTGCGTGTAGTGCACGCCTGACCTATTCAGGGGGACCCTACATTTGTCCACCCGATAGCGGAGGTCGAGAAATTTGCACCCCAGATCTCCGCAGAATCGTCTGAGCCTCTGGTTTAAGCCTTCTACTCGGCTCCAAACCAGAGGACCGCGATCGGTTCTGGGAACGATACTACAAATAGTTAGCTCAGATTCCACCCCGCGAGCGAGGCTTTCCGCCTTCACCAACTCCGCCAACCGCCTGTACGATCTGAGGATGACCTCTGAACCCAGACGGCAGGAGTCATTGGTGCTGACATGAGCAACAATTTGCAGTCGGGTGCACCCAGTGCTCTCTATCGCCGCCGGCAGGGCCTCCTCCACATCTCGGATGAGACCCCCCGGCAAGCAGACAGAGTGAACACTGGCCTTCTTCCCCGACCTTTCCGCTATTTCCCTAAGGGGCTCCATCACCCGCCTAACGTTGGAGCTCCCAATAACTAATAAACCCCTCCCCCCCCGTGTGCCTGCTCGGACCTTGCTGAAGGAGCGGCCACATGGCCACTCACAGGCAGAGCGGGCGATGCCAAACGGCCAGCCTCCACATTGACCCTCCGCCTCGTGCGCCGCGAACGCCGCTGAACCCGCCACCCCCCTTGGGGAGAGGGTGGCCCAAGCGCGCCCCGTACCCGCGAAGATGTTTCGACAGCAGGGACAGTGGGTGAAGCATGTAACACCTGGGGTGTACCATGCGACGCACCAGACTCCCCACTGCCGCTACACTCCGAGGCAGCAGCCTGGAGACGGCTGACCGCGGCCATCAACACTTTCAGCTGTTCGCGAACAGTGGCCAGCTCCTCCTGCGTCCGTACACAGCAGTCACACATCCTAAGAAATCAATTTACTGTAGAGAGTTAATCAACTTTTAGCTAGACTGCTAATTCACTGAAGGCGGCTGATAGTTGACTAAACTGTGGTTACTAGACACTTCTTGTAGAAAATAATGAAAATAGCACTACCTGTCTCTGGACTGTATTGAAAACAAACACTAGCACTACTGGCACTATGGTTGACTAAAGGGACTCTCTCTGACTGTATTCAAAACAAACACGAAATCTATGGAACACTATGTCTATCCGCACTGTAAATTGTCTCGTTCGACAACATTTCGTTAAAAGAACTACTCAAATGAAGTATGGAACATGTAATTGAGTAATCATATACTTGTGTAGGAGAAGTCTACTGGTGTCAAATATAGTCCCCAATTTGAGGAATAAATTTCTGACAGTGTACGTTTGGAGAATAGCATCATGTGGTACTGAACCATGGACAGTGGGAAAACCGGACCAGTTTAAAGGGTTTGAGATATGGTGCTGCAGAAGAATGGTCAAAATTCGTTGGATAAGGCAAGGAATGAGGAAATTCTCCGCAGAATCGCCGAAGAAATGGACATATGGGAAACAATGACATGAAGGAGGGACATGTCCTAAGACGTCAGGAAAAGACCTACATGGTTCTAGAGGGAACTGTAGAGGGTAAAAACTGTAGAGGAAGACAGAGAATGGAATACATCCAACAAGTATATGTGGACGTAGCTGCTATTAATACTGTGCGATGACGAGGTTAGTACAAGAGAAGAATTCGGGTGTGGGAGAGGATGGGGGGTGGGGCTTATCAACCCAGTAAGAAGAGTAATGGGAGATCGGGTTGATGGTATTGACAGCGGCCTTAGACTGTTTGCCGATGATGCTGTAGTCTACAGGACAGTAGTATCACACGAAAGTTGTGAACAAATCAACGAGGATTTGCAGAAAATAAATGCGTGGTGTAATGACTGGCAGTTATCTCTCAGTATTAGTAAGTGTAACCTACTGCGTATAACAAGGCAAAAAATCCCCATTAATGTATGAGTACAAAATAAATGATCAGTCTTTGGAAACGGTAACATCAGTGAAGTATCTGGGTGTGACTATACAAAATGATCTCAAATGGAATGATCAGATTACATAAGTAACGGGTAAGGCGAACTCTAGACTGCGGTTTATTGGTAGAATCCTGCAGCGATGCAGTCCTTCAACAAAGGAAATAGCTTACAATACGTTAACTCGTCCAATCTTAGAGTATTGGTCGTCTGTATGGGACCCTTACCAGTTGGGTCTGATTCAAGAGATTGAGAAGGTCCAAAGAAGAGCGGCTAGATTCGTGACTGGTACATTTAGCCATCGCGAGAGCGTTGTAATTTCACAGAAAGTTTGAAGTGGGATACACCTGCAGATAGACGTCGCGCTAAACGGAAGGGGCTGCTCACTAAATTTCGAAATCCAATCTTCACCGAGGATGTAGAGCATATATTATTACCACCAACTTTCAAATCGCGCAATGATCACCATTCAAAGATAAGGGAAATTAGAGCTCGTACTGAGGCGTTCAGACAGTCGTTTTTCCCTCGCGCGATCCGCGAGTGGAACAGAGGGGAGAAATATGACTTTGGCGCGAATTGTGCCCTCCGCCACACACCCGCTTGGTGGCTTGTGGAGTATATATGTAGATGTAGGTGTAGATGTAGATGTAGATGTAGAGAGAGAGAGAGAGAGATGAAAGGTGTAGAAGCCAGGCCGAGAAGAGCTTGCACCAGAGGCTGAATACTCACGTGATATCGTGTCAAAGAATGCACACGGTCATTGTGCTTGTAATTACTTGCTATCCTTCCCGATGCTGCAATGGCCAGTACTGAAGATGCAACACAAAGACAATCTCTAATAATGTATCGGAGATTGGTGTAAAATATTCAATAAACGGCATTAGCGACAGAACGAAAGGTTAGTTGAAGCAGCTTGAGAATGGGCACTGATTCCATTGCTTCCGAAATATTCGACCCGTGAATTTCTTGAAGTGAATAAGGAAATAAAGGAAATCTACATCAGGATTGCTAGATCGAAATTAGAACCCCACTACTCAGTTCATCAGTCCATGGCACTAACCAGATTGCCTGCTGACTCGACACTCACGTTGAGCACGAGATGCAGCCTCTTTGGTGCTTTCCCGGAAATTTACTGCCATATTCGAAATCCTGGTGAAAGTGACTGGCAGACAGTTTGCTTAATTATTTCTTTTTCTGTTTGAGGGGATTAATGGAGAGACTATGTATGCGCACGCAGCGAAACCTGCTTTTAATAGCGGCCATTTTGCGGACGCCTACAAACCCAATATTCCGGCCGGAGCCTTTTTTCTTCGCGTTGGTAGCGCTCTTAATTTAGTTTTCCACGTGTGTGCTGCTCCAGTTTGCCCAGCCGAGTCCTCTTCCACTGAGACACAGTCTGAATAGCAATAGGCAGCTCGCAGGCGGGCCGCTCTCTCCAGCATCCACCGCCTACTCCTTTACGCTGCTTCCAGCCATGTGAATCACTGATTTTGGATTACCTCGAAAACCCTTATTCAAACACGTCTTTTTTTATTTCCACAGTGGTAACACTTCCTCCATTTTACTTTTCTTTTATTGCCTTATGGGCACAACTGCAGCTTCAGCTCGAGAGGCATTTTTACATGATTCCGACAAGTCTCTTCCTTCGCCTTCGGAGCTTCTGTGGCGACACGCGAACTCCTACTACTGGACGCTGCCAGTATTCACGCACTCTTTGCTAACAAGGGAACATTCCCAAGTGTCAAGAAAGGGTTTTTATGAAACTTGGCGAGTGTGTAGGGAGGGCAAAATAATACAATACGTAATTTTTTGTTTGTGTCCAGATTCACTTTCAAAGGGTAAAACTCAACCCGAAAAGTAATTTGGCACGTTGGGTTTGGAGAAATGTCTTAGAAACGATAGAGTATTAAAATTTCTCTTATATGAAAGTTGATAAGTAATTAACGTTCTTGAAACTGCATAATCGAATTTTGTAATAACTTGAAATTTTGTAAGATACACCATCATCAATTTATTTTGGAAAATAAAGCCTTTTGTTACAACATAAATTGAAGAAGCTATCAAGCTACATACATCCATGTGTAATAAGGCTGTTTCCTGAAATAAAATTTTTGAAAAATAAGCTGTATAGAATGTGCTGCCAGAATATTTTCGACGTACCCAATTAAAATACCTAAACATTCGTTATTAGTTTATTCATTTATTTTACCTGTATTTTTTTTGCGTACCGAATTGTTATTTTACGTTTCACATTCATTTTTTCATTTTTCTAGTTTACCGTTTCACGTAAATGTATTTTGTTAATTTAAAATCATGAGTAACTCATTATTATGATACAAAATGATGGCACTAATGATAATCTGTAAATAAAAGCTTCAAACACAATGTTTTATTACATCATGCATACAAATCGACCGAAATTTCATCACCTAATACACATGACGGAGAACACAATATAAAACAAAATTCAGCAGGATTTCAAATTGGGCTAGGGGATCCTCTAAATATTCTGATACCTGTCAGGAATATTTCAGTACATTGGTAAGCCGTGGCCAAAATAATTGATTATGTAAGAAAGATTTCAGCTTAGTTTTATCGTTTCTCAAGTGTAGATTGACATCAAAATCATTCAGAAGAGCTAGATTTGAAAATCTTCTCAGAAGGTTGTTCCAACATCGAAAGCCTTAAGCGTACCACGTCTGTATCTGAGCTGTCGAGTCCTTTGGGATCACCAGATGAAGAAGTTTCTTGTCCTCTGGTATGATGGGTCAAAACTTTTTTTCTCACACTGACCGTCCGCCTTTTCATAGTTTCTAAAAAAATTAATGATGAAATTTATCTGACCTGGTCAAAAGGTATTTGAAAGATGTTTTCTTTCCCAGAGTGGGAGAAAAATCTGTATTATTGTTAGAATCACATGGCTGTCAGCATGAAAAAACTGTACAGTGCATCAAATCTGGGGATAAGGACCTTTTTCGTCTGGTGATCCAAATGGACTCGACAGCACAGATACCAGTCGCGAAATGTACACGACTTTTGATGTTGGAAGAACATTGCGAGAAGATTTTCAGATCTAGTTCTACTGAATGATTTCGATGTCAGTCTAAACTTGACAAACCATATAATTAAGCAGCAGCCATTAGTACATAATAAACTATTTCCGCCACGGATTACCAATGTACTGAACCATGCCTAACAAAAATCAGGGTATTTAGAGAATCACGTGCAACAATTTGAAATACTGCTGCATTTTGTTTTATATTGTGTACTCGGTCATGTATGTTATGTGAAGAAATTTCGTTCATTTTATGTGCATGGTGTAAGAAAACGTCGTGTTTTAACAATTTATTCACAGAATATCATTACTGTAATGATTTTGTACATAATTATGAGTTACTTATTATTTTCACTTATGTGAAACAGCAAACAAGAAAAAAGGCACAAAAAGAATGTAAAACGTAAAATAGCAGTTCAAAACATTAAACAAATATAAGCAACATAAATAAATAGACCGATAATGAATGTTTAGGTATTTTTTAGGTATGTTGAAAACACTCTAACACCGCATTGTGCAAGCTTATTTCCAATAACTAATATTTCAGAAACAAACTTTATTACACAAAGATGTATATAGGTTGAAAGCCTCTTTAATTTGTGTTGTAAGAAAAGTTTTCATTTTTAAACCTAATTAATGGTGGTGGGGTGCTTTACAAAATTTCAAATTAATACAAAATTCGATTATACAGTTTTCTGAAACGTTAATTACGCATGAACTTTTATATGGAATCATTTCTTTAATGTATAATCACTCAGAAGATATTCTCTCCATACCTAACAAACCAAATCTTTTTTGGGTGTGTTTTACTCCTTAAAAGTGAAACTGGGCCCAAACAAAAAAATCGTGTTGCATTATTGTTCTCCCTCTACATACCCACCAAGTTTCATCAAAATCGGTTACTGACATTTTGAAATGTTCCCTAGTAAGCGACACACGAGAGACACATTACGTTATGTACTTCTCTTTGACGAACCAGGATTAGTACTCTGCCCTACTACACTATCAAATCAGTCCAAATAAGGGTCGTCAGTCTCGCGTTAAACCAAGGGACAAGGTTAAATCTGTTACTAATTTACAGTCAATAACCGAAGAACTGCGATGTTAAACGGTTTAAGAGCCACATTGGCACAAAACGTGTTTTCAGTGCCGTTGTTCTCGTTGCACTGTTGTAAATGCTATATCATGAAGAATACGTTTTAAACAATTGTTACCAGGTGGCACTTTCTCTTCGTGCTGAGCAGTGCTTCGCTCTGGAGTTCCAAGTGACATGAGTAAAGGACTTCTCGATTTAGTTCTTAATGATCTTTCTGGTAAGCCAGGGATGGTTGGAACAAATAGGACACAAGATTTGGTGAGTTGATTAGGGTATTAGTGGGCATACAAGCTAGCCTTTGAATGATATTTGGTGTCATATAAGAACTGATGCAATTTTGCATGTCGTATGCAAAGTCATCCCCTGGGATGGGGCAGGGGAGAGGGAGGAGTGGAAGGGAGGTGGAGGGGGGGGGCTAGGGAAAAGGAAGTCGTGCAATACCGTTATATCGATATCATCGTGCTCTCGGCCATCCGCCAAAGGTCCCCCCACTACTGCAGGGCAATAGGGATCATTAGAGGCCTGTGCTCAGTAGTGAAGTACTGGTACACCTGTTGTGGAAGGAAAATTATGTTTGCGCATTTATTTATAAATAATAACATTATATACATTGCTTATCAACAGCAATTCCTCAATCCCAATTCCTTAAGGGCAATATTTGATGCCCACTTTTTCGTTCAGTACGTGGGTGATTTTGAAGCTTCCTGGCAGATTAAAACTGTATGCCGGGCCGAGACTCAAACTCGGGACTTCCTTTCTTCCAGGACTGCTAGTTCTGCAAGTTTCGCAGAAGAGCTTCTGTGAAGGTAGGAGATGAAGCACTGGCAGAATTGAAGCTGTGAGGGCGGGTCGTGGGTCGTGAGTCGTCCTTGGGTAGCTCAGTCGGCAGAGCACTTGCCCGCGGAAAGCAAAGGTCCCGAGTTCGAGTCTCGGTCCGGCACACATATTTAATCTGCCAGGAAGTTTCGTATCAGCTCACACTCCGCTGCAGAGTAAAAATCTCATTATTGGTGATTTTGCCTTGAAGGATGATAAGGTCGTGTTATTTCCGAAGCCCTTAAAGTAATATTTTTCAAAGACAGTCACACCAAAATGCATACCATCGAGCATTTTTTTTCTGAGTCATGAGTCTTCCGAATGGTTTGATGCGACCAGACACGAATTCCTCTGCTGTGCTAACCTCTTCACCTCAGAGCAGCACGTGCAAACTGAGATAATCGAGAAGTCAGCTCGTGCACAAAGTCCTGCACCAGTAACACTTTCACAGTGTTGGGCAGCTTAGATCAGTATTTCTTCTTGGGACCATCATCGACTTGTCGAGTCCACGTCACGTCGAATTTCAGCACTACGCCGCGCTGAAGGAGGTACGACACGATATTAGTAGGTATTGACTTTTGTCACCTCAGTGCATATGAATACAAGAAGTTTCATGTACTGGATAAAACGCTGCTATCAATATCATGAAGTAATTAGGTATAATCGTGAAACATTTGACATGTCTGGATAAGCGGCCAATAATCTTTCTGGAGTAACTTCGGAAAACAAGGTTATCGGCCTAATAAATGACGAGATGGATGGGTCGCAGAACGTGTAGTTTATACGGCTTCGGTAAAAGATGTACACTTATCATACAGACCCAGGTGCCATCCAGAGGTGGGCTATGGGTCTTGTAGTGGGACGCGAAATTGAAGCGTCACCCATCCACTAGTGTCAGCCCAGTTTGCAGGTGAATATAAATTTGATTCAGTGTTTTGTTTATGTATTTTTGTAATCTTTGTAATTGTTGTGAATTACCCAAAGTTTTGTATTTTTTTTTTATGTTTCATGTACGGAGAGGCCGGCGCAACGAACGGAGACAGCATCTTCACTGCCGCGACCAGAGAGAAAATTGCTGGCCACTATACGTCGCGGGTCGACAGCCAAAGAGCAACGGAAGATCCTGAAACCGAGTTGTTGCGTCGTGCTTCTAAAAACTGGAAAAATAAGAATTTGTAATGTTTCTAAAACAATGACGTCATAGAAAGTTTAATCATGTTGTAAATGTTCAGTCCTATCTTGTCAAGGCTCAGGTTCACGTCTATATGTAGGAAGATAATAAACTAGTGGATACTGCTAAAGTTCAAATACGTGTTCCAAGAATTTATTTATGAAGAATTAGGTGAATGAATTGATTATTAATTTTGACAACGTTCATCGCGAGTTTGAATCTTGAAAGTTTATTCAATGTGGTTCTAATATTTGTTGAATCAGATAACTTGCATTAATATAATTTCTGAGAAAAAACAAAACGACATCTAAAATTGAAAAGGTCTGCACAATCAAATTGGACTGAGTGACGAAATTCTGCGCATACGACTCAAATGATGATGTTTTACACTTTCGTTCAAGAACCATTCAGAGACAATTTAAAAAGAAATTAAATAATTTTGAAGTGTGTTGTAACTGACGTAGGTGACGAAGTCTGCACATGGTCATATGTCAAAAGAAAATCATTTATATAAAACTTGCGTCGTTACACTACAGTCTGTACCGTGCTCTCACGATCGATGATTAGAAGAGGTACCTCCTCGAGGGCTCTGGCGCACCTCCACGTGTGGTGTGCCAGGTAATCTTTCGATCAACAGGCCATGAGGTACATATAGCAGTGCAGCTGAAAGTAGCTCTGTCCTCTCGAAGACAAAAGGGTCATCTGTGGATACAGGACCGGCACTCTACCGCACTCACACTGTTCACCGGAGTGACTGAGCGTGTGGCTGTGTAATAATTACATATAGGTGATGCGTATGTGCGAGTGTGTGCGAAGTAGTTGAATGAGCCACTTGACATAGTTGTGCGTGTGCGTGCGCGCGTGCACGTGTTTGTCTGCACGTACATGCGTGCGCGCGCGCGCTGCGCATGTGTGTGTGTGTGTGTGTGTGTGTGTGTGTGTGTGTGTGTGGGTGGGTGTATGTTTGTGTATGACTACTAATGGCTTATCGCATATGATATGTGCGTACAGAGTATATTTATACATTGTGCACAATTTTCATGACGGGACAGTATGTGTGGGAGTAAATGTAAATATTGTATACATCGCATTGTGTAGGTGAAGACACCTCAAACACATGCTGCTTGTTACATCTTTTGTGTGACGCCCAGCGTCGATGGAAAGTGTCGGATTGTTTTCCATTACAAATAAAATGAATCTTAAACTGCAATTATACGTGCCCATTCGCTGTAGATGCCCCAGATTAGTCTAGTACCATATTTGTTCTATCGATATGTATTAAAAAGAACAGTAAGACGCGAAGTATAAGCATCGACTTAGTAGCGCGGCATGCAGTCGGCGCGGACCAGGGCAGTGCTGCCACTGCTTGAGTTTTGGCTATGTTTGGTGTTTTACTGTCCTTTCTAATACGTACCGATAAAACAGATATAGCACTAGACTAATCTGGGACCGTTATATCGAATGGGCACGTGTAATTACACTGTAAATATACACTGAAGAGCCAAAGAAACTGGAACACCTGCCTAATATCGTGTAGCGCCCCTGCGAGCACGCAAAAGTGCCGCAACACGACGTCGCATGGGATCGAGCAATTTCTGAAGTAATGATGGAGGGAACTGACACTATGAATCCTGCAGGGCTTTCCATAAATCCATACGAGCACGAGAAGTGGAGATTTCTAAACAGCACGTTGCAAGGCATCCCAATAATGTTCGTGTCTGGGCAGACTGATGGACAGCGGAAGTGTTTAAACTCAGAAGAGTGTTCCTGGAGCCACTCTGTGGCAATTCTGGACGTGTCAGGTGTCACATTGTCCTGCTGGAATTGCCCAAGTCCGTCGGAATACTCAATGGACATGAATGGATGAAGTGATTAGACACGTTGCTTATGTCATAGTCTTATTGAGACGTATCAGGAGTCCAATATCACTCCAACATGCCCACACCATTATAGAGACTCCACGAGCTTCAACAGTCTCCTGCTTACGTGCAGGGTCCATGGATTCATGAGGTTGTCTCCATACCCGCACAAGTCCATCCACTCGATACAATCTGAAACGAGATTCGTCCGACGAGGCAACATGTTTCCAGTCATGAACAGTCCAATGTCGGTGTTAATGGGCCCAAGTGAGGCGTAAGGCTTTGTGTCGTGCAGTCATCAAGGGCACACGAGTGGGCCTTCGGCTCCAAAAGCCCATATCGGTGATGTTTCATTGAATGGTTTGCACGCTGACACTTGTTGATGGCCCAGCATCGAAATCTGCAGAAATTTGTGCAAGGGTTTCACTTCTCTTGAGTCGTTGAACGATTCCCTTCAGTCATCACTTGCCCCGTTCTTGCACGATCTTTTTTCTGGCCGCATCGATGTCGCAGATTTGGTGTTTTACCACATTCCTGATATTCGCGGTACACTCGTGAAATGATGGTAAGGGAAAATCGCCACTTTATCGTTACCTCGCAAAGCCTGTGTCCCATCGCTGGTGCGCAGACTATAAAACCACGTTCAAACTCAGTTATATCTTGATAATCTGCCATTTTAGTAGCAGTAACCCATCTAACAGCTGCGCCAGACACTTGTTGTCCTATATAGGTGTTGCCGGCCACAGTGCCTTATTCTGCTGTTTACATATCTCTGTATTTGAATATTAATGCATATACTAGTTTTGTTTTGGCACTTCAGTGTAATTTTTTTTGTAACGGGAAACAAACCAACGCTTTCCATCGATGCTGGGCGCCACATGAAGGATGTGATAAACGCTATTTGTTTGGGCTGATTCCAGTTAGAGAATCTTTCTTTCTTTCTTTGGGCCTTGTCCCGCGTCACGCAGGGTTGGCCTTGTTATTACCGATTTGGCAGTGTTAGTTGCTGAGGATGTAAGCAGTGTACCCCAGCTGTTTGCGTCTAGTGTAAGCCATGTAAGATTGCGAACGTCTGAAAAGTCTGTGAGTCGTGTAACTGAGCCGGAACATGGGCACCAGCCCGGTATCCACCTAGAGAGATGTGGAAAACCGCCAGAAACCACATCCAGGCTGGCCGGCGTACCGTGACTCGTCGTTAATACGCTGGGTGGATTCGATCTGGAGCCGGCGCGCCTACCCAAGTCCAGGAAGCAGCGCATTGGTGTTCTCGGCTACCCTGGCGGGTGATTCCAGGTACAGAATGCAGTACCGAAATTGAAAATATCTACTGAAACACAAGAAAAAATGCGTCTGACGACTTTTAAGAGGGTCACCCTGTGTGTATTTGTGTGTGTGTGCCGTGTGTGTGGTTTATCCTTCACCTGATGATGCTAGTCCCCATTTCCCATGAGTGTATTGTATACAGAGGAAAAAACAGTTATTTAATGTAAATATTAAATGTATTGAAAAAATGTAAATACCTATATATTGAAAGAAATGATGAAACCAGTCAGAAAGAAAACGATTTCAAAATGAGTAAACTCGGATAACAGGAAACATAAAATTTAAGTATTTTTCTTGTTCCTTATTGTCATAAGTCCTTAGGAAAAATTTACTTATAAATAAAAGACCAGTACATATATGGAAACGTCTGTGTAAATACACAAAAATTATTGAATATTATTGTATATAAGGATACAGCTTCATAAACAAAAGCCACTGTGTGAACAACACATATACCTGTAAATAAAAAAATAGTTAATAAAGAAATACACTATTTGTGTGGCAAATAAAACCATAAGAAGGAAAAAAACTATAAAATATTGCCAAAAGAAATAGTTCACAATAAACAGTGTGTTAAGTAGTTATATCATTGGCGTTATTTCCAAAAGCTGCCACTACTATTATTAATAATAATTTGTTTATAACAAACATAAACTTCTCCCCCATGAGGTTAACTGGTTATAAAGGATAAAAAGGCCTGGGAGCTGGGGGGAGAATCGTTCGAATCTTATTGGTGCCGGTATTTCTCACCATTTTTATTTCATGTGACCATTATCGAGTTACGTATCCACCTACCTAAGGTGCACGTGTACTGTGGGAGTTTCCCTGGGTGGCATTAAATACAACTCGCACAGTTGCTTGAGATTCATGGTGGTTCCGCTGGGCGACCTCGTTGAATTCCTGGTGGTACATGGGGATGGGTGTCGGAATGACCATGAATATAAGTCGCCCAAGTGTGTGACCTGACACTGGAAGTCATTATCAATGACCCTGAGGTAAGATCGCTATCTTGGGTGGAACCGATACTGGTCACTGTCCCTTAAAACCACGCCCCTCTAAATCATATTATTTTGAAGTAAGTGTCCCTTTAAATATAGAAGGAACCCTGCCCTTTTATAGTTAACAGCTTACACCAACGAGGCTCGGCAGGCCAGACAGACAGCAGTCTCGAAGGTAGAACTCATGTGGCGAGCGGCAGGCTGCACATCACGGGGTTGGCGTCGTAGTTGGCTCACTGTAACTGGACAGCATATCGGCTTGGAAGCCGGGGTATTTTTTACCGTCCGTGTGAGGCAATCACATTATGTCTGGCGGAGGATGACAGCGTCGGTCCTCGTTCTGCTGCCTGATCAGCGTTCTTCGCCTCATCTCTATGTCACAACAGTGGCTTTCAGAACTTCAGCTTGGTGCTTTTCCACCATTTGTTCTTGCGACATCAGGCATGCGCTGTCAGAATGATGTTATGATCCTTCCTCAATGGTGTCGTGTAGCTGAGTTAACGATTCAGGCTTTTCGCTTGAGATTCCGTGGTGTGCCATACTATTTGAAATATTGGCTTTCTGCCTGTTTGTAATTCCAATTGCTAGACAGCGTCCTGGCCTCTTTTAATTTAGCTTGCCACTGGCTGAAGAAAACTTTAAGAAAATTTTTTATTTACCCATTTTTACATTATTTTCTTTTATTTATATACCATATTTATATACCATATTCTAAAATAAGAAAGGGTTTCACTAAATTTAATAGTTCTAACACGGTTAGTACCCCAGCCCAAACCAGTAAAATCGATTGGAAATGATTTTAAAGTACTGGAATATGTCTGTCTTATCACCAATCGAGGTCATTTACATGTAAAGCTCAGCAATTGTGTTCAGTCGCCGTTTGTAGGTTAATGAACTTAAAGTTTCCTTTGCACACGAAATGCTGTCCCACATGGCAAAATAGTATTCAGAGACTCTTTCGAGTACTTTCCTGAAACAACTCTCATTCTCGACATATCATTGTGCATTACGCTTGAATCTAAATCTGGAGACTTTTTCGCCATTTCAATAATTCTGGGCACATTTCCGTCAATATATTCCTGTGTGCACATTGCTATCATTGAGCGCGAAATGGATGAAAGGCGTCTCGTTTGCAGTGTAAACAAGGGTTGGCGACATATCATCTTCTAAAACGTGGTTAAATTCCTTTGATATCATTCGTTGGAGCTGCTGTCCTTGTGGTTCAAATAGCCCATTCTATTGAAATTGTTGAGCTGCGACAAGTCGCATCTGAATTTTTCTTTAACATGTTTCACTCGACCTACGCGAACATCTTCAGAACTGTGGAAGTACAGTGTGTTACAGCACCATAAAATAAGCTAAATTCACGGATTCATACAACGTGACGACTTAGATTACGTAGCGGAGAGACACACGTTACAGATATCGGGGCTGTGTATAGCGCAGTCGTCATCCATAAAATGGAATAAGTTAGTCGTGTACAGTTAAACTCTCTGGTTGGATACATTCTAAGAATAAACTGCAAATTTTTTTTTTCTGACCGGGTCAAAGCCCTATCGATACGCGCTTTGGCTGAAATCATTTCATGAAGCCTAATGTAAAACAATGTATTACAAAGAACGCTAATGTCACTAAACTGTGTCAAATATCCACCGAGACTGAGAAAACGTTGGATTATAGCTACTGCTGATTCTAGAATTAATAGAAGTTACTTGTCCAACATTTTTAGAGCGTTTACACACGCAAGTCTACAATGCCATACACAATTATTAAAATAATACAGCGTATTGCTGCTCTTATTATGTCACGTCAAAATGATGGTTAATTTTAGATATGTGTCCTCATGTCCGTAAAAGCTGCGACGTTGTAACGTTATCACTGTCAACATGAATGAGGTATTTGCCTTTTTTGCTTAAATACGAGATTTTCATGTAGCGTAATTTGAACTTTCTTACTTTTTTTCTACCTTAATGAACTATAACCTTTAGATGAATCATGTCGCTACGTTCGAATTCTACACCTATATACGCTTTGTTCTAAGTGGTTCTCAATGATTCTAATGAGCTTTTACGAATACGAAATACGTAACTGAAAGTCTGAAAATATGTCAGTTTTAATTCCTCTTTTACGTTAACTTAAATGGTATCTGTAAGCAGTTGTGAATCTTAGGAATACTTTCATGCCCGTAAAAGCGACGACTCTTTACTATCTTCATGATGTCAGCAGACCCAACATGAATGCATTAAAAGAATTCACAATTGCGAATGATGACAACGTATGACGACAACCAAAATCAAATGGTTCAGATGGCTCTAAGCACTATGGGACTTAACATCGGAGGTCATCAGTCCCCTGACTTAGAGCTACTTAAACCTAACTAACCTGAAGACATCATACACATTCATGCCCGAGGCACGATTCGAACCTGCGTCCGTAGCAGCCGCGTGGCTCCGAACTGAAGTGACGACAACCATCAGTTGTAGAATGGAATGACGACATTGAAAATTTGTGCCGGATAGCATGTGCAGCCAGTCAAAAGAAAAAAAAATGGGAAGTCGACTGCTCGCGATTAGCGTGAAATCCGGATGCGGGTCCTGCTTCGGCACGAGTTTTCATTGTCGTCACTCCATTCAACAGCTGATCGTTGTCGTCACTCGCATTTGCGAATTCATTTTATGCATTTTATAACGGCTGTAGTCTATTCAGAATAACATAGACACTGCAGTAACGTACGAGGGCAGTTCAATAAGTAATGCAACACATTTTTTTCTTGGCCAATTTTGGTTGAAAAAACTGGAAATTTCTTGTGGAATATTTTCAAACATTCCCGCTTCGTCTCGTATAGTTTCATTGACTTCCAACAGGTGGCAGCGCTGTACGGAGCTGTTAAAATGGCGTCTGTAACGGATGTGCGTTGCAAACAATGGGCAGTGATCGAGTTTCTTTTGGCGGAAAACCAGGGCATCTCAGATATTCTTAGGCGCTTGCAGAATGTCTACGGTGATCTGGCAGTGGAAAAAAGCACGGTGAGTCGTTGAGCAAAGCGTGTGTCATCCTGCAATGGCGGAGCGTGCGAACACACTCGTTCGAGATGATCGACGGATCACCATCAAACAACTCAGTGCTCAACTTGACATCTCTGTTGGTAGTGCTGTCACAATTTTTCACCAGTTGGGATATTCAAAGGTTTGTTCCCGCTGGGTCCCTCGTTGTCTAACCGAACACCATAAAGAGCAAAGGAAAACCATCTGTGCGGAATTGCTTGCTCGTCATGTGGCTGAGGTTCACGATTTCTTGTCAAAGATTGTTACAGGCGATGAAACATGGGTTCATCACTTCGAACCTGAAACAAAACGGCAATCAATGGAGTGGCACCACACCCACTCCCCTACCAAGAAAAAGATTAAAGCCATACCCTCAGCCGGTAAAGTCATGGTTACAGTCTTCTGGGACGCTGAAGGGGTTATTCTGTTCGATGTCCTTCCTCATGGTCAAACGATCAACTCTGCAGTGTATTGTGCTACTCTTCAGAAATTGAAGAAACGACTTCAGCGTGTTCGTAGGCACAAAAATCTGAACGAACTTCTCCTTCTTCATGACAACGCAAGACCTCACACAAGTCTTCGCACCCGAGAGGAGCTCACAAAACTTCAGTGGACTGTTCTTCCTCATGCACCCTACAGCCCCGATCTCGCACCGTCGGATTTCCATATGTTTGGCCCAATGAAGGACGCAATCCGTGGGAGGCACTACGCGGATGATGAAGAAGTTATTGATGCAGTACGACGTTGGCTCCGACATCGACCAGTGGAACGGTACCGTGCAGGCATACAGGCCCTCATTTGAAGGTGGCGTAAGGCCGTAGCATTGAATGGAGATTACGTTGAAAAATAGTGTTGTCTAGCTAAAAGATTGGGGAATAACCTGGTGTATTTCAATGCTGAATAAAACAACCCCTGTTTCAGAAAAAAAATGTGTTGCATTACTTATTGAACTGCCCTCGTATAACCAACGTGAATGGTCCTCCTATTGTGCCGCCCGGTTATATGCGAAAGATCAATGCGCTTTGAAATTTTGCTGCCTTCACGAGTAAGCGCAAATGCATGTATGCACACAATATGTACGTTTTAAATAAATATGGATGTTGCAAATACCTTTCGCTCCATATATGTGTACAGACGTAGTAGGAATCATGTCACCATGTCTGAACTATATGCTTAATATATGGTAATATAGCTTAATTTTAATGGCAACAGTAATCTGTTATATAAATGACTTATATGTATTAACGGTCATAAGACTGACAATTATAATTTTTGTTTCCAATTTTGCTATGTCCTTTGAAAATTATTTCAATCAACGGGTAAGGTATATTATACTCGTATATGTGAGCGCCAGAAAAAGCGGTGGCCATAGTTTATTGATATTAATGTTTTTTGTATTACATTATTTTTTATTAGGCCTCATGAGGTCGTTTCAACCAAAGCGCTTATCGATAAGGCGTTTACACGCTCAACACTAAATGATATGTCTTGCTGTTTAATCTTAGAATGTATGTGCATACAACCAACTTACTCCATTTTATTTACTATGGTGACGCTACACACAATTCGGTAATTGTAACGTGTGGCCTTCGGCTACCGAAATGTAAATTATTGCGTTGTAAGCTGGATCCGTGAGTTCATCTTATTACATGGTGGTGGAACAAACTGTATTTGCACAGGTCTGAATACGCTGGAGGTGGTCGAATGACACATGTTAAAATGAGAGTTACGTGCAACCTAGGGCATCTCTATAATTTTAATTTATCAACTGTCGCTGTGCCTCTGTTGACAAATACGTGTTCTTGCTAAAAAGGTCAAGTTTATTTTTCATTTCATGTTTCGTCAACAATTTAATTCGGAAGGATGCGAGTGTACGTTGCCTCCATGAAAACAATTTGGCAGTCTCGTCTTTCTTTTTGAACAGTATTTGCGGGATATTTTTCTAGCAGCCTTCCTTTGATGAACACCAGCCGAATGAAGGAGTCGGCGAATGGTAACTCATACCGCTGGTAGGCCTGGGTTGCTGCCAGTTCTGTAAGTGGCGTGAATAGGTTACATTCTGGAATTTGAAATAGTTCCAGCTTGGACACTAGTAGCTGCCTCAGGCTTCCAATTTAAAGCCGGAAGACCTTCTTCTTCTTCCATTTGGTGTGTTAGTGGCTTCGGCTTCTCTTTTACTTCTGAAACGAAAGTTGCTTTTGCAAGACTAGAAATCAGGTGACCACTTTCCACACACCAATAATATGGCCCTGTAGTTACTTAATACAAGAAAGGATTTATTGGGAAAGATCTTCTTATCTCTCAGTTCTTCGACTTTCCGTAGCTACTGAGCCAACTCTCATGATACGTATGTGTGCGCTAAGTGGCAAGATTATTAGGGCCTAATAATTGCTAAATGATGCATTTGAAGGTGAGCATACATCCTTGGTAAGATTACGATTGGCTCAAGGCCCTAGTCCGTTGTACAAGCTGATAACAAATGTGAACTAAAATGTGTGTGTTTGTGCTTTTTAGAGAGAGAGAGAAACTGTGGTAGCAAGTGAGCTGCCGTCTGTTACCTCATTTTTGTTCCGCAAGTTTTACGTACACCGGTACAAGGTGATCGATGTTGGAGTGCTAAGCGAAATTAATTTAATGACGTAGTATACGCTAGTAAATATGAATATTCAAGGTTCACGTAGTTTATAAAACCGTTAGAGTGCAATGGTAATACTGTTGTAGACGCAATAGCTCCTTGTGAAGAGCAGTTGTGAGACATTAAGCCTGGAAACTCGTGTCTTTGAGTATAAGTTACAGAGCAGAAATAGTTTAATGACCTCTAGAAGTCAAAGATCTTTGTTATCTACATAAAGGTGAAAATAAAGTAATTATAAAAGCACTTTTTTAATGCAAACACTGAAATAATCATCTAACTATATGACGAACAATTCAGACATTGCTGACTGCTGTACAAGGATTACATTAATACAAACAGAATATTTATTAAACATTATACCGTAGGTATACTATATGTGATATTGTGTGCTGTTGATCCTGTCCTTCTGTTCACCATGTTAAGAATTGTGCAAGAATCTTTGCAGAACAAGAACACTGTGTCTTATCCCATCGCAGACTGTCCCTCTGAAGGAATATCAACGATAGTATTAATGCAACAACTAGTTTTTGAAATAAATCCGCTCTCCATATCTAAACTTTCCTCTTTTATTTCCATCGTTCAGAATGTATAGGAACTGAACGTGTGATGCTTTACCTTGAATACATACATCTGTGAGATGTCCTGGACATTGTACAAGGCGGGTTTCGTTTTCAATAATTCTACTGTTACTACTATTCAAAAATCTATATAAAAAGTACTAATATCTCTTGTTCTCCAGTTCATTGTCAACTTATCGTGCTTTCGCATGTGTGTTGTGAAGCGTGACTCGTTTGAGCATGCAGTACCAACCTATTTGAGCTTTCAGTGCTCCGATCGAATTTGGTAAATCGCTATCAAAGGTATACAATTCAAGGGAAGTCTGTAGTTGAGCAGCATTCAGGCGTATACTGGTGGTTCTATGGAATACTGTAAAAACTAATAGTGGTACCCTGAAATTTATGAAGTTGCTGCATTTCGTGATTATATACCAATTACTTTAAATCAATGACGCTCATTGATGCTGAAATGTTGAAATACAACTTAAGTTTGCCCTTCCCGTAACTCAAATTTCAAGCGCACACCAAAGAATCTCACGCTGCTAAAAACGTAGCTTCCTCTTTACATAGATATGATCCGATATTATAGATTTTAACATAGGATTAAACAGCCAACCGGTTGCACGTAAACGGTAGGTACATTGACCTAGGTTCGGACACCTACTAGGGATGTCTGTATCAGAATGGAATGTTGCTAAATCCTACAAAATAATAAACAGAAAATCAGGTATGACAAAAAGCGCATTAAAAATGTGAAAATTTTCATGACGCACAAAGGTTACTTACCTATAATTCAATTGCTAAAAAATAATAAAATTTGGAGCAGCTTTCTCAAGTCGAAAGTAAGATAAAAGTTTCTACCCTTTGTCACGTGTGGTCAGCTGGGAACAACATCAGACTGATTGGCCCAGTGGCTCACGTTGTTGCCACGAAAACAATACGAGTTGCGCCGTCTATCAGGCGCGGACATTAACACATGCTTATTTGAAACACTACAACAGAATTAATTGAAAAAGAGACAGTTAATTTTAAAAACGAAATATAAAGAAAACTTAATGTCGTTTTGAAAATAGACCATAGTGAAACAGATCAAGTATAATAGAGCCATCTGTTAGGCTTTACAGAAGTTACTATTACATAAAGGACAGAATGACACAGAAAAAATTTTACAGACAGCTGTACAATCCAGAAAATATTTGCCTAAAAGTAACTTCAGAAGCACATACCTATGAGATTAGAAAAAAAATGTTTCGAAACCAGAATCAGGGAAAATATATTAAAAATAGAAGAATTAAAATTCCTTGAAAAAAAAAAACCCTCATTCACAATCTCAGATCCACAGTTGTTCTGAAACACAATTCTGGAGTGTATAAAATCACTTGCGGTACGTGTCCCGCTTGTTATATGGGACAAACTGGAAGGACTTTTAGTCACGTAAAAGGAACTATTGTTGGGAAAAAGAGGTATTAATTTCCACTTTTGCCGATCATCTGCTAATTCCCGGACACAAGCCGAAACGCGTTGAAGAAATTTTCATTTTACAAAGAGAAAGGAGAGATCGCTCGATGTACTCGAAGAGCTGGAGATTTTCAAGCATATTTCTACGAACGATGGCCTCATCCCCAATGAAAAATTAAAACTACGTAACAAAAATTTTTTCAGTGGTTTCATTCCACTGCTCGCGAAATTTTGATTGCTCTATTTTTTACCATAGCAATATATTTTTACGTAAGTAACCTTTGTGTGTCATGAAAATTGTCATTTTGGTTAATATGTTTCTTGTCATACCTGATTTTCTATTTATTATTTTACAGGATTTAGCAACATTTCATTCTGATGAAGTGACTCCTAGTAGCTGTCGAAATCTAGGTGAATATACCTACCGTTTATGTGCAACCGGTGGGCTGTTTAATCCTATGTTGAAACTAGTATACGGTTGCTGAATAACAGCCATGTTCAAAATTGTGTGATCCTACGGAATTAATTTTTCAGCCCGCATTTGAGTACACGGTGTGGTAAGAGTAGTGAACAGTCTGTAACGGACTGGGACACGAACTCCAGCTCTTTACAAATCCTGGACAGCTCATACAGAACCATTTATCGAGGCAGTGCAAAATGACAGGTGCAGAAAACGGGCCTCGGTTTGACAGATGGCTCCGCGCTGCGGGATCCCGGACACAGGTAGGCACGATTGCGAGAAGATAGCGTGTCGGAGAAGTTAGATTTAGTGCAGACGACACCAGATACTCTGCTATTGGCAGGATGCACCGACCACGAAGTAAACCTTCTTTTCCTGGTATAGTGCATCATCTCGACGCGGTATGGACTCAACAAGTCTTTGGAAGTCACCTGCAGACATACTGAGACATGCTGCCTCTTTAGCTGTCCGTAATTGCGAAAGTGTTGCCGGTACAGGACTTTGTGCACTAACTGACCTCTAGAGTTTGTTCCGAAAATAGAAGGAAATTCTAGCGCTGCAGCGGGTGTGCGCTATGGAACGTTCTGGAAGATTAAAATTGTGTGCCTGACCAACACGAGAATTCGATACTTTTACATTTCGCGGACAAGTGTTCTACCAACTTTGTTTTTTAAAATGAAAATAGCAATTGACTCTAGTTACATTAGAACGCCCTTCCTTTACGTTCGTAAAACGTCAGCCTATCCACTTGTTTGTTGATATCATTTTGATCGTTATTGTTTGTTGCATTTGTACGGGCAGACGTCCCATGACAGTCGTCCAAGTTAACCGTGGATTTATTCTCTCCATCCCCCCCCTTTTTTTTTTTTTTTTTTTTTTTTTTACAGAGAGCAGGTAAACATCTGACCGAACACGCTGAGCTACTGTGGCGGCTCCAAATGAGCTACCCAAGCACGACACACGACCCATCCTCACAGGTTTACTTCCACCAGTACTTCGTCTCCTACATTCCACACTTCACAGAAGCTCTTCTGTGAACCTCCAAGACTAGCACTCCTGGAAGAAGGGTGATTGCGGAGACACGGCTCATCCACAACGTGGGTGATGTTTGCAGACCGAAACTGTCGCTCTGCAGCAGAGTGTGCACTGACATGAAACTTCATGGCAAATTAAAACTATGTGCCGATTCGTAGGAGAGTTCCCATGAAGTTTGGAATGTAGGAGACGAGGTTCTGGCGGTCGCAAAGCTGTGAGGAAGGTTCATGAGCTCGTGTCTGGGTAGCTCAGGTGGTAGAGCACTTGCTCGCGAAAGGCAAAGGTCCCAAGTCTGAGTCTCGATCCGGTACACAGTTTTAATCTGAAAGGAAGTTTCATATTCCGTAAATGTTCGATTGGATTCATGTCGGACGATCTGGATGGCCAATTTAGTCACTCTAACTGTCCAGAATGTTCTTCAAACCAATCGCTTGCAACCGTGGCCCAGTGAAATGGCCCACTATGACTCGTAAAAACGTCAGCGTTGTTCGGGAATATGAGGTCCATGACCGGGCGTAAATGGTCTCCAAGTAGCCGAATGATCGGTTCAGTTAGGCCATTGAACCCAGTCCACTCCACGTAAACATAGCCCACTCCATTATGGAGCCACCATCTACTTGCACAGTGCCTCTTTCACAACTTGGGTCCATGGCTTCGTGGGGTCTACGGCACACTCAAACCCTACCATCAGCTCTTACCAAATGAAGTTGGAACTCATCCGACCAGGCCACGGTTTTCCACTCGTCTAGGGTCCAACCGACATGTTCACGAGACCAGGAGAGGCGCTGAAGTATATGTCATGCTGTTAGCAAAGGCACTCGAGTCGGTAGTTTGCTGCTGTACACGTTCGTCGTATGTCTCACATTGATTTCTGCGGTTGCTGCACAGAACGTTGCGTGTCTGTTAGCACTGACAACTCTACGCAAATGCCGATGCTCTCGGTCGTAAAGCGAAGGCCGTCGGCCACTGCGCTTTCTGTAGTGAGAGGTAATGCCTGAAATGTGGTAGTCCCGTAGCACTCTTGACGCTGTTTATCTCAGACTATGGAAATCCCTAGCGATATCCCAACTGGAAGCACACACCCTTGGTTTACAGATAGCGTCTTTGAATAATAATCAAAACGTTCTCTATCCGTGATTTGAAACCGGCCACCGGTTGAATTTTGGTTAATAATCAGCACTGGCGGACGAACACATCCGGCATAAGAAGGCACCATAATTCTGCCAACGACCTTGTCAAAGAGGGCAGAGGAGCGGACAGAGGGTCAGGGCACTCTCTTGTCCTTGGGGTGAGAAAGTGCTCCTAAAGGCGGAAGACTCAGAGATGATCAATGGCATGAGGATGAAGAAGGCATTGAAAAACAGTGCATTCAACAACATAACGCGTATTCAGAGGACATGCGGCCTGTTATTGGCGCGCCGAGTGGCAGCTCGGTTAGAGGCGCCATGTCACGGACTGCGCGGCCACTCCCGCCGGAGGTTCGAGTCCTCCCTCGGGCATGTGTGTGTGTGCGTGTGTGTGTGTTGTTCTTAGCATAAGTTAGTTTAAGTAGTGTGTAAGTCTAGGTACCGATGACCTCAGCAGTTTGCTCCCTTAGGGATTCACACACATTTGAACATTCGAACGTCCCGTAATTGAAAAAGTGTCATGATGAACTCTTCATTGGCAAATGATTCCGGAATAGCCCCCCCCCCACCCTCCCCCCATTCGGATTTCCTGGAGGGGACTGCCAAGGCGAAGGTGACCATGAGAAAAGAATTGAATAACCAACGGAAGGATAACGTTCTACGAGTCGGGGCGTGGATGTCAGAAGCTTGATGTGGTAGGGAAGCTAGAAAACCTGAAAAGGGAAATGCAAAGGCTCCATTTAGATATAGTAGGGGTCAGTGAGGTGGAATGGAAAGAAGCCAAGTATTCCTGGTCAGGTGAGTATAGGGCAATACCAACAGCAAGAAAAAAATGGTATAACACGAGTAGGATTCGTTACGAATAGGGAGGTAGGGCAGAGACTGTGCTACTATTAACAGCTCAGTGATGAGGTTGTTCTTACCAGAATCGACAGCAAACAAACATCGATAACGATAGTTCAAGTATACATGTCGACGTCGCAAGCTGAAGATGAAGAGATAGAGAAATTAAATGAGGATATTATAAGGTTAACACAATATGTAAATAGAGATGAAAGTTAACTAATCATGGGGGACGGGAGAGCAGTTGTAGGAGAAGAAGAGTAGAAGAAAAAGTTACAGGAGAATACGGGCTTGGGACAAGAAATGAGAGAGGAAAACGACTAATTGAGTTCTGTAATAAATTTCATTAGGTACTGGGAGGTGAAGAAGCTTGCACAGTATAGAGTAGCATGGAGAGCTGCACCAAACCAGTCTCTGGACTGAAGACCACAACAACAACAACAATAAATTTCAACTAGTAATAGCGAATAATCCGTTCGAGAATCACAAGAAAAAGAGGTGTACTTGGAAAACGACTGGTTATATGGGAACATTTCAGTCAGGTTACGTCATGGTCAGACAAAGATTCCGAAATCGGATACTGGATTGTAAGGCGTACCCGGAGCAGATGCAGATCACAATGTAGCAGTGATGAAGAGAAGAATGAAGTTTAAGAGAGTAGTCAGGAAGACTCAATAGTCAAAGAAATGGGATACGGAAATCCTAAGGAATGACGGGAACGTTTGAATTTCTCTAAGGCTACACATAGAGCAATAAGGACTAGCCCAGTAGGCAGTACAGTTGAAAAGGAATGGATATCTCTAAAAAGAGCATTCGCAGAACTTGAAAAGAAAATCATATGTACAAAGAAGGTAACTGCGAAGAAACCATGGGTAACAGAAGAAATACTTCAGTTGATCGATGAAAGGAAGAAGTACAAAAAAATTGAAGGAAATTCAGGAACACAGAAATACAAGTCGCTGAGGAATGAAGTACATAGAAAATGCAGCGCAGCTAAGACGAAATGGCTGCATGAAAAATTTGAAGAAATCGAAAAAGAAATTACGGTCAGAAGGACTGACTCAGCATATAGGAAAGCAAAATAACCTTCGGTGAAATTAAAGCAAGTGTGGTAACATTAATAGTGCAGAATGAGATTTTCACTGTGCAGCGGAGTGTGCGCTAATATGAAACATCATGGCAGATTAAAACTGTGTGCCGGACCGAGGATCAGACTTGGGACCTTTGCCTTTCGCGGGCAAGTGCTCTCCCCCAGGCTGTGGCTAAGCCATGTCTACGCAATATGCTTTCTTTCAGGAGTGCTAGTTCTGCAAGGTTCGCAGGAGAGCTTCTGTAAAGTTTGGAAGGTAGGCGACGAGATACTGGCAGAAGTAAAGTTGTAAGGATGGGGCGTTAGTCGTGCTTGGGTAGCTCAGATGGTAGAGCACTTGCCCGCCAAAGGCAAAGGTCCCGAGTTCGAGTCTCGGTCCTGCACACAGTTTTAATCTGCTAGGAAGTTTCATTAATAGTGCAACTGGGATTCCACTGTTAAATGCAGAGGAGAGAGCGTATATGTGGGAAGAGTACACTGAAGGCCTCTATGAGGTGGAGGATTTGTCTGATGTGATAGAAGAAGAAACAGGAGTCGATTTGGAGGAGATAGGGGATCCACTATTCGAATCAGAATTTGAGAGAGCCTTGGAGACCTTAAGAACAAATAAGGCAGAAGGAATAGATAACATTTCATCAGAATTTCTAGTCGTTGGGGTAAGTTGCAACAAAACGACTAGACACTTTGGTTGTAGAATGTATGAGTCTGGTGACGTAGCGTCAGACTTTCGGAAAAATATCATCCGGACAATTCCAAAGACTGCAATAGCTGACAAGTGCGAGAATTATCGCACAATCAATTTAACAGCTCATGCATCCAAGCTGCTGACAAAAATCATATACAGAAGAATGGAAAAGTAAATTCAGGGTGTGTTAGATGACGATCAGTTTGGTTTTAAGAAAGGGAAAGGTAGCAGAGAGGCAACTCTGACTTCGATGTTGATAAAGGAAGCAAGACTAAAGAAAAATAAAGACACGTTCATATGATTTGTCATCCTGAAAAAGCGTTCCACAATGTAAAATGGTACCAGATGTTGGAAATCCCGAAAAAAATAGTGGTAAGCTACAGGGTGAGACGGGTGATATACAATATGTACAAGAGCCAAGAGGGAGTAATGAGAGTGGACGACCAAGAACGAAGTACTCGTATTAAAAAGGGTGTAAGACAGGGATGAAGTCTTTCGCCTCTATTTCTTAATCTGTACATCAAAGAAGTGCTGGTGGAAATAAAAGAAATGTTTAGGAGCGGAATTAAAATTCAAGATGAAAGGGTATGAATGATAATATTCGCTGATGACATTGCTATTCTGAGTGAAAATGAAGGAGAATTACCTAATCTGCTGAGTGGAATGAACAATCTAATGAGTACAGAATATGGATTGGGAATGAATCGAAGAAAGACGAAAGTAAAGAGAAGTAGCAGAAATGATAACAAAAACCAGAAACTTAACATCAGGATTGGGGGTCACGAAGTGTGAGCTGGGCTATTGGATGGAAAGATGGGGCCGACAGACAAAATTAAGTTACAAATCAAGATTTGATACATATATTGAAGAACAACTTTAAGATACAGAAGATTTACAATAACTTGATATATGGCTCCTTAGAGCTTTTCAGCAAAACACATTGAACTTGAGCTCAAGCAACGGGTTAAACTAGATCAAACACATTGACTGCTGTAACAACAAGCTTCGTAAGCAATATAACTCAGCTCATTCAGAATTTAAAAACAACTTTGTAAATGTCAAAATATCATTCTTAACAACTAAAATACAACCTAATGGTAGTAAAGGAAATAATTAAACAAAAATTCAAATAAATAACGAAGCTGACAGTTATATTTATATTGTATGTATAGAAACTTCCATGGTTCTATGTTTGGATCCAGACAGTCTTGCTCAGTGTTGGCTGGTATTAACATCCACCTTGTTCCATTGCACATGCTGACTGGTTTCATCTTCTTTTGGGTAAACAATCACTTCATATCTGGACACCTAGAGTACAAAAAGATTAAGCAATACAAAACTGCTCACAGGAACTTTTCAGTATTAGACACAAGATACAGTAACATGATAACAACATTTATTTCAATGAATTTTAAAGAAATGACTGACCCTGAAAAATTCCATCTATTACACGGAAGGTACACTTCATTCCCTGTGGTATGTAACTTGATTACTAACAACTAACTAAAGCCAGAAGTTCCAACAGTTTCCAGCCGGCTGAAACAGTACAGGCACGGCAACTAAACGAGAACAGAATTCGCAAAACATCAGCGTACAGGATCTGATCGAAGTGTTACCCCCATAGGCACATGCTGTTCACATAACTTGCGGGTCACACATGTCAGAAATTACAGCTACAACTTCACACTCAACACCAGCGACCCACACGTTCTCAAATTCCCGACTGGACATGGGGCTGCCTCCTCAGTCAACTACCACAGAACTTGGATCAAGGGGAACAGCCTCAACGTGTCTCAGAGCCATGAGATACTACAGTCTCCATCAGAGGGAGCATACACCATGTCTGCCCAGCCAGCCATAGAACCACAATGGTGCCAACTTCGTTACACAAGTTCATAACAAATAAATTATGGTCATCTGCCCACAATTATATAATCATTTTGAAAACTTTCAGTGTCCCTAGTAGAGATGAGCAGTTCGCACCTGAATTAATTCAAATCTTTCTAAAGATCTTTCCAAAGAGTGGATGATGGATAATTCAGAAAAAAATGAATGGTCGCTCATCTGATTTCAAAATGCGTCTCTGGTGCCTGGAATTAGCGGGCTGAAAATTCTGTGCTAGGCTGCTGCAGCGGCGCCCCACCCCTATATCCATAAGAAACCGTTTCCCAAGCTACAAAAAACGTGTTATTGACCATATGCAGATGCGGATTTCCCTAACTTATTAGTAAAATCCATTGAAACAGAAAATAATGAAAGTTCTTTTTTTTTAATTTATTGGCTGTTGGGTAGTACCCACTCAGCTATCTCAATAGTAATAATAATTAGCACGATATGAAAGTAAGCACAACACAACACTCAGTCTCCAAGTAGAGAAAAAAACATCTGTGGCCCCTTGGCTTGACATACCAGCACAACGACCGCACAGTTACCGAGGAACACGGGACCAAGGCACTTAGTAGCACGTATTCAATGGGAAAACACTTCCAGCATCATGTTTCTGCTCTTGATTTCAAAAGAATATCTCAAATTTCAGAAACACAAAAAACGCTTACATACTTTTGATTGAGTTGTTACTTCTTATTTGTTGACTAAGCGTCGCACTCGGAATGTGTTGCCAGCTATTATAGAAGCATCTATCTTCAGCCACTGTGCGGCTGGAGCATCTCGCTAAGCGATCCAGGCATCACTTCCTCACACCACCTCTGGCTCTCCACCACTCTCATCGATCAGACCTTCTAACTAGCTCACTACTCCCCACCATTCTCGGGGATTGGATATGAAAAGGTTTCCGACATGATTATGGCCGCACGACGGGGATTTACAGACTCTATCGCGGAATTGTAGTCTTAGCTAGACGCATGAGACATTCTATTGCAGAAATCATTGTTGTTGTTGTGGTCTTCAGTCCAGAGACTGGTTTGATGCAGCTCTCCGTGCTACTCTATCCTGTGCAAGCTTCTTCAACTCCCAGTATCTACTGCAACCTACATCCTTCTGAATCTGCTTAGTGTATACATCTCTCGGTCTCCCTCTGCGATTTTTACTCTCCTCGCTGCTCTCCAATACTAAATCGTTAGGAAATTCAATATTTCGAGATCCACAGTGTAAAGAGTGTGTTGACAATACCAAATTTCAGGCATTGCCTCTCATCACAGACAACGCCGAGGCTGGCGGCGTTTGATCAGAGTAATCAGTACTAACAGACAAGTAAACTGCAGTGATCAATGTGGGACGTACAACGAACGTATCCGTTAGGAGATCGCGGCGAAATTTGGTGTAGTGGGCTATGGCAGCAGACAACGACGCGACTGCGTTTGCTAACAGTACGATATCGTTGCAGCGCCTCTCCTGGCCTGGTAGCTACATCAGTTGGACTGTAGACGAGTGGAAAAACTTAGCCTGATCAGATAAGTCTCGATTTCAGTTGGTAAGATCTGACGGTAGGATTCGAGAATGGCGCAGACCCCACGAAGCCCTGGATCTAAGTTATCAACAAGGCACTGTGCATGGTGTTAATGGCTCCATAATGGGATGGGCTGTGTTCACATGGAATGAACTGGGTCATCTGGTCCAACTGAACCGATCATTGAATGGAAATGGTTATGTTCGGCTACTTGGAGACCATTTGCAGCCATTCACGTACTTTACCCCAAACAAATATGGAATTTTTATGAATGACATTGTGCCAAGTCACCAGGCCACAGATGTCTGTGACTGGTTTGAAGAACATTCTGCACCACTGGAGCGAATGATTTGGCCACTCAGATCGCCTGAAATGAATCCTTTCTAATTTTTATGTGACATAATCGAGAGATGAGTTCGTGCACGAAATCCTGCACCGGTAATGCTTTCGTAATTATGGGCGGCCACAGAGGTAGTATGACTCAGTATTTCTGCAGGGGACTTACAACGACTTGTTGAGCCCATGCCACGTCATGTTGCTGCACTACACCGAGCGAATGGGGATCCAACACGATATTAACAGGTGTACCATGACTGTTGTCACCTCGTGTTTGTCACTGATTAACGTAATAAATACTACCTCAGCAAAATGGTTGTTTTATGAGAGTACCAGTGACAGAATCACTAAATTATCGAAAAAATAATTTAAATGTGTAGATGCATAATTCTTCTAGGTTTAAATAGTTAACGTAGAATACCGTTAATCTTTACTACTAAGCGGCTAAGCAGTTACCTAGTGCCTGTTTCAGGTTGCCTACGTGTTAGCTTCCAGGGGCAACGAAAATCTGATTTCATATAGTCCAGTTAATGACCGACTTAAAAATTGGAAATGCTATCGTAGTATACCCATTAAAAGGTACAATCTTACATTAAAGATTTAACGCAGTAAGTCAAACATTAAAGTTAGAAACTTTGTATGTATTTCACACGGAACCGTTAAGGATAGCGCGCAAATTACCCAGTTCATACAGCATTTGAAAATGAGAGCACTTTGTGGCAACCAAGAAGTTTTACACATAATTTCAGACCTATTCGAAACTTCCTCACCCTGACACACAAATTAATGACAAGGAACAAAGTTCATTTCTTATTTCATTTTCTTTGTAGATGCAGTGAAACACCAGCATGAGGCATCATACTTTAACTTATTATTTCTTTACCAGTATTACTACTTGCAGGTCATTTTGCAGACAATATCCACGTCTATCACTGAATGTACCTGCAAAATTACGTAATAGTACGTAATACAGGTGATACAATATAAAAAGAAGATTTGGCGCGATTTTACTGGATTATGGGCAACACTCTTCGGCTGTTTTATGGAGTAAAGGAAGCTGTTTTATATATGGGAGTTCTTTGCAGCATTGTTTGTGGGGGAGGGGGGGGGAAGTGGGAATTGCAGGTTTTGACTGATTCATTATATTTTTGTGGAAACAAGTCACAAACTAAGTTCCCCAACAAGAAAAAAAGGTTACCGTATAAGAACTGGTGCAATACTAATCCTATATGATGTTTAACATTTGTGGTAGCGGTTAGTTTAACGTAAGTTTTTTTTTCACTGAAGAGTAAGAGAGAGATGAATGAGAGACAATTTGTGGCACTTAGCTGTGAACTACGATGAATTTCGATATTTTAATATGGCAAGGGAAAATTGGAAATCTGGAAATTTGTGGTAATGTCTGATGAGACCAAACTGCTGAGGTCATCGGTCCCTAAGCTTACACACTACTTAATCTAACTTAAACCAACTTACGATAAGGACGGCACACACACCCATGCCCGAGGGAGGACTCGAACCACCGACGGGGGAAATCGCGTGGACCGTGACAAGACGCCCCAGACCGCGCGGCTGTGGCAAGGGGAGTCAGCGCGTAACTGCTTGGTGTATGATGTACTTCGATGTGTAATTTTAGTAGTAATAGGTAGAATCGGTTCGTTTTGTAAGTTTTCCAATACCGTACTGAGTTATATGAGACATGAGTCTATACTGGTTGGGGGTAAGTCGTGTAGTATGAGCTCGGAGAGGCAACGCCCTACCTGCAGATTAGTTGCATATCATTCATTTCCTAAAAGCGTTTAAAATTTTTCTTGCGACTCTTGTAAAATTCTTGTGTGAGTTCATGAGCATACAAACGTTTCCCTTAGTAAATTATGTGGAAAATACCTCTGATCTGCAGAACGGTCTTGAAGACTAATAAATTCCTGAATGAGTTCGCGATTCATCTGTCACTACATTTACAGCTTTGAAGCCAAGTGAAATAAACAGTTTATTGTTGTTGTCTGTAGCTATACCGTGTTGAGGACGTTTATTATCCGTCAGCCATATCGTGCGTATAATCCAATTTGTAGGGAACGACAGAACAGTAATCGGTGGATGTAACGGTTGTGTGGTAACTCCTAGACGCCAAGCTCTTTTCCAGTAACGAGTGTTGTGTTTTGTATTAAACCGTCACAGTATGATTCGCGAGTTCTCTTCATGGTCTTGATCTAGGAGTACCAATCTCCTCCTTTGACAACCTCCAGAACTCTGCTTCATACCTCGCTGGACTTAGTGATGCAATCAAGCGTGATACACATTCTGAAACGTCTGATACTAATGGAAATCGATAATTTCCGTAATAAATACAGACGTTCGTATAAAAATATTTTCCCTAAAATTCATTATTTCATTCATAACTATTTATATTTTACGTAATTATGATAATTTTAAAGCATCAACATTAAAACCTGTATATTTAATTTTTACTAAGTTTTGGTAAATTATGTATCAGTTAATCGAAACAATGTCTTTGATATGAATGTAATTCATCTAAACCTATTTGCCTCAAATGTAATCGTTGTACTACTTCTTGTTGGGGCTTGGCGTCAAGTTGGGCTGTGTGTAATGGCGTTGAGTCACTTTTTGTGATGCTGTAGGAAACAAAGATATTTAGTTAAAATTTGTAGCTAATGGAAGCCAACTAATGTTGAATTCTGTCAATGTGACATTCGTAAACCTGGAATAATACATATTTTTGGCACAATCCAGACTTAGAGACTCAAGCCCTACCCTGAAAAGAAGGCAATGAGGCCAATTTCAAGACAATCAGCTAAGTCGCATATTACGTTGTAGAAAAGTGAACATGCCCGTCGGTGGCATTTTCTTCAGAAAAATGACAGATATCTATTCAGAGGACAAGTCAATGTATAGTCGTTATTGAAAACGCGTGATCAGCTTGCAATTAGTGCAGTTAACCACGTGGTACTGCACTAGAACGTAGTTTTTGAATTAACTTCCGGTTTTCAATCTTTTTGGTACATCGGTTTTCTGAGGAGGGGCCAACTGAAGGTTTGGGGGAATATGAATAAGTTTAAAAAATGTAATAAAATTTAATTTTACGCAGCATAAAGTTAAAATATTAAAAAATATGAAATTATAGTGAAATATTTAAAAATATGCAATGATAAAATGAAATAAAACAACGCTGCCAACACAATTCGTGAACATTTGCACTTTTCACTTGATAGAAGCGAAGGAAAAGAATATGTAATTACATAAAAATTCGATATCTGATGTTGACACTTCGCCTTGCACTGACTTGAATCAACTGTGTTTTTTCTAAGGTTAAGTATTTTCTCCATTTTTATTTACTAATCCCTCTTTTGTTACACCTCTATTCGGATTGTTTGTGATGATCATACGCTTTACGTATTAGATGAGGTCAACCTGACATATTAACTGCAGCTATAGACAATGTAGATCCGTAGATATAATGAACCTCAGGTTTACGGTGCCTTGTGCAATCAGAGTATGTAAAAATATGTAATTACAGTGAAATACCTGTAAATACGATGCGATAAAATAAAATAAAACAACGCTGACATGTCATGAATATTTACGCTTTTCATGTGCTAGGAGAGAAGGAAAATAATTTGTAATTACATAAAATCCGGGATCTAACAATGACAATCACCTTATGCATAACGGGACAAACTTCGTTTTTTTTAAAGTAAGTACTTTTCTCAGTATTTTATTTACTGACCATTCTGTTGTTGCAGCTCTGTTCAGATTGAGTATGATGATCGTACTTTTTCCGTATCAGATGAAGTGAACGTGACAGGCAAACTGCAGCTGCAGACATATATACAATGAAGCAAATGCTGATGGTGCCATACGCAGTCAGTGTGCCAAGCCGCCAAAGAAGTTCAGAGTACGAAACTTGTAGCAATAAAACTGTTCGCCTTTGGCCACAGCGCTGGAAGAAAGATTAAAGTTATAGTTTTGTCAACGATGGAGTTATGTGTTTCACACAAAAGGCTCGATATGGATGGGGAAGGAATTCGAACATGCTCTTTTGAAAGAATATTCCCAACATTCCTTTTTTAGCGATTTACAGGTATTTGGACCACAAGCGTATTTGAAGGCCGCCCTCTGGAATACTAGTCTAATATCTTATCACTATGCTTTCTGCTCTATGTGAGCAATGCTCTTACAGACTGAGCCATCCAGTCATGGCTCACGACCAGCGTTCACCGTTTTGAGTGTCACATAGATGGGTGGCAGCAGGTAAGGATTTTTCATCTGCCAGAGTGTTTCAAAATAGAGCACACTCAAATACAATGTGGAACATTCTCTACCTCTTGACTGTGATTCAGCTATTTCTTCAGCATATACTTTCTTTCAGAATTGGACTATGAACAAGGTGCTTGTGGTTAATTTTCAAAGATTCGGAGTTTCAGGTCTCAAAAACAAAGATACAGTAACATTCTGTGTATAGCATTGCAGTAACCATTAAAAGGCTTTGTGTGCTACCGAGATTGTCAGTGGGGTAAACAAAAGATTAGCGGCCCGAAGTTTTCCAACTACCAGCGGCTTCTACCGATTCAGAAAAGGGAGTGCGTGCGCCAACAAAAAATTGCCAATTAATACTTCTTTAGAGCTCACTACTGTATTCATGATGCCGACTGTTGCATCAAAATTATGATCAAAAGTAAGATTTTAGGTTGCTAAGGACAACGTATTCTCTATTGATGGACAGACTGTTTTGCGTCGACCGTGCGATACACAGACCAGACTCGTCATGAAGTCTCATTAGTGACGCACAGACAAAGAACAAGGCAGTGCAATTGTCTAAGAAGCAAATGTTTAAGGTGCAGATGAAAAATACTCCAAAAGCCACAAATTAATTTTTCCACGATATGTGCTCCACTAAGAATATAACAATTCCAATCCCAAAGAAAGCAGGTGTTGACAGATGTGAAAATTACCGAACTGTCAGTTTAATAAGCCACGGCTGCTAAATACTAACCCGAATTCTTTACAGACGAATGGAAAAACTGGTAGAAGCCGACCTCGGGAATGATCAGTCTGGATTCCGTAGCAATGTTGGAACACGTGAGGCAATATTGACCCTACGACTTACCTTAGAAAATAGAATAAGGAAAGGCAAACCTACGTTTCTAGCATTTGAAGACTTAGAGAAAGATTTTGACAATGTTGACTGGAATACTCTCTTTCAAATTCTGAAGGTGGCAGGGGTAAAATACAGAGAGCGAAAGACTATTTACAATTTGTACAGAGACCAGATGGCAGTTGTAAGAGTCGAGGGACATGAAAGGGAAGCAGTGGTTGGGAGGGGAGTGAGACAGGGTTGTAGCCTATCCCCGATGTTATTCAATCTGAATATTGAGCAAGCGGTAAAGAAAACAAAAGAAAAATTCGGAGTAGAAATTAAAATACACGGAGAAGAAATAAAAATTTGAGGTTTGCCGATGACATTTTAATTCTGTCAGAGACAGCAAAGGACTTGGAAGAGCAGTTGAACGGAATGGACAGTCTCTTTAAAGGAGGATATAAGATGAACATCAACAGAAGCAAAACGAGGATAATGGAATGTAGTCGAATTAAATCGGGTGATGCTGCGGGAATTAGATTAGGAAATGAGATGCTTAAAGTAGTAAATGAATGTTGCTATTTGGGTAGCAAAATAACTGATGATGGTCGAAGTAGAGAGGATACAAAATGTAGACTGGCAATGGCAAGGAAAGCGTTTCTGAAGAAGAGAAATTTGCTAACATCGAGTATAGATTTAAGTTTCAGGAAGTCGTTTCTGAAAGTATTTGTATGAAGTGTAGCCATGTATGGAAGTGAAATGTGGACGATAGATTGTTTGGCAAAAAGAGAAAGAAGCTTTCACAATGTGGTGCTACAGAAGAATGCTGAAGATTAAATGGGGAGATCACATAACTAATAAGGAGGTATTGAATAGAATTGGAGAGAAGAGAAATTTGTGGCACAACTTGACTAGGAGAATGGATCGGTTGGTTGCCATATTCTGGAGCATCAAGGGATCACCAATTTTGTATTGGAGGGTAAAAATCGTAGAGGGAGACCAAGAGAGGAATACAAAAACAGATTCAGAAGGATGTAGGTTGCAGTAGGTACTGGGATATGAAGAAGCTTGCACTGGATAAAGTAGCATGGAGAGCTGCATCAAACCACTCTCAGGACTGAAGACCACAACAACATGTGTTCCACTATGGCTGTTACGGACATTCCGTGGTAGAACTTCAAGTTCATGAGTATCAAGTACTTACAATTAAGAGATATGGATAACATATTTCTAATGAATCAGTAAGGAAAGCTGTTTAGATTTTTTTGCAGGAGGCTCTGAAAAGTCTGCTGTGTTATATCATTTATCACCACATGTGGACCACCGTCGACGAAATAACGGAGGTTCAAGTCCTCCCTCGGGCACGGGCGTGTGTTTGTCCTTAGGATAATTTAGGTTAAGTAGTGTGTAAGCTTAGGCACTGATAACCTTAGCACTTAAGACCCATAAGATTTCACACACATTTGAACATTTTGAAATAACGGTCGTATGTGGACGTTTCATTGCCTGTTACGTCATTGGCAGTCTCGTCGCAGAAGAACCCTCAAAGCCTTTACTGATTTGCTGCAATGTGTTGGAACTCACGAATCAATCAACAGTAGCTCCTGTTGTAAATCATATTCTTCAAATATTGTGGCCTGAGGGAATTCAAGAAGAAAACTTGTTGTGTATTAGAATGCAGTAGTCTACATACTGAAGACGACAACTGCTCTGAGCGCTTCCTGTTCGTGTTTAATCCACTTCTCCAGTCTCGTCAATGAGCTGAACGTATCGCTGAAGATGTGCGCTACACAGAAGCACATAAAGTAATTTCATACACCAAGAGAATTGCTGCCGAATCTAGCACTGGCGCATGAACCCGTTCTGTAGAAATTGGGTACATGGATTGAAGTTTCCGGTTTTTATAATGAACATTTTCAAGCCGTTAAATGCAGTGACTCATTTCCGAGAGGATATTAGGTTTCGGTACGCCAGGCGCAAAATGATATAACTCAACCTGAAATAGAAAATGCTCTGGCATATATCCTTAGCAACTTGACTTCCGTGCCAGCAGTATTAAAGAATTAGAATCTCCTTTGCGTAAATCATTAGAAGTTTTTCAGAAAGTGAATCGCAAGGTGACTGACATCAGAAGTGATATTAGGCAGAGGGTAATGTATGAGTTTTACGCTGGACATCTCTCCGGTAATACTTTATCTCCTAGGATTCACACCTTCAATGTCCTGTGATGTAGATAGTGAGCCGTGGAGGCTCCAGTTCATTTTGTCTCTGTCTTCCCGGTGCCTTCTTTCACTAGTTTCGATCAATTTAGGATGAATACTATTACTTAAGTATATAGACAAGAGTGTATTCGTACTTCTGGGCTGACACCTCATAGTGATGATAAGGATGGACATCAGTTTCGAATAGATTGTGTGGGGCGGCGAGTAAGTTACTTCACTGGTTTAAAGTTTTGATGCTGTCTTTAACCACGTGAGCCTGGAGGGGTTCAAATGGCTCTGAGCACTATGCGACTTAACTTCTGAGGTCATCAGTCGCCTAGAACTTAGAACTAATTAAACCTAAGGACATCACACACATCCATGCCCGAGGCCGGATTCGAATCTGCGACCGTAGCGGTCACGCGGTTCCAGACTGAAGCGCCTTTAACCGCACGGCCACACCGGCCGGCGATCACGTGAGCCGGGCAACTAATTTGGTGGTCAGCCAGAAAGCGAAGGGAAACATACGGACCTTAGTTTCCAGTCTACACGGCCACATTCTGGTCCAGCCCACTGAAAGAAAAGTGTATATTTCCCATTTCTTTGCGGGATCAGGACTATTACTTCAGTAAAAGTTTAAAGTTCCAATCAAGATTTAATTTAATTAAAGTTTCTCACAAACAACACTTAAAATTGCGTTATGTTCAATTGAAAACAAGTCTTTCTAATCTAACAGCATCTTTAGCGGTTCAGAGGCGAACTCTACGGTAACTTCCTACCAGATTGTTTTTCACCCTGACTAACATCACTCAATTGAAAGTTCGCAATAAATGTTCAAAAACTAATGATCGCCATAAAAGTGGAAATAAATTCGCCACTTGACACGCGGAATTGAATTTCACACGGACGGCACAATAACAGTTATTTTACCGATTTCTAAACGATCCAGGACGGTGTACAGGCCGGCCGGTGTGACCGAGCGGTTTTAGACGCTTCAGTCCGGAACCGCACGACCGCTATGGTCGCAGGTTTGAAACCTGCCTCGGGTATGGATGTGTGTGATGTCCTTAGGTTAGTTAGGTTTAAGTAGTTCTAAGTTCTAGGGGACTGATGACCTCAGATGTTTAGTCCCATAGTGCTCAGAGCCATTTTTTTTGAACGGTGTACAATTCTCGCGAGTTCACTATCCGTTTTCACTGCCAAATAAGGGCTTGTCACAGCTCGGCTCTGACGTCATCCGCAGAGCGCGACCAGACGTTTAACTGGCGTGGACCTCACAGTGCCTGAGTGCGAAGTGACCCTTCCTACTGCTTCAGGGGCTGTATTTATACGGTGCCGGTGCGGACTGCCGAGAAAACATCTGTTATCTCTAATTGCATACGGCGGCAATCTACAAACGACCACTATCTCGGGCAAATAATCCTTAATAATGTAGTTACCAATTACTTCAGAAAGTTCTTAATTTTTGCTGGTAAGCAGATAAGCAGTTTGAAAGCACGTAGAAAGTTTCAGCTCGCTAAAATGAAAACTTTGCTTATTAGAATTTATTTAGTGGAACTAACGGTTGATTGTTACCACTGAATCATACCTTTGCTAAGACTTATATCAGTTGCTATTTATGTTACAAGTCTCTTGGTGTAGCTCTATTATTTGATATATTTGATCATCTGGTTTAACCAAAATCCTCTATCATTAAAATTACAAGTACTTAATCTGCAACACTTAGGTACATTTTCGTTACAAAATTTTTATTTAATTACTCAAAAACTATAAGAGGTAGATTAACGTGGACTCTATTATTTTTGGGATATACTGAAGCATAAAACAAATTTTCAAGTTTCTAAGTCCATTATTTAGCGCCTCTGATTTTTCCGAAAAACTTGGATTCTGGCGTTAATTTTTGTTTTATGGTTTTGGAAACCAGCATCACTTATTTATAACTTCTAACTGCACCTTCTGACCAAATTCTGGCTTCCTAGCGTCATTATTTAGCACCTCTGATTTTTCTCTTAAAACGGCATTTTTCCGTAAACTACTAAGTTTAGAACATCAAGACTTGGTATTTGGAACATTATTACACTAAACTAAAATTTAACAAAGTTTTAAACATAAATTTTGATTTTTAATTTCATACTAAATTGTGGTGCAATCCTTGGGCGCTAAGGTGACGTGGCGCTACTAGCAGTGAACTGGGGTAAGTCCTGGCGCACTCGCTCGCCTCTGTATCTCACACATGATACAGCGCTTGATTTGCTCCAATTGGAAGTTGACTCGTTTTTCTACCAGTTATATGATGAATATCTACACGTAGTTTGATAAATAATCAGAATAGTGCTTCACCGCGTAAAATTTTCTGTCAGTGTATTTCCAGGCACTTAATCGTTTTGTTTAATGTTTCGCTCCTTCTCCCCCCCCTCCCTCCCCCCTCCCTCAGTCAAACAAGAAGCTGTACGGCAACAGAGTGGTTTTGCGAGCTGTCAGTCCAGTGTCTAGTGTTCGGTGTACGGCTCTGAGCTTCGTGCTGAGATGAGGTGTGTCCAGATTCGCGACGTCCCACGCTGCGCCAGGTGGTGGACAGAGGTGTAAAAAGGGCGGCGAGGCGGCAGCGCATAGCGGTGCCCTGGACGCGGTCGGTAGCGTTAATGCCGCCTAATCTGTGTAATCGACCGTTAGTTAACAGGTCTGCGGCCTTGACGGTCGCTGCGCCGTGGCGGGGCCGGCGCGCTCCACCGCAAGTGGTTCCCCCTCGGGCCACGGAAGCTTCAACCAACTGACGCCCTTCCTACTCACGGTGCTCGTTAGAAATCGACGCGGCAGTACACAGGGCTGATATAATTTACTTTCTTACCTACCGCAAACTCCCCAAGGCGTATTCTTGTTTTATCTAGGAATAACACTTGACTGATCTCTAACCTCAAGAAAACACTCTATGAATTTCTAATCAAAAGTCTCCGTCAGGAACACAACCTACTGAGAAAACTGACCGGATCACATTGGGCAGTCAAGCTGAAACTATTCGAGCTTCTGCGATGGCATTAAGCTACTCCGCTGCGGAGTATGCCTCTCCTGTTTGGTATAAGTCAACACATGCCAAACAGACGGATACTGAAGTCAACTCCAGTCGAATGGCTCTACCACCTTGCAGCATTTGCACCGCCTCCTGTTCGAATAGCAGCAAACAGATGATGATGTTTGGTTTGTGGGGCGCTCAACTGCGCGGTCATCAGCGCCATACAAAGTCCAAATTTTTTTTACTCAGTCCATTCTCTTTTTTCGCAATCGAATCTAGTCACTCTCACAAATGATGATGATGATGATGAAATGATGAGGACAACACACACAGTCAGTCCCAGGGCAGAGAAAATCCCCAACCAGGCCGGGAATCGAACCCGGGACTCCGTGATCCACGGGCAGCAACGCTAGACCCTAGACCACAAGCTGCGGACAGCGGCAGAAAGGGAAAGAAAAAAACTGTAGCAGGAAAAAATGCATCCCATGCATGGCAAAAATTCCTACTCACAACGACTAAAATCAAGGGCAAGTTTCCTCAGAACTTTGGAGAAACTAACAACCACTGATGTGAAAATTACCGAACTATCAGTTTAATAAGTCACAGCTGCAAGATCAGTTTGGATTCCGTAGAAACACTGGAACACGTGAGGCAATACTGACCTTACGACTTATCTTAGAAGAAAGATTAAGGAAAGGCAAACATACGTTTCTAGCATTTGTAGACTTAGAGAAAGCTTTTGACAATGTTGACTGGAATACTCTCTTTCAAATTCTAAAGGTGGCAGGGGTAAAATACAGGGAGCGAAAGGCTATTTACAATTTGTACAGAAACCAGATGGCAGTTATAAGAGTCGAGGGACATGAAAGGGAAGCAGTGGTTGGGAAGGGAGTAAGACAGGGTTGTAGCCTCTCCCCGATGTTGTTCAATCTGTATATTGAGCAAGCAGTAAAGGAAACAAAAGAAAAATTCGGAGTAGGTATTAAAATTCATGGAGAAGAAATAAAAACTTTGAGGTTCGCCGATGACATTGTAATTCTGTCAGAGACAGCAAAGGACTTGGAAGAGCAGTTGAATGGAATGGACAGTGTCTTGAAAGGAGGATATAAGATGAATATCAACAAAAGCAAAACAAGGATAATGGAATGTAGTCTAATTAAGTCGGATGATGCGGAGGGAATTAGATTAGGAAATGAGGCACTTAAAGTAGTAAAGGAGTTTTGCTATTTGGGGAGCAAAATAACTGATGATGGTCGAAGTAGAGAGGATATAAAATGTAGGCTGGCAATGGCAAGGAAAGCGTTTCTGAAGAAGAGAAATTTGTTAACATCCAGTATTGATTTAAGTGTGAGGAAGCCATTTCTGAAAGTATTCGTATGGAGTGTAGCCATGTATGGAAGTGAAACATGGACGATAAATAGTTTGGACAAGAAGAGAATAGAAGCTTTCGAAATGTGGTGCTACAGAAGAATGCTGAAGATTAGATGGGTAGATCACATAACTAATGAGGAAGTATTGAATAGGATTGGGGAGAAGAGAAGTTTGTGGCACAACTTGACCAGAAGAAGGGATCGGTTGGTAGGACATGTTCTGAGGCAGCAACGGATCACCAATTTAGTATTGGAGGGCAGCGTGGAGGGTAAAAATCGTAGAGGGAGACCAAGAGATGAATACACTAAGCAGATTCAGAAGGATGTAGGTTGCAGTAGGTACTGGGAGATGAAGGGGCTTGCACAGGATAGAGTAGCATGGAGGGCTGCATCAAACCAGTCTCAGGACTGATGACCACAACAACAACAAACAACAACTACTGATGAAGAAGCCAGGCTACAACTGTGGAGGGCTGAGACGTCCCATTCTCCTGGTTGAAATAGATTTTCAGAATCGTTATTCCTTTCATCATAACGATGAGAATTGGCCAGTCTGAAGGTCCTTGAATAGGCTGAGGTCGGGAGTGGGCATATCATCGGTTATGCTGGAAAAATGGGGATACATTAATGAAAACAACACCCAATTCGACTGCAAGAAAGAACAGACTGTTCAACATATGTTTCAGTGTCGACTGCGTCCAGCCACCTTACACAGAAGATGACCTTCACCAGGCAACGAAAAATGCACTGTAAGTGGCCAACCTTCTGTCAATCACCATATAAACTGTGTTAATCTGCCAAAAATTGCATAAACTGTGTTTTATCGATGTTTCTGACACAAGAACAACAGTAATAATAATTCTCGTTTTTTTCCCTTCGAATCATCTATCTTTGGGGTACGTAAGTCAGTCACTTAGATGCTTGTGCTCTCTTTTTCTTCCAATAGTTCTTCATTGTATCTGATCTCTTCTTTCTTTCCTCCTCTGATATCGGCATCGGTTTCCTGGCGTAGATATTAACTTGGAACCTCTTATTTTTGTCTCTGGTCACGGTCTTGGCTGTATCATTATTTAACTGGGCTTTAGTAATCTGGAGTTCTCTCAGATACTTTTCCACTTCTTTATACCAATTGGGTTTAGTCTCTTTTTTTGTGTAAAATAAGCCAAAGATTTGTTTAGTTAGTCTGCCGGGATTAATTCGGAGTTTGTGTCCGTAGAAATCAATCTCCTTTTCTTCATGGTTTCCGAGAGTCTCTCCGACTTTGCATAGGGGGCTTCATATCTATAGAAAACTTGTTTATTGTTTTGGAATTTGAGACCCATGTTCGTCCTCAAAATTTTCCTCTCCTTATATTCCAAATATCGTATATTTTAAAGGCCTTGTACACTTTGGTATTTCAGTATTCTGTCATATGCTTCTCGCAGTTTTATATCTCCTGTATCATCTTCATCTACTTCATCTTTTCTTTCTGTAATATTGTCCTCAAATTTGTTACCCTTATATAGACCCTCTAAACATTCCACATTCCTTACAACATTCAGCTTTCCCTTCTTTCCTTAGTACTGGTTTTCCATTTGAGCATTTGGTATTCACACTGGCTTCCCTTTTCTCTAAATGTTTTTTTTTTCATTTTCCTATTGACGGTGTCCATTTTCTCTATAGTTATATATGATGCTATAGCCTCATATTTGTTTTCTAGCCATTTCTTGCTTAGCCATTTTGCAGTTCCTGTCAGTATCATTCTTTTATATGTCTGTATTCTCTTTCGCCTCCCAGTTTGCCTGTATTTTTATATTTTCTCCTTTAATCAATTAAATTCAATACATCCTATGGTATTCAAGAACTTCTTCTAGGGTTTTTCTTTTTACTTATTTGATCCTCTACTGCCGTCACTGTTTCATCTCTCAAAACTAGTCATTCCACCTCCACTGTTTCCTTTCCTCTGTTCCTATCAATAACTACCTAACACTCCATTTGAAATTATCAACAAACTCTGGTTCTTTCAACTTGTACAGGTCCCATCTCCTACCTTTTTGCAATTTCCTCTTTTTTAATCTATGGTTAGTAACCAATAATCTATGGCCAGAGTCTACAGTTTAAAATCTGGTTCCGAAATCTGTCTTACTATTATATCATCAATTTGAAACCTTCCAGCGTATCCAGATATCTTCCACGTATACAGCCTTCTTTCGCGATTCTTAAGACAAGTGTTACCGATGATTCTACCAGGCGGCGTCCTCTTCCGTGTCTTCCCACAGTCCGTATTCTACTGCAATTTTTCCTTCTCTTCCTTTTCCGACTATCGAAATCCAGTTCCCACATCATAAAGAAAATTTTAGTCTCCTTTATCTAAATAGCTTCCTTTATTTCATTATACATTCTTTGGATGTCTTCATGATCTGTGGAGCTACTTGCGAAAGAAACATGTACCGCTGTGTCTCTTTTGGCTATGATAATGTGTGCATTATGCTGTTCTTACTAGCCTACCGATTCTAATTTTTTTCCTGATTATTAGACCTACTCCTTAGGCCTCTCTCACACGTTAGAAGTGAGACTGAAGAAAGTTTATTTAGGGAGAGGGGAGAGGTACAACCTAACCCCGGATCCCCGAGTTAGTATTTTTTATTATACGCACTTTATATTCGAAGCCATGCACCAGATAGCCTGGAGAGATTCTTGTGAACATTTCTGGCGTTGAAAGCAAAAATGCTTCGTCGAAAACTTGCTCTGCAAATTTCTGTTGTGAAACCATGTGCGTGCCCGGCCACGCGAAAGGCTGAACAAAGAAATTGCCGCTGGTGCCCGGGCCTTTTCGGAGCACGGTATCTGGCATCCTCTGTTTGCACGTCGTCAATGGGGAACAGTGGACGCATTGCCTACCTGAAATAAACAAACACTTCTGCAGAAAAAAGTCGACAAAATGAGTTGCTGCCAATCGGGAGGTTCATACATCTCGCAAGACTGCCGAGATTGTGTGTTAATGAGTCAGCTCGAGTCCAGTGAGTTACGCCCGCTCTCTGCACACACGGGTGATTATACCCTTATGGGGGTGATGCCCTTCACGAAGACAGCGCGCGTGTAGTCGTCTCAACGTCCTCGTTTGGCAGCTTCACAGCAGTTTACGACTAACGGTCGTAACAGTCGTCGAGGAGGATACGTGCTGTTCCGCATACGGACATCAAGGATTTCCCAGAAAGGGAGAAGGTACAGAGAACAATTAAAATTTGCCATTTGTGAAAGGGAAAGTTCATTTACGGAACAGCTACAATGATTAAAATGCTAATCAAGGAAATAAAAGCATTAACACGTTGTCTGAGAGTTGCCCTTCAAAGTACTTACTGACAGACTGGTAAATGCCCCACCGTTCTAAAGACCTTTAATGGGTAGTAATAAATAAATTAACAGAAAATAACGATAATTCAATATATTAACTACCAGATATCACAAGGTAGAGAGGAATAAGCAAGCACATTTGGATGCAAAGTACAACCAACTGTCGGTTAACACCTTTCGTCATGGCAACGCAAATGTAGCAAGTACAGCAGCAATAATTATATGCCTGAATGCTTAGAATTACAACTTGATGGGTCTTCCCAGTATCGGGAGTGTCGCTGTAATCTGACAAAGTGACCAGTGAGTGGGTCCTCAGATATGTCAGTGTCTCGAAAACTTCTTAAATATTAGAGCCCAATAGGCTGTCCCGATCGGCGATGGTACCGTAAGGGGTGCCCTAGGGAAGTGTGACAGTACCGTTCTTGCTCCAAAATTTCCCTAACAAATTTCTAGGACTTAGCACATAATATTTTGAATTGGAACACATGTACAAAAGTGCACAGTTTCCGTGATACAGCCACTTCACTGTGTCCTTTGGAGGTGGTATGAATGTAGTTGTTAGTCCTTCAGAGCGCACCAGACGCTGCTGGGAGCAACAACCATTACACGCACAATTACTCTTGCACTAGTGGACGGGTTCTCTTCAACGTGGTGCAGTATGGCCTCTTCAAATTCGGGTATGCGGTGTCTCCTCGGAGCACCACAGTCACTCCTGCTGAAGCCGAAGGTAGCCCTTTCTCGAAGCCGCTGCATTATTGTGGCAAAAAAGGCATACGATAGAGTCGGACATTATGGGTAACTACCTTGATAAAGACGACGAGCAGCTCATCCATTACCGTAAGTATCGCTGTACAGAAGCATCCTCTAAAGTGTATTCAATCATGTTCCCCTAACACTCATAGACACTTGAATCAGGCTCTAACAGGTCAGAGAGGTAGGACGCACGTCAGATGACCTCAGCCAATCCCACGTAGGCCCCCTCCCCCGCACCATGACTATCTTGTTGCATATCTACCTAGCAAATATGTTTTCACACGGTTATAGCACGGAAACGGTTCGTTTTCGAACAAGGGTTCCAGTCCCTTCTACAAGTCCTGGAAGTTTGTAAGGGAAATTTTAGAGCATCCTGTATACATAAGCGGTCTGACGATTAGGGTGAACAACAGTCTGCGATTGTTTGCTTATGATGCTGCAGTGTACGGCAAAGTTCAAATGGTTCAAATGGCTCTAAGTAAGAGCTATGGGACTTCACATCTGAGGTCATCAGTCCCCTAGACTTAGAACTACTTAAACCTAACTAACATAAGGACATCACACACATCCATGCCCGAGGCAGGATTCGAACCTGCGACCGTAGCAGCAGCGCGATTCCGGACTGACGCGCCTAGCCGGCCGGAGTGGCCGTGCGGTTCTAGGCGCTACAGTCTGGAACCGAACGACCGCTACGGTCGCAGGTTCGAATCCTGCCTCGGGCATGGATGTGTGTGATGTCCTTAGGTTAGTTAGGTTTAATTAGTTCTAAGTTCTAGGCGACTGATGACCTCATAAGTTAAGTCGCATAGTGCTCAGAGCCATTTGAACCATTTTTTGAAGCGCCTAGAACCTCTCGGCCACAACGGCCGGCCGGTAAAGTTCTGTCGACCAGTAGTGTAGGAGATTATAGGCTCATACAGACATAATTTCTGTTTGACGTGATGAATAGTAGCGTGTTTTACATGTGAAAAAGTCTAAATGAATGCAGATGAGAAAAAAAAACAATACTGTAATGTTCGAATGTAGTATTAGCGGTTTGTTCATTGGCACAGTCACATTGATTAAATATCTAGACGTGACGCTACAAGGCGATGTAAAATGGAACGAGCTCGTAAGATCTACAGTAGGGAAGGCAAATGATCGAATTCTGTTTGTTGGGACAGTCTTATGAAAGTGTAGCTCATCTATGAGACAACGTATGGAACACTAGTATCACTCATTCTTGAGTGCTGCCCGAGTATTTGGGATCCCCACCAGGTCGGATTAACGGAAGACATCGAAGGAATTCAGACGTGCGCTGCTAGATTTGTTATTGATAGGTATGATCAACACACGATAGCGAAAATGCTCCGTGAACACAAATAGGGGTTGGATTGAGACACGCGTCCGGCGATCCTGCCTTAGATTTTCTGGGATTTCCCTCAATCACTTCAGGCAAATTACGCTGTGGTTCCTTTAAAAGGGCACGGCCGACTTCCTTCCCCATCTTTTTCTACTCCGATGCGACCGATGACGTCGCTGTTTGGTCCCCTCCCCCAAATCAGCAACCAAATCGGAATCCCTGGATGGGTGACAACGAACGTTCTTTTCGCAAAACACAACTGAAAAAATTTAGAGATCTGACGCTCACTGCAGAATGAATCCACGACCACCAACGTACATCTCACTTGTGGACCGCAGGGACAAGATAAGAGAAACCTGGGATCGTATAGTGGCAAATAAACAGTAGCTTTTCCGGCGCTCCCTTTACTAGTATTGCAGGAAAGGGAATAACTAATAACGGTCCAAGGTACACTCGCCTTGCATCTTATGGTGAACTGTTAAGTACACAGGTATGTACATCTACACTACTGGCCAATAAAATTGCTACACCACGAAGATGAAGTGCTACAGACGCGAAATTTAATCGGCAGGAAGAAGATGCTGTGATATGCAAATGATTAGTTTTTCAGAGCACTCCCCCAAAGGGCTGGCGCCGGAGGCGACACCTACAGCGTGCTGGCATGAGGAAAGTTTCCAACCGAGTTCTGAAACACAAACAGCAGTTGACCGGCGTTGCCTAGTGGAACGTTGTTGTGATGCCTCGTGTAAGGAGGAGAAATGCGTACCATCTCGTTTCCGACTTTGATAAAGGTCGGATTGTAGCCTATCGCGATTGCGGTTTATGGTATCGTGACATTACTGCTCGCGTTGGTCGAGATCCAATGAGAGTTAGCAGAATATGGAATCGGTGGGTTCAGAAGGGTAATATGGAACACCGTGCTGGATCCCAACGGCCTCGTGTCACTAGCAGTCGAGATGACAGGCATCTTATCCGCATGGCTGTAACGGATCGTGCAGCCAGGTCTCGATCCCTGAGTCAACAGACGGGGACGTATGCAAGACAACAACCATCTGCACGAACAGTTCGAAGACGTTTGCAGCAGCATGGACACCATGGCTGCGGTTACCCTTGACGCTGCATCACAGACAGGAGCTCCTGCGAAGGTGTACTCAACGACGAACCTGGGTGCACGAATGGCAAAACGTCATTTTTTCGGATGAATCTAGGTTCTGTTTACAGCATCATGATGGTCGCATCCGTGTTTGGCGACATCGCAGTGAACGCACATTGGAAGCGTGTATTCGTCATCGCCATACTGGCGTATCACCCGGCGTGATGGTATGGGGTGCCATTGGTTACACGCCTCAGTCACCTCTTGTTCGCATTCACGGCACTTTGAACAGTGGGCATTACATTTCAGATGTGTTACGACCCGTGGCTCTACCATTCATTCGATCCCCGCGAAACCCTACAGTTCAGCAGGATAATGCATGACCGCATGATGCAGGACCTTTACGGGCCTTTCTGGATACAGAAAATCTTCGACTGCTGCCCTGGCCAGCACATTCTCCAGATCTCTCACCAATTGAAAACGTCTGGTCAATGGTGGCCGAGCAACTGGCTAGTCACAATAAGCCAGTCACTAATCTTGATGAGCTGTGGTATCGTGTTGAAGCTGCATGGGCAGCTGTACCTGTACACGCCATCCAAGCTCTGTTTGACTCAATGCCCAGGCGTATTAAGGCCGTTATTACGGCCAGAGGTGGTTGTTATGGGTACTGATTTCTCAGGATCTGTCCACCCGAATTGCGTGAAAATGTAATCTTATGTCGGTTCTAGTATAATATACAGGGTGTTTCAAAAATGACCGGTATATTTGAAACGGCAATAAAAACTAAACGAGCAGCGATAGAAATACACCGTTTGTTGCAATATGCTTGGGACAACAGTACATTTTCAGGCGGACAAACTTTCGAAATTACAGTAGTTACAATTTTCAACAACAGATGGCGCTGCAAGTGATGTGAAAGATATAGAAGACAACGCAGTCTGTGGGTGCGCCATTCTGTACGTCGTCTTTCTGCTGTAAGCGTGTGCTGTTCACAACGTGCAAGTGTGCTGTAGACAACATGGTTTATTCCTTAGAACAGAGGATTTTTCTGGTGTTGGAATTCCACCGCCTAGAACACAGTGTTGTTGCAACAAGACGAAGTTTTCAACGGAGGTTTAATGTAACCAAAGGACCGAAAAGCGATACAATAAAGGATCTGTTTGAAAAATTTCAACGGACTGGGAACGTGACGGATGAACGTGCTGGAAAGGTAGGGCGACCGTGTACGTCAACCACAGAGAGCAACGCGCAGCTAGTGCAGCAGGTGATCCAACAGCGGCCTCGGGTTTCCGTTCGCCGTGTTGCAGCTGCGGTCCAAATGACGCCAACGTCCACGTATCGTCTCATGCGCCAGAGTTTACACCTCTATCCATACAAAATTCAAACGCGGCAACCCCTCAGCGCCGCTACCATTGCTGCACGAGAGACATTCGCTAACGATATAGTGCACAGGATTGATGACGGCGATATGCATGTGGGCAGCATTTGGTTTACTGACGAAGCTTATTTTTCCTGGACGGCTTCGTCAATAAACAGAACTGGCGCATATGGGGAACCGAAAAGCCCCATGTTGCAGTCCCATCGTCCCTGCATCCTCAAAAAGTACTGGTCTGGGCCGCCATTTCTTCCAAAGGTATAATTGGCCCATTTTTCAGATCCGAAACGATTACTGCATCACGCTATCTGGACATTCTTCGTGAATTTGTGGCGGTACAAACTGCCTTAGACGACACTGCGAACACCTCGTGGTTTATGCAAGATGGTGCCCAGCCACATCGCACGGCCGACGTCTTTAATTTCCTGAATGAATATTTCGATGATCGTGTGATTGCTTTGGGCTATCCGAAACATACAGGAGGCGGCGTGGATTGGCCTCCCTATTCGCCAGACATGAACCCCTGTGACTTCTTTCTGTGGGGACACTTGAAAGACCAGGTGTACCGCCAGAATCCAGAAACAGTTGAACAGCTGAAGCAGTACATCTCATCTGCATGTGAAGCCATTCCGCCAGACACGTTGTCAAAGGTTTCGGGTAATTTCATTCAGAGACTACGCCATATTATTGCTACGCATGGTGGATATGTGGAAAATATCGTACTATAGAGTTTCCCAGACCGCAGCGCCATCTGTTGTTGAAAATTGTAACTACTGTAATTTCGAAAGTTTGTCTGCCTGAAAATGTACTGTTGTCCCAAGCATATTGCAACAAACGGTGTATTTCTATCGCTGCTCGTTTAGTTTTTATTGCCGTTTCAAATATACCGGTCATTTTTGAAACACCCTGTATTTGTCCAATGAATACCCGTTTATCATCTACATTTCTTCTTGGTGTAGCAATTTTAATGGCCAGTAGTGTGCATCCTGCAAGCCACCGGATGGTGCGTGGCCGATGGTACCCTGTACCACCGGTAGTCATTCGCTTTCTTGTTTAGCTTGGAAACGGAACGAGGGAAAAACAACTGTTTATATGGCTTTCTATCTTATCTTTATGGTCTCTGCGCGAAATGTACGCTTCCTACAGTAGAATTGCTCTGCATTCAGCCTCAAATGCCGGTTTTTTAAAATTTTCTCAAAAGGGTTTACCCGAAAGGACATCGCCCTCCCAAAAGGCGACTAGTATTTGTTTACGTGTTATTCGAACCTACCGGTAACAAATGTGGATTACTTCGATGTCTTCCTTTAATACGACCTAACCTGTATCCCAAATACTCAAACAGTTCTCGACAATGGGTCGCACTAGCGTCCTGTATGCGGCCTCCTTTACAGACGAACCACACTTTCCTAAAAGAACGTTTGAAAGGAAACGCACACTACACGGCACAGGGAAAATTGTTTCAAAAGCAATGCTTTGCATAAAATAACAATGTAAGTGCGTTGTTCTCGACCTCAGCTCATAAAATGTCTTTCAGTGTGTGCAGAGGATGTAATCGATTGATAAACCCTATCACACCTTACATCATCGGCTGCAACGTTACCTGTCCTTCTCCCAATACTTTGAATTCTCCTTGAGATGTGACAATTTTGGCAGTTATGCTAGGGACGCGTGACCACCTCGTAACGACTGTGCTATGTTATGACTCAGTGGTTAGATCACGCACAATGTCCAGTATGATCAAAAAAACCTGCCTGACAACGAACGGAGTGGCAGATCATCTCTCTGTGAAGAAAAGGGGAGCACAAGGGAAACAGAGGTCCTGCAGCTCGAAGATCGATCACAATCGAGGCGACAGTGGAAAAATTAAAGATCAGTTGTGGAAAAGTTTCCATTATCTTGGGGAACCAGACAGGCATTACGTATTCTTCTGTAGCACCATATTTCGAAAACTTCTATTCTCTTCTTGTTCAAACTATTTATCGTCCATGTTTCACTTCTATACATGGCTACACTCCATACAAATACTTTCAGAAACGACTTCCTGACACTTAAATCTATACTCGATGTTAACAAATTACTCTTCTTCAGAAACGCTTTCCTTGCCATTGCCAGTCTACATTTCATATCCTCTCTACTTCGACCATCATCAGTTATTTTTCTCCCCAAATAGCAAAACTCCTTCACTACTTTAAGTGTCTCATTTCCTAACCTAATTCCTTCAGCATCACCTGATTTGATTCGACTACATCCCATTATCCTCGTTTTTCTTTTGTTGATGTTCATCTTATATCCTCCTTTCAAGACACTGTCCATTCCGTTCAACTGCTCTTCTAGGTCCTTTGCTGTCTCTGACAGAAGTTCAGTGTCATCGGCAAACCTCCAAGTTTTTACTTTTTCTCCATGGATTTTAATTCCTACTCCAAATTTTTCTTTTTTTCCCTTTACTGCTTGCTCAGAACATAGATTGAATCTCATCGGGGATGGGCTACAATCCTGTCTCTCTCCCTTCCCAATAACTGCTCCCTTTAATGCCAGTATACCCTTATGACGCCGTCTGGTTTCTGTGCAAATTATAAATAGACTTTCACTCCCTGTATTTGACCTTTGCCACTCTAAGAATTTGAAAGAGAGTATTCCAGTCAACATTGTCAAAAGCTTCCTCCAAGTTTACGAATGCTAGAAACGTAGATTTGCGTTTCCTTATTTATCTTCTAAGATAAGTCATGAGGTCGGTATTGTCTCACTTGTTCCAACATTTCTACGAAATCCAAACTGATCTTCCCCGAGGTAGGCTTCTACCCTTTTTTCCATTCGTCTGTAATGAATTCGCGTTAGTATTTTGCAGCCGTGACTTATTAAACTGATAGTTCGGTAATTTTCACATCTGTCAAGTCTGAGGCTATTTGGCCTGTCTCATATATCTTGCTCGCCAGATATCTTAGCTGGCTCTCCCAAGGGTATAAGTAGTTCTAATGGAATGTTGTCTAGTCCAGGAGCCTTGTTTAGATTTAAGTCTTTCAGTGTTCCGTCAAACACTTCACGCAATATCATATCTTCCATTTCATCTTCATCTACGTCCGTTCCATCTCCATAATATTGCCTTCAAGTACATAGCCCTTGTATAGACCCTCTATATACTCCTTCCACCTTTCTGCCGTCCCTCCTTTAGTGAGAACAGGTTTTCCATCTGAGATCTTGATATTCACACAAGCAGTTATCTTTTCTCCAAAGGTGTATTTAATTTTCCTGCAGGCAGTATCTATCTTACCCCTAGTGATAGATGCCTCTATATTCTTACATTTGTCCTCTGGCTATCCCTGCTTAGCCATTTTGCACTTCCTATTGATCTCATTTTTCAGACGTTTGTATTGCTTTTTGCGTGCTTCATTTACTGCATTTTTATATTTTCTCCTGTCATCAGTTAAACTGACTATCCCGCCAACCTGAAGTTTTCAGCTACTTAATCATAAATCACGTGAAGTTTTGAGCGCTGGCCTTTGTCCCTTTTCTCTACCACGTGACAAATATTTTAGATGACGTACGTCTTGCTCCACACTATATCGTTTCTGTACTTTATTTAAACTAGATTTTTTAGTTTTCCAGGATTCTGGAATGCAATTACCCCCTTCGCATTTTCAAAAGATATATCAGTCACCTTCTTCTTCTTCGGTGGACTTGGCAGATAAATAGACGCCTGGCTTCCATCACTTTCTAACAACTCTGGGACACTATCTGGTCCTGGATCATCCATAAGATTTTCTCAATCAGATAAGCCTTGTTCTGCATATTCATATTCTTCAATACAGTCTGTCATATTTTCGTGATTATAGTATTACCATTGCTTGCCACTGTTTCAAGTAACACATTGATTAGGAATGTAGCTGAATTTCTCTCCTTTACTGTAATTGCTGTGGATCTTCTTTTCTGTTTGTAATGGCTAACACTCATAGCCCCCCCCCCCCCTCCTCATGAACCATGGACCTTGCCGTTGGTGGGGAGGGTTGCGTGCCTCAGTGATACAGATCCAATCAATCGAGTCAGTCCTATTTCTCGGGCCATTTCCAAACCCCAATCATCCAGACTGGTCCCCCTGCAACTACTGAAGTGGCTGCTGCCCATCTTCAGGAACCACACGTTTGTCTGACCTCCGTTGTGGTTGTGGTTGCACCTACGGGTTTGGAAATGGCGCGGGAAATAGGACTGACTCGATTGATTGGATCTGTCCATGAATTGGTTGCATGATTTAAAAAGAGACGCCATCTTGGTCCTTAACGAATAGCATGGAACGAATACGGATTTATAATACTGATCAAAGTGATGTATGGAAAGAATTTCACTCATCGTGGACTCTGCATTTTAAGTGAGAGAGGTAGAGAGGGGGGGGGGGGATGGGGGGCGAGTCGGTAAGAAGTTCGGTGCGGAGTGATCAAGAAACAACTCATTCTTCACCATCCAACCGGTTACTTCGGCAAATGGATACATGTTTCCAAGTCGCTGGTAATTTACCAGGAACCTGAAGGTCAGTTTGGAGTGCGAGTAGTGCAACACATACTGAAACCGCAATCTGATTTAGGTTGCCTCGAAGTTCGACCTAATTACGAAACGTATCCTGACACAATTCTTTAAAGCTGTCTACTTACCTCATGCAGCGAAAGAGCATCTTCTTGTGATTGACTCTCACGGGACATATGGCGACAGAACTCATATCGATGCTACCAGCCCCCTAAAGGAGGTGCATATAGTCAAGATCGTCTGTCAGAAGTGCACACCTCACATTCAGCCACTTGATGTGCTATTCTCCTGACAGTTCATGGTAGTGCTGAAGCGGTTGGAAGGTCACAGTATCCTTAACAACTATCAGTTCACATCATTTCGCAGACTATGTTAGGTACTTCTGGACTGTAGCTGGAACCTCACACTAGAGAGGTTTGAAACACTACCCGAACGTATTTTTGATGTCGGAACGTAGTGAGACTCGGAAAACAGCTTCATGTAGACATTTTTGAAATGCTTACAAAATGATCAGCAACTCTGTTTCCGGCACTTTATACTCTGTGGTCATGCTCTCCCCCTAATCTTTTGCCAAGGGCTACCAACTACCCATTTTTTTTAACTCTGCGACTAAACATGCGCATGATTAAGTGCATTGTAATTACCGACAGAAAATATTGTGCTCATGTTTGTAGTTTACATGTAAAACTATTACATGCAAACCGAAATTTCGTTGCAGTTGCGATCAGAACTAAATCCCCTGTTAGCATAGGACACTGCCACGTGTGGTGTTTCTTTAGACTATCCAGTTTTTCCACAGCCGCCGTATTCTACAGACATGGTGTTCAGTGACGTCTGCCAGTTTACCAATTTTTGGATCTGGCGTCCTACCAATACCACCAATTACCCAGTTTCCGGAGCTGGTGCCGCTCGACTAACATTTTCCACTGTTTTGCAGACTATGCTATGACGTCATCGTTGTATACTGTTGAGGTATCTTCCACAGGTGTATGCGCGACCTACGTGCGGCGTTAAAAGAACCGTTACTTGGCAGACTATGTAGAGTGACGATGGGGTGTAACGTTTCGTTGACGTCTAAAATGCCGATTTCCATAAACAACGTTTCTGTGCCTCACTGGCGAATGAATCCGTAGAGAAGTACTAACACTATGAACAGTTTTCATGGTCGCAGGTCGATATTTCCGAGGAAATGTTAAAACTTTGTTTATATCCCAAAGTATTTTAACACTGTATTGTGTCGTACTAATTTTCTTTTTAGATGAGGGACAGTATTAAATCTCGTATACACTCTGTAACCTCCCCAACAAAATTATTTAATTAAATGATAAGAAACCAAGAACCAAGTGTAACCTCCCCACAAAAATAATAAAAATGAACCACCTGTAAACTCCCCACAAAATAATAATTAAATGAAGAACCAACTGTAGCCTCTGAACAAAATTAGCTCCCATTGATAGTCTCCGTGCAGAAATGCATTCACATTTAATGTAACCACAAAATTCAATTCCTAAACGTGGAAATAATAAAAACATTCAGTAACCTGGTAAATTATATGACGACAGCAGCGCTGCGCCTCGGCCCTGTATTCTGAATAAAAAAAGGAAAAATTCTTACCTCAATAAAAACTGCGAATATATATATCTGCTCTTATGTAGAACCTTTTTTTTTTTGCACAGCTTCGTACAATGCTGGCATATATATATATATATATTTTTTTTTTTTTTTGATTGTTGGAGGGAATGATCATGCAATGGAAATTTTCTTTAAATTGAAATGAATGCTTTTCTTTAAAAAAATTACTTTATATTATAAAAATTATTATTGGGGCCATTTTTTTTTTACAAATTGACATTTAATATACGTTACTAGATATGCGCAAGGCTGCTTCTTTACCTTCTACAACAATACCCATCCTCCAGAGTCCCGACCAGAGCAGACTGCCGACACGCGCAGGCACGCGCCGACTCCTGTGACTACAGCTTACAAGCACGGACAGACGACTACCGCCGACTCACGCCGACTAGCGACAAGCAACAACTAACTACATACTACTCTCTGGTCAGAGACTCTGCCATGCCTCGCCCATCGCCGGCAATGCATACGTCTTACATAACCCTCCACTGGGGGGGGGGGGGGGGGGGGGGGGCAAAAATTTGGCAGCATGTTGAGTCAATTGGACTTGCCATGAGCAACAAATTTTTCTTAATTAACTAAGTTTACAATCACAGAATATTTACATATATATAAGTGGAGAACATGAAATAAAATATAGTGCACACGCACTGAGTACAGAACATATCAAGCAAAGACAAAATATGTACACAATGAGTACAAAACATATTAACAAATGACAAAAAGTGCACACGCACTGTAGTTCAGAACATATCAGCAAATTACAAAATGTATAGGCAATGAATACAAATCGTATTAACAAATGACAGAAGTGCACACGCACTGTAGTACTCAAGATATTAGGAAATCACAAAATGTATACGCAATGAATACAAATCATGTTAACAAAATGACAAAAAGTGCACACGCACTGTAGTTCAGAACATATCAGCAAATCACAAATGTGTAGGCAATGAGTACAACTCATATTAATAAATGACAAAAAGTGCACACGCACTGTAGTTCAGAACATATCAAAAAATCACAAATGCATATGCAATGAATACAAATCATGTTAATAAAATGACAGAAAGTGCACACGCACTGTATATACTTTTTTTTACTGTTTTACAAGAACTGGGATAGGAAAGGGAAGGACTGCATCATGGTTGTAGCACTTTAGGTTGCACGCAGCTGCACTTTAAGTCCATATCTTTCTACAGAAGCACAACACCAAGTGAGACAATATGAAGTTCTTTTCCTTGAAGTATTAATCAGTGTAGCCAAGACAGTGAAACGTCGTATTAATATTCCATGTTATTATTTTGGTAGTACATTAGGTACACCAAACAGTGGGACCATAATAACATCTCTATCGCTCAAGGTGGTGGACAGCATGTCGTGTCAACAACACGTTCTTGTAAGGTACACCAACGTAGAATTAGTGCAAAAACCAAATATAGTGCTCCATGATCATGAGGATACAAGACAAACGGATATTGGAGTAATTTCTGGTAATTAGGTCAGAAGGTGAAGGACATTAAGTCACATAGTAGTCTTCAATGAGAATTACACTAGTCTAACAAGTGATTTAAGTAATTGGTGGCACTCATCGCCCAGTTACTGAACATTTCTGTACCATGTATGAAGTATTACAGAATAATGTTCATAAATCATCTGATTACAGTGAACATTGGCATTCATTGGCCAGTTAAAACCATCAGAAGTCATCATTGAAAACAGGAGCTAATGAATGGCATAGTATTAACATAATTCATTTAGTTATACTAATCATTGACACTCATTGGTCAGTTACAAAACATATAGCAAGTATTGAATAGTACAAAACATTTTTCATCATTCAAGTGACATACAACATATTTAAAATAATTATTTGCACTCATTGGTCAGTTACAAAACATCAGAAGTCATCTTTGAAAACAGGAGCTAATGAATGGCATAGTATTAACATAATTCATTTACTTATACTAATCATTGGCACTCATTGGCCAGCAAGAATTGAATAGTACAAAACACTTTTCATCATTCAAGTGACATACAACATATTTAAAAATAATTATTGGCACTCATTGGTCAGTTACAAAACATATTGCAAATATTGAATAGTACAAAACATTTTTCATCATTCAAGTGACATACAACATTTTTAAAAATAATCATTGGCACTCATTGGCCAGTTACAAAACATCGGAAGTCATAATTGAAAACAGGAGCTAATGAATGGCATAGTATTAACATAATTCATTTACTTATACTAATCATTGGCACCCATTGGCCAGCAAGTATTGAATAGTACAAAACATTTTTCATCATTCAAGTGACATACAACCTATTTAAAAATAATTATTGGCACTCATTGGTCAGTTACAAAACATCAGAAGTCATCATTGAAAATGAGAGTCAATTATTGGCATAACATTTATAGAGTATAACAAAATATTATTTACAGAAACTATTGGCATAGCATGTATGCATTATTACAAAGCATCATTCAGTATTACTCAGAACTGATCATTCCAGTGACATAGGACATATTCAAAATGTAACACACTGTAACTATTACTCAAGGTCTGTGGTTAGAAAACATTATTCAGTATTACTCAGAACTGATCAAGCGACATAGGACATATTCAAAATGTAACATACTGTAACTATTACTCAAGGTCTGTGGTTAGAAAACATTATTCAGTATTACTCAGAACTGATCATTCAAGTGACATAGGACATATTCAAAATGTGACATACTGTAACTATTACTCAAGGTCTGTGGTTAGAAAACATTATTCAGTATTACTCAGAACTGATTATTCCAGTGACATAGGACATATTGAAAATGTAACATACTGTAACTATTATTCAACGTCTGTGACTAGAAAACATCATTCAGTATTACTCAGGACTCTCTTATACTGGTAGCATTATTTGGGATAGGTAATACTTTTTTTTGTGCTAGCAATGCATTGCGTTGGGATCGATAATTAATAACTGGGGCATAACAATATTTGTTTTTGAGTTATTGCTGCAAATGAAGATGTATAACGTCATTCGTCATGAGTCAGCTGTAGCAAGGCTATGAAACAAGCAGAGTATATGTGATCACATTCATGAATGACACACATTTAATGATTAACTGCTTATAGCGTATTAATTTCGTGAATAGCTTCTCCTAGAAAAATACAAAATGGATTATTAAGCTGAAAGAAGAAACGCATATTATGCTGAAAAGTAGTGAACTTCGAATTAACAGGTAGTGAAATGTGTATAAAATATATATGTTCTCTAGCTGCCCTTTCCAAAACTTTCAGTCATCATACCATGCGACATAAGACATACTGTCAAAACGAACTGCAACAAATACTTAAATAACTACATAGCATAAATACATAAACTTCAACATTATCCTCATCTGCAAAGAAAAACTTTATTATCCATATCATCATAACTCCATTATTATCATCACCTGTAAAGAAAAACTTCATTATCCATATTAACATATTCTTCATCATTAATCATCACCATTCATTATCATCTGCAAAAAAGTCACTTCATTATTCATTATACAACTATTCCTTATTTCTAGCATATTTCATCACTAAAACTAAGATGTGTAGTTCTGTCTGACAGCCTGTATCGATCGCCTTGTATTCTGAAAGAAAAAATTAGTTAAGACTGCTATCATACGATGTGTATATTATATTCTCGTTAATGCTTGTTAATTCTGATCCATTTACTCTTCGTGATGAGGTATTGCGTCTTCTTTCGTTCATTCCGAAGGTGAAATTCCCATTTCTGTTTAATTTATTTCTTTTACACGTGATTTCTTTCTGAAAATGATGAACAAAGATTAATGTCTTGCATTTAAATCATATACCCATTAAATAGAAACTGGTTTCTAGTGATATAATTGAGCATATAGCATAGCATGACGGAAAACGTAATATGTCAAAAACACAGACAATGTACAGGTGCAAAAATGTACACAGAGTATTACAATGTAGCAGCAAAAAAAAAAAAAAAAAATATATATATATATATATATATATATATATATATATATATATATATATATGTGTAAAATAGTCACGACGTTGAGATATCATAAGGCAAAATGTTAAAGTCAACTGGTGTTTGTTATATCTTAAATATTTCATAGCGCATACAAACAAAACAGGAAAACAATCATACATACATAAAAATGGAAAATGTGCACAGTCTGATGTGTAACGACAAGAAATGATTTTCTTTGTGTTCAGCTTGTATATTGTGTAGTTAATAGAGGCGAGAATTGAAGACTTTAATGGAGAGAGAATTTGATAAGATTAATATGTCACTAGATAGAATTGCATAATTGTTCATAGAATATGTAGGTTTATCTGGAAAAATGTGCATGGTCTGATGTGTAACGACAAGAAAAGCGACCTGCTAACCTTACCTTACCTTGCCGGGCACTTACCAAGAAAAAACACGATAATCATCAGTAAGTAGTCACATAAATATAATTGCATAAGTGGTCATAAAATGTGTAAGTTCATCTGGAAAAATATGCACGGCCTGATGTGTAACGACAAGAAGAGCAACCTGCTAACCTTACCTTGCCGGGAACTTGCCAAGAAAAAATACGATTATCATCAGTAATTGTTCATGTGAATATAATTGCATAAGTGGTCATAAAAAATTAGGAAATGGCATTACAGTGTGATGAATCATAAAGTATGTTCATTCAATAAAGGGTTTGATGTTGGAGACATGGTGATTGCCCTTACTTTTTCTGGTTCTCAAAGTTTCGACGTGTATTACATTTGGGTGAGGAATGCTGCGAATTCGATATGGACCTGCGTATAGAAGCTCAAATTTACTGCATCTACTCTTTCCTCTGTTGGATAAATAGAGTGTACGTACTAATATCTTCTGTCCAATGTGAAAGTCACGGCGTGTACAAACCTGTTTTTGCTGTCTTCTCCGGCGCTCTGCGGCACGTTTGATGTTGTTCAGCGCAATGTCAATTATTTCATGGTGTCGTAGTCGACGAGATGTAGGAAAGGTTACTAATTCTGTAATTTTGTTAGGTGGTTCAACATTTTTCAGTATAACAGACGGAGATAGCATAGTAGATTCATTTGGTATGGAATTAATTACATCCTGGAATGAGAGTATGTATGTGTCCCAATCAATATGTCTTTTATGGCAGTATATTCTACACAGTTTACCAATTTCTTTCATTAATCGTTCACAAGGGTTCCAAGAACCATGGTACCTGGATATATAGATCGGAGAAATGTTTCTAGCTCGTAACATACGTGTCCATATACCAGATCGAAACTGTGGTCCAATGTCGGAAATTACTTTCAACACGTGCCCTACATGAAATAGAAAAAATAGTGTTTTTACCTGTCAATTGACATAATCTAGGGGTGTCTAAAGCAGAGTAATGAATAAATTTACGAAAAAAGTTGATTAAACCCAAAAAGCTGCGTAGTTGTTCCTTCGTCGTAGGAACAGTAATGTCACGTAAAGCTTAAAGTTTTTCCGGGTCAGGCGCAATGCCTTCTGCTGAAATTACATGTCCAAGAAATTTTATAGAAGTTTTACCAAAGTGCGATTTACTGAGATTAACTGTGAGTCCCTGTGCACGAAAAGTTTGCAACAGTTGTTCAAGAATCAGATTGTGTTCAGACCAGTTAGCTTCTGCAATAAGAATATCGTCTACGTATGTTGTGATTCTGTCTTTAAGTTCTGTCGGAAGTATTGTATTCAAACCGCGAATAAATGCTGCTGAAGAAATAGTTAAACCGAACGGTAATTTACAAAATTGATAACAGTCACCAAAACAGAGAAAAGCCGTGTACTTTCTGCAGTTCGGATGGAGTTGAATTTGCCAAAATCCCGATTTCAAATCTAATGTGGAATAAATAGCAGTACCATGAAATTTCTTTAGAAGTTCTTCTAGTGTCTGAGGGCGATCCGTTTCAATAATAATAATGTCATCGATGTGCCGCGAATCAAGTACGAGGCGAAGTGACCCATCCTTTTTCTTAACAATATGGAAAGGGTTTATGTACGGACTAACTGCCGGTTCAATAATTCCTTGGTCAAGCATAGCTTGCAATTCTTTCTTAACTTGTTCTCTGTGAATATCCGGAATGGGATAATGCTTGGCTTTAAATGTGTCGTGCTGTTTAACTTGAAATTCATACATAAAACCGGACATAGTACCAGGAACGTTGTCAAAAACTGAAGCTTGCTGTAAAAGAATTTTGCGTAGTTGTGTGCGTTCGTCGTCTGTATTTGCACTACTCTGTTTAACTTTATCAGAAATCATCTGTATAACGTCGTAGTCAGCTTCGTCTGGAGTATTATAGTTGTGTACGTACGTATCTGTTAACAATGTGGAATGACAGTCTATGTTACGTGATGCGGAAAAGACCTCTATACGATTAATTGTTTGTTCTTCTGCAGATAAAGAGTGCTGAAATTCTAGAGCCAGTTGTACATTTTCATCCTTTAACATTAAATAGGAATTTTGAAAGTCAATAATTGCGTCGTGTTGTACCAGAAAATTCGTACCTAAAATAACGTCTGTCGTCAATAAGGGAACAATCCAAAAATTTGAGTGAAATGTATGACCTGCAATAAAAAATGATAAATGTGTCTGTAATTTAACATCTACCCCTTTATCAGATACTGCTCCTTTTACTTTCGTTTTGCCTAATGGTAACGTAGGATAGGTATTCTCTTTGTTACATTCGTTGAAAGTTTCCTCATTTATGATTGACATAGGAGATCCAGAGTCGATTACTGCTGAAAATTTCGATGATCCAATTTTTACTTCGATAACAGGGTGTGAAATGGTTTTTTGAATAACTGGTCTTTCCTGCAAAAGAGTGTCTCGGATGTCGTCAAAAGTAATAACATTTTCGTGAACATGATTCTCTGTGTCAAAAGTATCGCTTACGTTGGTGGAAGATGCAACCTGTACTGTATTTAGTCAAATTCTATCTGAAGCGCTATTATTTTCAGGAGGATGCTGTCGCATTTCAACTATTTGTACTGTTCTGTTATTTCTTCCTGACGTATTACGTTCGGGATGATATCTACTGTCTGGTTCATTCATAATAATCTGTTGTTGCGGATGATTTTGCTGCTGATAAGACCGACTGTTATTAAACGTACGCTGAAAATTGTGCTCATTACTTTTACGTCTGTCATGATAGTCATTTCTATACGGTACATTGCGATAGGAATTGAAATGGTGTGTTTTCCGTACGTAGTTATTTCCTTGTTGCTGTGCATTACTATTTGTTGGATCTGACGCTATACGTGCAGGCGGCGAGACATTAAAGCTTGGTTGACCTTGTACATTACATTGTTGGTTAGGTATGCTAACCGGTTGGCTTTCATGCTGTTGTTGTGAAAAAAAAAACTCTATTGTTATCAAAATGTGTTTGTGACTGCTGAAAATTTTGTACATATCGATGATTAGAATTTTGCCTGTTATTAAAATTACGCTGTTATTTCTTTTCATTTCGGGAGTGTCTAATGAAAATTGTCACTTTCGGTATAACTTGTCATATCGGGTTTTCTTTATACGTTTCTTAATCCTAGATAGAGCAATAGTTGAAGAGCTGTTGTGATAGATATAAAGGATAGTAGAAGAGAAGGCAGCAGTGCAGAAAACTAATGATGAAATAGCCCTGTGCACGCTACGGCACATATTCATTAAAGCGTAATGAATCCCCTGAGGTCTATTACGCGCTGCAAATAAATTTTAGTTTTGCATTACAGGCAATGCCGGTGAAAATTCAGAAGCAAATAGTTGTATCCAGTCCAATTCTAGTTTCTGCATTACACGCCAAACTGATGAAAATACAAAAGCAAATTGACGCATCCAGTCCAAAGAGTGAATCTGTGTTCCGTCATTATTAAATACTTTAAATTTTTTTACGGATAAAAATTGCTTATAATCTACGTTGTCGTCTCTGAATGTGTGAACAGGTTCAGGATTGCATAAGAATCTGTTTGTCTGTGTCACTTCAGATTCTAAGTCGCGTGGTGTCTGTAAATTACTTAAGTTACACTGGCTGTGTGAGTGTGACAAATGTTCGCAACGTGGCGTATGCTGTGACGTGTTAGTGAGTGAAACAATTTTCATTTCTGTCACTTTAAAACATTCGTCAATTTGGCTATTCTGTTGTTCAAATTTCTTATCGACTTCCGTATTCAGAGTGCGTGAAAGTTCTGGTGACTTTAAATTAAACTCGTCGCGTATCTGTGTTTTGTTTTTTGAACATTGTTCAGTGACTGTATTAATTTCATCTACAAGTGATTCTGTTGTGGCTGCATGTGTATTATTTAATTCTTGTGCAACAGATCTAATTTCTTCACTACTGTTACTAGGACAAGCCTTAATTTCCTCACGTAATTGTTCTTTAGTATCATAACGTTGCACGGTAATGGCTGTAATCAGTTCATTAAGTTGTTTGTTCTGTTCATTAAGGTTGTCGTGTTTTTCACTCGACTGTTTGAAACTTTCATTAAATTGTTTGATCGACCTGTCATATTTTTGACTGAGTTGTTTGCACGATTCATTAAGTTTGTCGTATTGTTCATTAAGTTGTTTGAAATGATTGTCGAAATTTTCATTACGTTGTTTGTACGATTCATTAATTTGTAGCAATAATGCCATAATTTGTGCTGTTTGATGGCGTACCTGCAACTATCACGTTTTGAGTAACCATTTGGTCATTCTGTGATTCTCGAAAAGGTTTTCCAATCGGATGTGCACTGTTAGTCACTACACCGGAATTAAATAAATCTGACGTATTCTGATTACATTGTTCATTTTCGTTAGAAAAATTTGTCTGTTCATTACGTAAATTTTGCAAACCGGGTGTGTCAAGCTGGGCAGCGTTCATTATAACAGAACGTGCCGTGTCATCCATTGTCGTTAAATTAACAGACGACACAATTGAATTTGTTTGCTGATCATTGGGATTAAAATCATTACTAATAATAATCCGCACACATTGATTGTCTGTAAATAGGGGATTATCACTATTACACTGAGTGTCGCTAGTATCATCGGTCAAATTGTTCGAGTCGGCTATTTCACTCATTACACATCGCGATGAACTGTTAACAGTTTTTCGCGGCATTTTTACACAAACCAAAATTAAGCACAAAAATGAAACAAAGACAATGCAAAAAATGCAACAAACACAATAACAAGAAAGAGCAACAAATTGCCGATGATCTGTAAAAGAAAGAGTAACAAATTAGTAAATGCGTTGCGCCAGATGCAAACTACATTTAGGTAAATAAGAGCAGATATATGACTACTTCTCAGAAGATTCACAAAGAAATACAATCCTGGCAGGGTCGCCAAGTGCAACCTCCCCAACAAAATTATTTAATTAAATGATAAGAAACCAAGAACCAAGTGTAACCTCCCCACAAAAATAATAAAAATGAACCCACTGTAAACTCCCCACAAAATAATAATTATATGAAGAACCAACTGTAACCTCTGAACAAAATTAGCTCCCTTTTATAGTCTCTGTGCAGAAATGCATTCACATTTAATGTAACCACAAAATCCAATTCCTAAACGCGGAAATAATAAAAAAATTCAGTAACCTGGTAAATTACATGACGACAGTAGCGCTGCACCTCGGCCCTGTATTCTGAATAAAAAAAGGAAAAATTCTTACCTCAATAAAAACTGCGAATATATATATCTGCTCTTATGTAGAACCTTTTTTTTTTGGCACAGCTTCGTGCAATGCTGGCATATATATATATATATATATATATATATATATATATATATATATATATATATATATATATATATAATTGTTGGAGGGAATGATCATGCAATGGAAATTTTCTTTAAATTGAAATGAATGCTTTTCTTTAAAAAAATTACTTTATATTATAAAAATTATTATTGGGGGCATTTTTTTAAACAAATTGACATTTAATATACATTACTAGATATGCCCAAGGCTGCTTCTTTACCTTCTACAACAATACCCATCCTCCAGTGTCCCGACCAGAGCAGACTGCCGACACGCGCAGGCTCGCGCCGACTCCTGTCGACTGCAGCTTACTAGCACGGACAGACGACTACTGCCGACTCACGCCGACTAGCGACAAGCAACATCTAACTACATACTACTCTCTGGTCAGAGACTCTGCCATGCCTCGCCCATCGTCGGCAACGCATACGTTTTACAACTCGCCGGTAGGTTATTTTAAAGAGCTTATGTAGCTGCACACGAATTTTAGCGTCTACCTCTCCCACTCCAGAAGCTAATGCCAGGTTTTAAATTTCAAGGAATGCGCTTGGAGGGGGTTGTTGTCCACTGTGGGGTCTACTTAGAGCATCTAACAATACCACCACTTGCAAAGTAGGTTAGAATTCAGATTAATAATGTTGCTCATGCAGCATATGTTTGCTTTATCGGGCAACAACAAAGTTTGTAGATGGTATCGTCAAAATGGAAGTCACTGTAAAAAAGTCATTAATTTTGGCATTTATCTTGAATGGATTCCCACGTAGATTTCGTCGAAGTTGTTATGGCTCACCTTGTTGATTCTAGGGTGATTCCACTTTGACTGCTAGAAGGTCCAGATCTGTATTTTAGCAGTATTTGAAGACCTAACATACGGGTTTTTCTGGAAATTCTTAATGATCAAACAATCCCAGATCAGAATTATGGTATGGTACAAGTAACTGTTGACTTGGTGTTCACGATCCATATTTTTATTAAACTTCTCGTAAATTCACATATACTTCTTAATTGTCTCATCATCAACAGTTTTGTATCAATATTCATATGTTTAATTTCCACTTTAACCAAACACAAGACTTGACTGTTCTTTTACAAAGCGAAATAACAACTTAACTTCTGCAAAGTGCACACTCACGCCAAGACGGTTACAAGTAAGTCAAAGGTTATGCCAGTCTCAAAGAAATGAATACACACAAGAACCATATCACTGTCATATATCGATACATCGGAGTACTTATACATTAATAAAAGCAAATGTGAATATTGTCACAAAAATATGTCTGTTACTGCGCAGAAAAGTAGTAGTATATTACTGGTATCGAGAACTGGGGTTGGAGTGCCGTAATAGTCACGTAATAAAGAACCATTACAAGCAGCAGCGCAAACTCCAAACAAACATCTCATTGGAGGTTTCTGATAGGTTTCTGAACAAAATCGTTGATTTTTTGACATACATCGCAAGTGAAGTCAGCATGTTACGTAGAACAGCTTTGCAGCGCGCAAGCCCTTGTGTGATTCTGTTGTAGACCGAGGTGACAAACGTCATGGGATATCTTCTAATTGCGTGTTGGATCTGCTTTTGCCCGGAGCTGTGCAGCATGTACTCAACACGTCCCCTGCAGAAATATTGAGCCACACGGCCTCTATAGCTTACCGTAATTGCGACACTGTTGCCATTGAAGGATTTTGTGCACGAACTGACCTGTCAATTATGCCCCATAAAGGTTCGATGGGAATCATTTCGAGCGATCTGGGTGGCCAAATAATTCTCTCGAATCGTCCAGTACGTTCTGCAAACCAGTCGCGAACAGTTGTGGTCCAGTGACATAACGCATCGGTTTTTTGGGAACATTGAAAGGTGGCTACACTGAGCCACTGCGCCAGAGATTGCGCCAAAGAGTATTATTAAGCCGCCTCCACAGTGCTTGTCGAGAGCTCGTAGTAGTCAGTGCCTGTTAAGAACTCGTAGCAGTCAGTACTTGTTAAGAACTCGTAGCAGAGAGTGTTTGTTGAGATGTGCTAGTAGGCAGTGCTTGCTGAGATGTGATTCTGAAGAGTCTTGTTGAGATGTGGTAGTAGAGAGTCGGTGTGGAGATATATTGTAAGGATTAGAGTGATTTTCATCAATATAAATGAAGTAACAAACTCCGTTTCTTTTTTTTCAGTATTTCAGTGTCCTAAATAATGCGTCATTACAGGTTCAGTCAACAAAGCATCTGGCGTGTGTTCTTGTATTAGAGTGTAATTCTGCTTTCCTTGAGCAATTATAGTATTTCAAATTTTCTTTTATCACGTCAGTATAATTGGTACATACTCAAAGCAACAGTCAAGTCTGCGCGCCGCACAAGGCAGTCGTTGACCGCAAACAATTGCTTCCTACGTCACGCGCCTACAGCTGATCGAGCGCTCAGTGCGAATGCACTGACAGCCGTAAACAAATACACAGTCTAATTTCTCCGGCTAAATTCAGTATAAAGCTATAGTGACTTGATGAATTATGTTATTAACATTCAGTATTTTTCAGGATACGGTTCTATAAAATACTTAAGAACTTCAGGTAAATTCTGTGCGTGTCCGACGTTAAGACGACTTGCTATCGAGAAAATTTCAAAAAAAAAAAAAAAAAGTAATTTCGAAGAAGAAACCAATAAACAAAAAAGGTAACTATTAATTGAGTTTATTTTTTCAGGTAACATATTTCCACTTAGGTATGTACTTTAGACGTAATTTGCTGCTCGCGATTACGTGATTCATACTTTGTGCTAATTTCATGTTCTATGAATTTACTTGTGAAGCGACGTGCTTGCGTACGTTAACTGATTTTGACAATGATTATTAATGAACTGGGTTGTAACTTGTGTATATTATGCATCGCTTGGCTGCACTGCTTTTTCACTGATGTCATATTTTTTAATTATGTGCCTGCTGTGCTTATTTATTTAAATTATAATTGTCACCTGATTAATTGTGCTGATGTGGTTAGGTATGTAGGTTATATTTTGTGACTTATCTGCTTGCGCCTTCATGTTTACTTATTAAGATGACATATGAACATTTATTTGCTTATGCTGATATGATGCTAATGACCTGTTTATTACGTAAGATACATGTTTACTGCTATGTGTATGGATTGCATATTTATACATTTCTGTTTGTCGTCACAACTACTGTTTAATTTGGTATATAGCAATGCTGATGTACAGTGTACGAACATAGAGTTTAGGTTACACTATGGTATTAGTTACAGATTGTTCGCTCGGCAGAGCCTCGTTGTAAGAATTGTGCTGCATCCACTTGTTGACATTCTGTTCACTACTGGTATATTTACTCGCTATTGCTTGTTTTGCTTACGCTCAGTGCCTTATATTTTTATGATAAGAAAATGAACTGCTATAATTCGACGAACGACATTAGTACAAGAAACTTCATAGAAGTCACATGAGCTGAGGATTTATGGAAGCTGTATAAATTTATGCTAATAGGAAGGAAGCTAACGACATGACATACCATTACTAGGTTTAGACCATTAACAATTATTACACTGCATTTTTCATGAGCAATTGAAATAGGAAGTGACACTTGACACAAGAAATACTCCACATGTTTGCTTCTGCCATAATTCTTGAAGTGGTGTACACACTGTGAAATATTATGATCATTCACACTACGTAATCGTACTTAATTACTGAGAGTTATTCGAACTAAGTCTGTTAGAGGTCATGTATGCATTTCTTTTGTTTGTAATTCATAATGAGTAGAAGATTTGGGTCAGATGGATTACACAGAGGTTGTGTGTTGACAATGTGTCTTCGGATTTTATGGGATGATGAACTGAAGTTTGCACTAGGTTTTTATCTGTACTTGTTCGAGGAGACTGACAAGAGGAAAGAGTGGTTATGGAAGTGAAATGATATTGGCGATAAGGTTTATATGTGTCGACGTATTGAAGAGGTATTATTGAGGTATTGAGATTATATGAAGTTGATGATTATTGGAGTTTTTGTGGACAAGAGGTAAGGTAAATGATATTGATGATAAGATTTATATGTATCGACGTAAGAGGTATTATTGAAGTATTGAGATTATGTGATGCTGATGATTATTGGAGTTTTGGTGGATAAGAGGTGAAGTAAGTGAGGTGCATATTTTTTTTTGTTGGTCTATATGGAACAAGGAGGATGAAGATAGCAGACTAGAACACTCAAGTAGAAGGAAGATAGTCTATACACACACTTTGTTAAATCACTAAGCAGTATATACTTTTTTTTGAAGAGAGGAAGTATTTGCATATCTTGGCTCACTGACAGTTGTTCAACAACAGTACATTTGATCTGGCTTGGCAAACATTGGTCCTGACATGATGACTATGACGTTGACTTAACTATTATTGACTGTTATACATTGCTGCCACTACTACTTGATACACAAGATGAACATCAAATTTTGACAGAATTGCATTTACACAGTTAACACTATTCAATTACACAGTAGCACTTAATGTGGATGAAAGATGAGTGAGTGTGTTTTGCGTGTTTTCCTTTCCTAATCCTACCCACCTATCTCCTAAATATTATTTTATTGTTTGTTGTGGCTTGCACTGACACCCATAAATATTATAGGTTTACTGATATTTGAGTATTTGTAATAGTTAATATGACAATTATCTGATATCATTTGTGTGTTTATTAGAATTTATATGTCTAGTGTGTAAAAGCATTTGTATGTGTATTCAAACTATTGTTCATGCCTGAACTGTCTGATTAGTGATGGTGAATATTATGAACTGTTACCTGCACCTCTTCAACATAATGGGTGCCACTTAGAAACGTTTAATTTCTGCTGATGAACTGTGTGATCAGTGATAGTGAATATTATGGACTGTTACTTGTACTTTTTATACATGATTTGTGCCACTAGGACATGTTTAATTTCTGCTTATAAACTCTGATGAACAGTGTGATCAGTGATAGTGAATATTATGGATTGCTCTCTGGACCTATTCAACATTGCTGAGTGCCACTAATGGAACTGATTCTACTGAAATAATGTCACTTGTTGCTGTGTGTACCTCTTCAACATTGCTGGGTGCCACAGATGGAACTGCTTCTACTGAAATAATGTCACTTGTTGCTGTCTGCACCTGCTCAACATTGCTGGGTGCCACTAATGGAAATGCTTCTACTGAAATGAAGTCACTTGTTGGTGTCTGCACCTGCTCAACATTACTGGGTGCACAGATGAAGCTATTTCTATGGAAATGATGTCACTTGCCGGTGTCTGCACCTACTCAACATTGCTGGGTGCCACTGTTAGAACTGTTTCTAATGAAATGATGTTACTTCTTGCTGTCTGCACCTACTCAACATTGCTGGGTGCCACTGATGGATTGCTTCTACTGAACTAATGTGACTTGTTGCTGTGTGTACCTCTTCAACATTGCTGGGTGCCACAGATGGAACTGCTTCTACTGAAATAATGTCACTTGTTGCTGTCTGCACCTACTCAGCATTGCTGGGTGCCACTAATGGAACTGCTTCTACTGAAATGAAGTCACTTGTTGGTGTCTGCACCTGCTCAACATTACTGGGTGCACAGATGAAGCTACTTCTATGGAAATGATGTCACTTGCCGGTGTCTGCACCTACTCAACATTGCTGGGTGCCACTGTTGGAACTGTTTCTACTGAAATGATGTTACTTCTTGCTGTCTGCACCTACTCAACATTGCTGGGTGCCACTGATGGATTGCTTCTACTGAACTAATGTGACTTGTTGCTGTGTGTACCTCTTCAACATTGCTGGGTGCCACTAATGGAACTGCTTCTACTGAAATGAAGTCACTTGTTGGTGTCTGCACCTGCTCAACATTACTGGGTGCACAGATGAAGCTACTTCTATGGAAATGATGTCACTTGCCGGTGTCTGCACCTACTCAACATTGCTGGGTGCCACTGTTAGAATTGTTTCTACTGAAATGATGTTACTTCTTGCTGTCTGCACCTACTCAACATTCCTGGGTGCCACTGATGGATTGCTTTTTACTGAAATAATGTGACTTGTTGCTGGGTGTACCTGCTCAACTTTACTGGGTGCCACTGATGGACTGCTTCTACTCAAAAGATGTCACCTGTTGGTGTCTTTTTTTGTGTATAAACTAATCATTGAAAGCATTTTATGTGAACATTTGTATAAACTGATTTTTTGTGTATTGTGTGAACTCTTATGTAAAGTCACATGTATGAAAAGAAGTTGTATTGCTTACTGTATTTCATATATTAGGTTATTCAAAGGTCAGTGCAAAGCCAAAATTTTAACTAATTATGTGATATTTAGGTATTAATATTATCTTTTATTTTTGTCTGTATTTTTCTGGACGAATTTGGTGGTATTTTCACCACCAATGCTGGCAAAAATACCATCAAATTCTGGCCTGTGGAGGAGGGGCATATGAAAGGTGGCTACACTGAGCCACTGCGCCAGAGATTGCGCCAAAGAGTATTATTAAGCCGCCTCCACAGCGCTTGTCGAGAGCTCGTAGTAGTCAGTGCCTGTTAAGAACTCGTAGCAGTCAGTACTTGTTAAGAACTCGTAGCAGAGAGTGTTTGTTGAGATGTGCTAGTAGGCAGTGTTTGCTGAGATGTGATACTGAAGAGTCTTGTTGAGATGTGGTAGTAGAGAGTCGGTGTGGAGATATATTGTAAGGATTAGAGTGATTTTCATCAATATAAATGAGGTAACAAACTCCGTTTCTTTTTTTTTCATTATTTCAGTGTCCTAAATAATGCGTCATTACAGGTTCAGTCAACAAAGCATCTGGCGTGTGTTCTTGTATTAGAGTGTAATTCTGCTTTCCTTGAGCAATTATAGTGTTTCTAATTTTCTTTTATCACTTCAGTATAATTGGTATTTAAGAATTCTTGTCTTGTTGGAGAAGAACCGTGCCAGATGTGTACGTTGAGTCACACTCCCACACACAGAACAATTACACTTGTGCTTTGGTTTAGTAGGTTTTATATTTGCTGGGGACTTAATTAATTAACTGTGTTAACGAAAATTTTCTTTCATTGTTTGTTGTTATTCTATGCAGTCAGATTGCGTACAAAAACTAGTCAGGACCAACCGTTTACGAGACTTGCGTAATTGAGCATACAGCTACTAAAAATATTTGCATTTTATATTTAATTAGGCCCCCATGCAACATGAAGTCACGAATGGCTGCAAATGTTCTACAAGCAGCCTAACATATCCATATCCTGCCAATGATCGGTTCAGTTGGACCAGAGGACCCGGTCTATTCCACGTAAACAAAGCCCACGCCATTGTTGAACCACGACCAACTTACACAGTGCCTTGTTAACTACTTGGGTTCATGGCTTCATCGGGTCTGCGCCACACTCGAACCCAAACGTCAGCTCTTTCCAACGGAAATCGGGACTCATCGGGCCAATGGTCTGAGTAATGATCTGAAGGTTTTCCAGTCGTCTAGCGTCTAACAGAAATGGTCACAATGCAGTCGATGTGTTGTTAGCAAAGGCACTTGCGTCCATCGTCTACTGCGATAGCCCGTTAACGTCAAATGACGCCGCACTGTCCAACGGATATGTTCGTCGTAAAGTCCGGGTATTTCACGCAGTGCTACTTGTCTGTCAGCACTGACAACTCTTCTCAAACGCAGCTGTGCTCGCTGCTCTTGGTCGTTAAGTGAAGAACGTCGGCCACTGCCTTGTCCTAGGTGACAGGTAAAGCCCGAAATCTGCTGTTCTCGCGATACTGAACTTCCCAACGATTTCCGAAACGAAATGTCCCGTGCATTTAGCTCCAACTACCATTCCGCGTACAAAGCCTGTTAATTCGTGTGGCCATAATCACGTCGGAAAGCTTTTCACAGGGATAAACTGAGTACAAATGATTGCGCCACCAATGCACTGCCCTTTTATACCTGGTGTACACGATGCTACGCCCATCTGTATTTGTGCGTATCGCTAACCCTAGATTTTTGACATCACAATTTAATGATCTCTGTTAGCTCACGAGGCGATTTTGGTTTCTTTGTAGAGCTACTCTCTGCGCGTAATATCTAGATAGGAATATTACGACAGGGAAATTTTCTCCTTGCGAATACCAGACACTCTCTATGGTATTCAAATCAGGACACAGTTGTTCAGTCGACGTGGTGTCAAAGGTAGTTTTCAAAAAGAGGTATCATGTATGATCGACTGGTTTTCAGGAACAAATCAACACCCACCGCATTGGTTGAGGTCATCAGTCTGAAGAATGATTTGAGCCAGCTCTGCATGCTAGGTTATACCGCACAAGTTCCCTCAGTTCTTCATAATCACTGCAAATTACATCGACATCTACTTCCATTCTGCCCTTCTTTGAACTTTTTCGGTGTCCTTCATCAATCGTATCTTATGCGGGTCCAATAACAAGTAACAGAACCCCAGAAGAGGACGGACATGCGTAGTATGGATAGTCTCTTTAGTAGAACCGTTGCATTTTTCGAATGTTCTGCCAATAAATTGCAGTTTTTGTTCGCTACTCCACAACATTATGCATGTGATCGTTCCAGTTTAAGTTAGTCATAAATCTAATCCGTAAGTATTTAGCTGAATTTATAGCCTTCAAATTTTCGGACTTACAGTGTAACCGAAATTTAGTGGATTCCTTTTAGTACTCATGTGGATGCCTTTAGAGTTTTCATTTTTTTAGTCAATTGACACTTTTCACACTATAGAAATAACTTGTCTAAACTATTTTGAAATTGGTTTTCATTATCTGATGACTCAACTAGACGGAGAATGATTGCATCTTCTGCAAACAATCTAAGAGGGCTGCTCATATTGTTTCCTAAATTCTTTATACAGATTAAGAACAGCAGAGGGCCTATAATACTTCCTTGGGAACCCCAGATATTACTTCTGTTTTATCGATGACTTTCCGTCAGTTACTAACTGTGACCTTCCTGACAGTAAATCATGAATCCAGTCGCACATTTGAGATGATACTCCGCAGCCACTCAATTTGATTAGAAGTCACTTGTGAGGGATGGTGTCAAAAGCCTTCTGGAAATCTAAAAATATGGGATCAATAGACACCACCTGTCTGTGGTACTCATTACTTTGTAGAAAAAAAGAGCTAGTTGTGCTTCACAGAAATGGTATTTTCTGAACCCGTGTTGGCTATCGTTTTCTTCGAGGTAATTCATAATGTCTGAAAACCGCATGTGTTCCAAAATCCAACTTCAAATCGAAGTTAGTGAAACGGGTCTGGCCGGCCGGAATGGCCGACGGTTCTAGGCGCTTTAGTCTGGAACCGCGCGACCGCTACAGTCGCTGGTTCGAACCTGCCTCGCTCATGGATGTGTGTGATGTCCTTAGGTTAGTTAGGTTTAAATAGTTCTAAGTTCTAGGGGACTGATGACCTAAGATGTTAAGTCCCATAGTGCCCAGAGCCATTTGAACCATTTTTTGAAACGGGTCTGCAATTCAGTAGATTTCTCCTGTTTCATTTCTTGGATATTGGTGTGACCTATGCAACTTTCCAGTCCTTATGTACGAGTCTTTCGACGAGCGAGCGGTTGTATATAGTTAGCAAGTATGGAGCTATTCTGTCAGTCCACCTTGAAAAGAATTAACTGGTATACAAATGGACCGAAGGATTTTCCTTTATTAATTGATTTAAGGTGCTTCGGTACACTGAGGATATCTACTTCTAAGTTACTCATGTTGGCAGTCGTTCTTGGTTCGAATTCTGGAATATTTACTTCGTCTATTTTGGTGAAGGAATTTTGGAAAATTGTTTATTAACTGTACTTTAGCCGCGCTATCATCATCAGTAACATTACCTTTGGTGTTGTGCAGTGAGGTACTGATAGCGTCTTGCCATAGGTGAACTTTACACATGACCAGAATCTCTTTAGGTTTTCTGTCAGATTTGAGGACAGTGTTGCGTCGTGGAAATTATTAAAAGTATCTGCCATTGACAATCGTACTATATTTCGAGCTTCTCTAAAACTTTGCCAGTCATGGAGATATTGCGTTCTCTTAAATTTGGCATGGTTTTCTGTTGCTTCTGTAACAGTGTTCTGACCTGTTTTGTGGAACATAGGGGTTGAGTACCATTTCTTATTAATTTATTAGGACATATCTCTCGACTGCCGCCGATACAATTTCTGTGAATTTAAAGAACTCCACGTCTGAGTTTACACAGTCACATTGGAAGGAGTGGAAACTGTACCGCAGAAGGGCGTCAGGCATATTTTTATTTGCTTTTTTATGTATGATTTGGAGTTATTGTTGACCGATTTTGTTGTTTCGGTATTCATTCTTGCTGCAAGACCTTGTGGTCACCAATCCCTGTAACCATCAGGACGTTCCCTGTTTGCTCAGGATTATGTGAAGCTAAGAGGTCAAGTAAGTTTTCGCATCTATTTACACTTCGTGTGGATTCCTGAACTAACTGTCCAATAATTTTCTGAGAAAGAATTCAGTATGATTTCGGACGACGTGTTATGCATAATACCAACTTTAAACATGTATTCCCGCCAACATATCGAGGGTAATTGAGGTCACCAGCAACTATAATTGTAAGATTTGCGTACCTGTTCGTAATAAGTCTCAAATTTTCTTTGAACTGCTCATCAACTGTATCATCTGAGTGTGTGTGTGTGGGGGGGGGGGGTGGGAGGTCTGTAAAATGATCCAATTATTTTTGCTAATGGTACTACGTCTATTAGGTACCCGCCCCTTTGACCAGACAACGTAGTGTAGTGTTCTTCCGTCAAGTTAGGCTGGATAAGTTCACAGCTGCTATGGAAGGTGTCACATCAGTGCACTGAAGCATTTATAAGAACAGAAACGTCACGGTGAAAGTGTATGAGAACGTTAGCGGTGCTGCATGTTTTTATACTGAAAACGGCTAACGGCAAAACGCTGTCTTCTTCTCACAAATTGTCCTTAAGAGCGTAGAATAGCGCGAAAGACCAGAAGAGAATGTGTTTCAGCATTTCTGCTTTCCGTTACTCCCTTCACAAACATACAAGGAAATGATCTGCAAAGCCTTTATAGGCTCGTTAGCTGTAATTACATCGTTCACCGTGATTGCGCCATGCGGTACTACGTTACTTAATGGGCCAGTGCCGAGAGGGACGCACCGCACCTTTAATACAGCAGTACAACTACTCCACAAGAACTCTGCAGCTTCGCTATTATTACAAGCGGTACGCACATTACAAGTTGGTCAAGGTCCTCTTTTGTCGTTGTCTTTATTGAGACAGTCATATTCGAGAGAATGCGGCACTAGTAAAGTCAGTACGGCTATAATGTGAAACCGTATTTTTTCTGTGTATTACTGCTTGCAAGCGCGTCACATGTTATAAAATTTTAAACACGTCCAAAGCTGAACGTAGACTCGTAAACTACGGTTTAAAACAAATAGGTACATGATGGTTGTAGTTTAACGTTAAGCTTAAGATTAAAACAAACAGCCAGAAAAAAGTTTGTACAATACCCTCAAAGACAAGTTCATTTTAGTGACGAGTGAGATGACAGATAGTACATCATTCTATAAGGGGCAGTCCAGTGACAACGAGACGAAAAAAGGTAAGTAAACGAGACGAAGAAAGGTAAGTAAACTGTTTATTATCTCAAAATTAATCACCATAGCTTTTAAAACGTTTATTCCACATTGAGATTAGACTGTCAGAGCCTTCATGGAGAAACGTTTGCATTGATCTACTAAAACACTCCCTATGTAAACCCACCGTTATTGACTCGTGGGTTGTAGCCTAACAGTTTAAAATGCACACATCAAAAAAAGTTTTGCATCACCCCGGTTCCCAGAACTCCTGAAGACAGACATTGACTGCTGATATTGTATCACAGACACAGTCCCTTTGACTGTTCAGAGATGTCACTAAACCGGCTCAAAAATCTAAACAACCATGTATGAGCAACGCCTATTAGATGGAGGTGGTCCGACAGCCGATTAGTACCAGTCATTCCACTATGAAGTAGCTACACACGGCTCGTGTTGTCTGTAGTTCAACCAGGCATAGACGGTCAATGCCGCGGTTCCATCGCGTCCGCATTGTTACTTTGTGCCAGGAAGGACTCCCATCAAGGGAAGGGTCCAGGCGTCTCTGAGTGAGCCAAACGATGTTGTTTGAACATGGAATAGATACAGAGAGACAGGAACTGTCTATGACATGCCTCGCTCAGGCCGCCCAAGGGCTACTACTGCAGTGGATGACCACTGCTTACGGATTATGGTTCAGAGGAACCCTGACAGCATGTTGAATAATGCTTTCCGTGCAGCCACAGGACGTCGTGTTACGACTCAAACTGTGCGCAATAGGCTGTATGACGTGCAGCTTCACCCCCGACGTCCATGACGAGGTCCATCTTTGCAACCACGACACCATGCAGCGCGGTACAGATGGGCTCAACAACATGCCGAATGGACCGCTCAGGATTGGCATCACGTTATCTTCATCGATGAGTGTTGCATATGCCTTCAACCAGACAATCGTCGGAGACGTGTTTGGAAGCAACTCGGTCAGGCTGAACGCCTTAGGCACACAGTCAAGCGAGTGCAGCAAGGTGGAATTTCCCTGCTGTTTTGAGGTGTCATTATGTGGCGCCGACGTACGCCGCTGGTGGTCATGGAAGGCGCCGTAACGGCTGTACGATACGTGAATGCAATTCTCCGACCGATAGTGCAATCATAACGGTAGCATACTGGCGGGGCGTCCGTCTTGATGGACAACAATTCGCGCTCCCATCGTGCACATCTTGTGAATGACTTCCTTCAGGATAACGACATCGCTCGACTAGAGTGGCCAGCATGTTCTCCAGACATGAACCTTATCGAAAATGTCTGAGATTGACTGAAAAGGGCTGTTTATGGACGATGTGATCCACCACCCACTCTGAGGGATCTACACCGAATCGCCGTTGAGGAGTTGGACAATCTGGACCAAGAGTGCCTTGATGAACTTGTGGATAGTGTGCCACGACGACAAAGGCGTGCATCAATGCAAGAGGACTTGCTACTGGATATTAGAGGTACCGGTGTGTACAGCAACTGGACCACCACCTCTGAAGGTCTCGCTGTATGGCGGTACAATACGCAATGTGTAGTTCTCATGAGCAATAAAAAGGGCGGAAATGGTGTTTATGTTGTTTCGTATCAAATCCAACAAAGCTAATTAGGATGGCAGGTAGCAATAATCGGTACATACTTTATTGTTAATGTTCTATGAATGAGGTAGTTACGCCCTTCGTCTGACAAAGTAATAACGGTTAACTCATCACGGACCGCCAATGTTCTTCATGTGGCACTGCAATCCAAATCGTGGGCGTCCGGCACGTTTGATGCGTAATCACGGTGCACAAACGAACACTTAAACACATCGAACAAACCACTCAGTTCACGCCATTTACGTTTTTGCTGGAGGCCCGGCCCACGACTTTGGATGACACACACAGCCGTTAAACAATTGTAAACGCAGTCGGCAGTCCTGTCCAAATCCGCCCTCTCGCATAGCAGCCAACAACTTACTTGCTTGGAGTCTCAACACGGACTGCTCTGGCGTACTGGGCGCTCGACCATCGATAGTACCTACTGCGACCTGCGTGAAGCAAGGGTGTATTGTTCTCAATACGTAAGGGATGGTTGACCCGTTACTACGGAACCTTGGTTGTATCCATGTGTGCACCTATTCGTCCGAAGCAAATTGACGGCCACAAATGTTTTTCTTCAGGGATCCAGAAATACGGAAATCGCATGGGGAGAGCCAAGGGATGTTCAAGATCTTCCCAGAGAAACTTCTTCAGCGTAGTGGAAACGTGTGGGCACACCCACATGAAGCCAAGATTTTTTCGATCACGCTGCAGAAGTTTCGCTTGGAAGCTCCTACTCATACTCCATACAGTCCTTATTTCTCTCCATGCAGTTTCCAGATTTTGGGAGTCCTGAAGGAAGACATTAGTGGCCGTTTGTTGCCTCTGAGAGGTGCTTGCCTGTGTATAATGTTGGCCATTGACTATTCTGTGTTTTTATTAGTATAGATTTCATTTATGAGGTGGCAGTGAGCTTTCGCCATGGCGGCACACTCGCACCATACAGGACCATCAACGTCCATTCCTCTGCGAAACACCATTCGCAGTCTCTCTTAAGACCGTCTGACAGCCGTCGTACATCGTACTCTGTATATTTCGCCAAAGATCGTTTGCTGATCATGCAACACACGTAACACGCACAAATAAGCAGTTATGCTACTGCCAGTGAGCAAAGCCCTTTGCCATATCCTTTTGGAAAATATTTTAAGTTGAGAAAAAAATACAATTTCTTCCAAGAGTAGAAGTGGGCAGCATCAGACTTCTAAGTTATTATATTCTGATCTGTCAGACACAGTCCTTGGAGAGAACGACAATTCAGTTGAACAAAGTCATTTCCTCCAACCGGTAATTTTCTATTGAAATTGGTTTTGTTTGAGCCAAAAAATTGTGTTAATAACAAGAAAGAATTCGGCTTTCCACCTTTTCAATTCATCAGACAACTTTTTCTCTAAGAGTGTCTGATGAGCATCGAAAACGTTCTATACCCGACTGTATAGAACATACATACTCTATAAGTCACCGTACGGCGCGTGGCGAAGGCTACCCTGTACTGCAACTCGTCGTTTCCTTTCTTGTGGCACTCGGAGGCAGAACGAGGGATGTGATGATGATGAAGTATGGTTTGTGGAGAGGTCAACTGCGCGGTCATCAGCGTCCATACGAAGTCCCAAGTTTTACAGGTCTAATTTTTATACAATCCGGTCTAGCCACTGTCTTGAATGATGATGATGATGATGATGAAATGATGAGGACAACACAAAAACCCAGTCCCTGGGCTCAGAAAATTACCAACGCGGCCGTGAATCGAACCCGGGACCCCGTGATCCAGAGGCAGCAAAGCCAGCCACTAGACCACGAGCTGCGGACGCAGAACGAGGGAAAAACGACTGTCCATATGCCTGCGCTGTTGTTGTGGCTTCAGTCCAGAGACTGGTTTGATGCAGCTCTCCATACTAATCTTTCTTGTGGAAGCCTCTTCGTCTCCGAGTAACTATCGCAAGTTGCATCCTTCTGAGTCTGCTTAGTGTATTCATCTCCTGCTCTCTCTCTACAATTTTTACCCTTCATGCTTCCCTCCAGTACTAAATTCGTGATCGTTTGATGCCTCAGAATGTGTCATACCAACCAATCCCTTCTACTATTCAACTTGGGCCACAAATTCCTCTTCTCCCCAATTCTGTTAAGTACCTCATCATTAGTTACGTATTCCACCCATCTAATATTGAGCGTTCTTCTGTAGCACCACATTTCGATAGCTTCTATTCTCTTCTTGCCTAAACTATTTATCGTCCATGTTTCACTCCCATACATGGCTACGCTCCATACAAATACTTTCCGAAAAGACTTCCTGACAGTTAAATCTATACTTGATATTATCAAATTTCTCTTTCTCAGAAACGCTTTTCTTGCCATACCCACTCGACATTTTATATCCTCTCTACTTTGACAATCATCAGTTATATTGCGCCTCAAATAGCGGAACTCATTTACTATAAGTTGTGAGAAAATAAAACTCCTACAGCGGTCCTTATGATTTTATTTATTTTTTTTGCAGCAAAATAAATAAACTCATAAGGACGGATGTAGGCATTTTATTGTATCACAATAGTAAACGGCCGTTGTCCAAAAACCTCCTGTCAAAAAGATGGACGTACAAAAACTACTTTAAGTGTCTCATTTCCTAATCTAATTCCCTCAGCATCACCTGATTTAATGCGACTGCATTCCATTATCCTCGTTTTGCTTTTGTTGATGTTCGCCTTACATCCTCCTGTGAAGACACTGTCCCCTCCGTTCGACTGCTCCTCCAGGTCCCTTGCTGTCTCTGACAGAATCACAATGTCATCGGCAAACTTTAAAGTTTTTATTTCTTCTCCATTGATTTTAATTCCTACACCAAATTTTTCTGATTTGACCCATTGCAAATGGTTTTTGAAAGCCTGCGACTATAGGAACAGTAGGTTTGTTTATAAATAAATAAATCTTCCGCTACCAGTCACGATTTTTCTTTATTTTACTTTTCGCACGACGCGTTTCGAGAAATAAATCCCATTTTCAAGTGCGTGTATTAAGCCATTTCTTTTGATGTTGTCACTGTGTGTGAGTTTGCTTCATTTCGTTAACTTTTACTGCAATACATAAGAAACATACGATTTTTTAGGTGGGTATCAATTCTTTTGGTGAAGTTAGCGGCGAAATTTTGAAGAATTTGTACTTACAGTTATCTAATGGCCCATTTGTACAGAGTCTCACACACACTAAACATCACAGACAACTTGTTGTACACTTTAAACATCGAAAATATCTTATATAAACAAAACAGTTACAAAGATCTTCTTACAGGTAGTCCACAGAGATAATATTATAGGTCTTCCACAGATTGTGATATGCTTTTGTACAGAGGTTATTTATCTTAATAATTTGGCTCATAAATTACTTATATTGATTTTACAGTTGTGCTTATCTCTATGTTTTACTATTTTATTTAAGTATATTATCGAAACATCTGAAGAAATTCACTGATTCACTTTCAAGTTTTTCATTTAATATTTTATCTTCATATTTTCTGTAATGTGAATACATCTAAAGTTCTTCAAGCAAATCCATTTTATGTCCTTTACTTAGTCGGTGGAGTACTTTGACATTTTGCTCTATTTTTCCAAATGGGTATCCTGTATTATGTATGTGTGTTGCTATTGCTGATGTTGTGTGTTTTGTGGTGTGTGTATGCTCTAATGTGCTCTAAGAACCTCGTGTTGAAATTTCGACCTGTTTGTCCTAGGTAGAACATGGAGCATTCCTGGCATGTTACCTTGTATATTCCAGAGTCTGAATATGGATCATGATTACACTTTATATTATTTATTAGTTTTTGCTGTAATTTATTAGATGTAGAAAACCCAATTTTTTCTTTGTGCTTTTTGAAAACATTTGCTATCTTCTGTGATACTTTGCCTATGCATGGAACGCTAGATATAAATTTTGTTTTTCTCTTTTTCTTCTGTGGTGCAGTTTCTATCTGGGTTTTTGTTCACTTAGTCTAAGATTGTGTCAACCATGGAAGCATTGTAACCACTGGCAACTGCAATCTTTTTCACTGTGTTTATTTCTTGTTGTATATTTTCTTGGTTAAATTGTATTTTTATTGCCCTATGCAGCATTGACCTTTATCCTACCTGTTTATGGATATTTGGGTGACATGAGGTTGCAAGGATTGTGGTGTCAGTCATTTTGTTTTTCCTATAAATTTTTAATGTGCATGTGTTGTTGTTTCTTGTAACATTTAGGTCCAGAAATTTGATGCTTTTATTTTGCTCATGTATATCCGTTACCATAGCTGACATATACAAAAATCACTTAGAACAAAAATTATTTGACAGCCAAGAACCTTGCCTAAAGAAAATAGAATTTTATAGGAGATATGTAGATGACACACTACTGTTAGTGAAAAGGGATACCAAAGACATCACAGAAATTCTAAATCATTTCAATAATCTAAATGAGAAAATCAAATTTACAGTGGAACATGAGCAAAATAAAAGCATCAAGTTTCTGGACCTAAATATTACAAGACCCATCAACATATGTACATTCAAAATTTATAGGAAAAACAAAATTACTGACATCACAATCCTTGCAAGCTCATGTCACCCAAATATCCATAAACAGACAGGATAAAGGTCAATGCTGCAGAGGGCAACAAAAATACCATTGAACCAAGAAAATATGCAACATGAAATAAACACAGTGAAAAAGATTGCAGTTGCCAATGGTTACAATGCTTCCATGTTTGACACAATCTTAGACAAAGTGAAGAAAAACTCAGGTGAAAACTGCACCACAGAAGAAAAAGAGAAAGAAATGTATATCTAGTATTCCACGCATAGGCAATGTATCACAGATGATAGCAAATGTTTTCAAAAATCACAAAGTAAAAATTGGGTTTTCTACATGTAATAAACTACAACAAAAACTAATACATAATATAAATTGTAATCGTGATCCATATTCAGACTCTGGAATATACAAGGTAACATGGCAGGAATGCTCCATGTTGTACCTAGGACAAACAGGTCGAAATTTCAACACCAAGTTCACAGAGCACATTAGAGCATACACACACAACATCAGCAATAGTAACACACATTCATAAAACAGGATACCTATTTGGAAAAATAGAGCAAAATGTCAAAGTACTCCACCGACTAAATAAAGGACATAATATGAATTTGCTTGAAGAACTTTAGATATATTCACATTACAGAAAACATGAAGATAAAATATTAAATGAAAAACTTGAAAGTGAATCAGTGAATTTCTTCAGATGTTTCGATAATATACTTAAAGAAAAATAGTAAAACATAGAAGCATGAAGGGTAAAAATTGTACAGGTTTGGTTTACGTAGTTCTAAGTCTAGGGGACTGATGACCTCAGATGTTAAGTCCCATAGTGGTTAGAACAATTTGAACGATTTTGAATTTAAAGGAGGATGGCCGGTCGCGGGTTTGAACCGTCGTTCTCCCGAATGTGAGTCCAGTGTGCTCACTACTGCACCAACACGATTGGCACTTTTGCGGAAATCTAGGAGTACGGAATCTGCCTGTTGCCCTTCATCCCTTTTTCCAGCCGCTTGGCACTTTGCGCTGGGCGAGAGATTCGCGATAAATGCAGACTAAATAAGGGGCCAATGCTGTATTAACTGTTACTGCGCATCCATATCAGTCTCATGACTTGCCAAATGTAATCGAATTTTTTCTGTCCACAAACTAGTAGCCGCCACTGTTACATAAGAAATCACCAGCCTACTTCTAACGTTGATGGATAGTCTGTACTAACCTTACATGTGTTTTTTTGGGTATCTCCAATCGCGCACCGACGAAATATTCCCTTAATGTGATTGTGAATGAGTCGCCAGCCGCTTCCAAACGTCCAGTTACACAAATATTTGTGCGTCTCGAGTAAACACCGCGATACGGGAGAGGCAAATACTCGGCATAAATTAGAAAGCGACTCCCAGACTGAGCGGCGTGTAACGTGCCAGGAGCAAACATTTCCGGTGGAGCGATAGGCCGGCCGAGGTGAAGCTCTTGAGGCGAGACCAACCGAGCTGAGCTGCGCTGAAGTGTAGCGATGCCGGCTGCCGTGCGAAAGCACAGAGAAAGCTGTTTTCCTGCTTACATGTCAACTATTCGTTCCTGTGAACATATAATTTTACAAACTCAGTTTTCTGTGCTACTTGTTCCTCTATCCTTCTCTCTGTAAGTTACTCAGCTACTGATTAAACCGCTAAATTGCCACACCTTGATCCTTAAACGCATGTATAGTTACCATAGTCAAGGCTTTTTTCACATTATTCTTCGATCACCTACTCTAATTCAACACATTTCACGAGAACCACAAAGGACAAAAAATGTGTTAAAACGAAGAAGCTTGTGCTTAACATTGGAATAATTATAAGCAACTAAAAGAAAACTTGGAAGCGAACTATATTTAAGCTTCTAAACTTCCAGCTGATAAAGAGCATCCATCTTGATTGGCTACTACAGAAACATCACCTTCCATGTAAATAACTAGCTTATCATCTTATGTCAGTCCCTTTCAGTCCTTCCCTAACCGATGGAAATACAGAAAATAAATAACGTTGGCTTATAGTGGATCGAGATTTACCCACTTACACTTCCTCGCAAATATTCTACTTTGTTTTTTAATTTCACAGCTGTTGCAAATGCCTACAACAACAACAGCTAGTATGATTTTTAAGGTACGCCGTTTAAACTTCACGCTCATTCTTCTTCTTCTTCTTTTTAAAAATGCCATCAGTCTTCTGATTGGTTTGATGGAGCCCTCCACAAATTCCTCTCCTATGCCAACCGTTTCATCTCAGAGTGGCACTTGCAGCCTACGTTCTCAATTATCTGCTGGATGTACCCTGATCTCTGTCTTTCCCTACAGTTTTTATCGTCTACAGCTCCCTGTAATACCATGGACGCTACTTCCTAATGTCTTAACACATATCTTATCATCGTATCCCTTCTTCTTGTCAGTGTTTTCCATACGTTTCTTTCTTCGCCTACTCTGCGAAGAACCTCCTCGTTCCTGATGTCATCAGTCCGCTTGATTGTCAAAACTTCGCAGTAGAAACACATCTGAAATGCTTCGATTCTCTTCTGTTCCGGTTTTGCTGCAGTCAATACATGCATACAATGCTATGCCCCAAACGTAGATTTTTAAAAATTATTTCCTCGAAGTAAGATCTATATTTGAGACTATACTTCTGCTACTTCTCAATCACGAAATCGTATAATCAGCAGATGGATGTAAAAAAAAAGCTATACTCAGTTCTGTGCTTCATGTTTTAGACCCTACTGATATAAGCCAATTGCCATGCCGTTTAATGTGGTAAACTGAATGTGCACTTAAATTACTAGAGTATGTGGATACCCCACGCTGCTTACATTAACTAGACAATTATTGCACTGTAAGCCACGCCTGCGAAGTTCAAAAAGAACTTGTATGCCTAACAGAAATCCAGAGATGTCGCTTATTCATTATGCATCATTAATATCTGACCCTGTTCATTAGTGTGCAGAGTGTCTTTTGTTGCCACTCGTGAATGATGAACACCACAATGGCCGGCCGGAGTGGCCGAGCGGTTCTAGGCGCTACAGTCTGGAAACGCGCGACCGCTACGGTCGCAGGTTCGAATCCTGCCTCGGGCATGGATGTGTGTGATGTCCTTAGGTTAGTTAGGTTTGAGTAGTTGTAAGTTCTAGGGGACTGATGTCGTCAGAAGTTAAGTCCCATAGTGCTCAGAGCCATTTGAACCATTTGAGCACCACAATGAACGTCTGTAGCTGTGTGTAACAGTGTGATTAATAGTACATTATGCCGCTGTTCCATCGATAGTTATAATCATGTTTGGATCACTGTTATAAGAATACGGGACGTGTAGTAGTATTACAGTTTAAGAACAAAAAATGGAATTCATTGTATGCGGGTATTTACATGGTTACCGGTCTAGTCTGACAACGTTGGGACAAGTAGTTGGCCATAGGCTTGTAGTATGGATCATTCGGGGATTTGCATGGCGAAGTTTACTAAAACAACAGAAAACCTAAATGAGGATGACTGGATGGTGATTAGAGCGTCTGTCCTCCCTAACAGAAGGCCAGTCCGTGAAAACCACGGCAAACTCGTTCGTTTTATGCTTAGTACAGGGCAGTGTTTTGTTTGTACATTGGTGCAAAGAAGTTTCTTCTTAATGTACGAGGGTCAGTCAAAAAGTAATGCCTCCTATTTTTTTTTCTACGTTTAATTGTCAGGAAATTTAAATGCAATTACATAGGTCGAAAACCACAACATTGAGGATCATTTTGTCATTTTTCAAAGTAATCTCCGCCCATCTCTACAGTTTTGGTCCATCTTTGAACAAGGGCATGTATCCAGCACGGTAAAAATCACAGCTCTGCTTCCTAAGCCATTGACGCACGGATGTTTTGACGGCCTCCTCATCTTCAAAATGAATCCCACGATGAGCTTCTTTTAGTGGCCCGAACAGATGGAAGTCTGATGGTGCCAGGTCAGGGCTGTATGGGGGATGAGGCAAAACTTCCCATCCAATTTTGACAATCTCGTCAGAGGTGTGACGACTGGTGTGTGGTCTTGCATTGTCATGCAAAAGAAGAACATCTGCCATTGATTTTCTTGGGCGAACTCGCTGAAGACGTGCTTTAAGTTTGTTGAGGGTTGTGACGTATTGAACAGAATTTATTGTGCATCCCTGCTCCAAAAAATCAACCAGAATCACACCCTCTGTATCCCAGAAAACTGTTGCCATAACTTTCCCTGCCGATCGCACAGTTTTGAATTTTTTCTTCCTCGGCGAGCTTGTGTGACGCCACTCCATTGACTGCCTCTTTGATTCGGGTTCAAAAAAATGCACCCATGTTTCGTCCCCGGTCACAATTTGTTTCAGAAACTCATCTCCCTCCAAACGGAAGCGCTGCAAGTGTTGGGAGGCTATTGTTTTCCTTGCCTCTTTATTCTGATCGGTTAACATTCTTGGAACCCACCGTGCACAAACTTTTGAGTACCCCAATTGTTTAATAATCGTGATTACACTGCCTTTACTAAGAGAAATAATGCGACACACTTCATCTGCAGTCACCCGACGGTCACCACGAATGATGTCATCAACTTGCTGAATGTTGTGTGGAGTCACTGCACTCACCGGCCTGCCGCTCCGCTTTTCGTCAGTCAACGGTGTTTGCCCTTCAGCTTCCTTACAACGACGAACCCATCGTCTAACAGTGCTGACATCCACTGTCACAACACCATACACCTTCTTCAGTCTTTCATGAATGCGTATGGGCGTTTCACCTTCTGCATTCAAGAATTCAATCACACAACGCTGTCTCAAACGAACATCGATGTCGGCCATCTTACAAACTTCTGCTGTGCTGCCACCTGTTGACACAGAAAGTTACTACTGCAGTGGATTGCAGAAGAAGGTTTGAGGAATGGCGCCAAATTCAAATTTTTCACTTAACTTAATTTCTTTAAGTAGAAAAAAAATGGGAGGCATTACTTTTTGACCGACCCTCGTATAAAAGTAGTGCTACACTGTTCATTTCTCAAAACTGATCACTGCGTACACTGTCCACACATGTCAAAATTATTTCACAATTTTAAAAACTATTGATACACTCTTAATTCATTTGTCATCAGCGATGACTGCTCACAATATAAATACGCTATCAACTGACTACAGGAACAATACGAGGACGTTTGGTTTCCATTTTGTGTTCTGCAGCTTCTCATTTGGTTGCCTGGAAAGCTGAGTGAGCGCCTCTCCACAATGGGTGAAAAAGAGTTCTGATGCAGCGTTTTCCAGAGAGAAACTTAGTAGTGTGAAAGTGTATTATGAAATGATGGACTGTGTTACTATTATTTAGTTCCTTTATGTTACGTTTTCAATAAACAGCTAGTCTGTGCTGTCTAAGTAATCCTCCAATGTATGGACGGTACTGCTTAATTGGCTCATTAAATAAGTTTGTTTTAGTAATCTTTTTAGGCAATTTATTTCACAATTGTACTCCACGGCAGATATTTTTGTTTTGCAGTTTCTGTTTATTCTTCCTTGGTTTGGTAATTGTACGTTCTATCTAAATCTCGTTCTACAGTCACGGAAAAAGCTGCATGTACAGTAATTATTGAAGTTTTTGTGTAAATAACTCATTGGTAAATGTACTAATATAGTACACTTGTTGAAGTCCCCAATCTTTTGATTAGACGTTTACACCGAGCCCAATTACTATTCTTGGTTATTATCTTATGACCCTTTTTTGCAACTTGAAAACACTGTCACTATTTTCTGTTTGTGCTTTTGTTTCCCACATAAGAACAATTTAGCTAAGGCTAGAGTGAAAGCACGAGTGGTAAGTAGCTGAAAGATACTGGCTATTACACACTGAGGATGCGACTCTATTACAGTATAACATGCCGATAAAACTTTATTTGCAGGTGTCTTTTAAATGATGAAACCACTTCAACTAACAACAATTAATCCCAAAAATTTCTTATTTGTTGCAGCATCTATAGATACACCGACTACATTTAATTTGACATTTTCCGTCTCCAAACAGAAATGAATGGCATTTGTTTCCTTGTGATTTATTTAACTTCGTTGAATACTGACAATTTGTATTTGAACATTTGACTTGTCTTCTCTGCGAGGAGTTAATATGGTTTTTTTCCAGTGGCTGTAATGATGCTGTCATCAGAAAAGCCAAATTTTTCACCATGGCTAACTTTATTGGGAAATTCACTGGTGTATATCAGAAACTGTATACGTCTTCATACTCTACGCGTGGCGAACTCCCGTGTTAATGAATTTTGGTTGTGATACGTTGTTCATTAAAGGCGAAATACCACCGTGTGCAAAAACAGACCTTCCCATGTATCGCGTCTAATCTCTTGTGAATGCTTCTGAAATTCAAATCGGGTTGTAGATAGTGCCTCGTGAACTTTTATTTTACTGTCACTAAACATTTTCAACCTCCGATAAGGTAGGGGTGGGGGTTATCACTGAAACAAGCGATTTTCGGTTGCACTATTTCTTCAACGCCAGTTTAACCTGTCTATCAAAATAGCTCAATATAACCGACCGCTGAAATAATCGATTTTCAATTTTTTATTCATGTTATTTCCTGTATTGAGCGTAGAAATCGAACAAAGATTGAAATATTTTCACTCAGTCAGTTTTAAGATACATAGAATCAAAATATTAAATTACATAGGCTAATAAAAGAAAAATTAATCCATCCACGATTCGCTGCTTTTCTCGAAAAGTGGTACTACAACAAGTCACCAGTATTCTCATGTTGATTCTGATGTTTTTAAACTCTGCTTAATACTGTTGTAATAGGGGTTCACGTCAATATTTGAACTGTACGAATAGTGAGTGCTAAAAAGTGAAAACTGAGGTTGAAGGACTCTGTTTTTCGTGCTAATTTGTGCAGTTTAAATGGCTACAAGCAGATAAAGGCATGTTATGTAGACACACGCAACGGATCAGGTGCTTTCTATTTATATTGCAAACTGTTAATGAACTTCCTGGCGCAAGACTGGATCAGGTGCTTTCTATTTATATTGCAAACTGTTAATGAACTTCCTCGCGCAAGACTGGAAACCGTCGAACATCAACTCACGAATACAGACAGCACTCAGAACAGCTGAGCCTTGGCTGGAGCGATGGTGTATTAAAGTAAACGTCGACAAGTGCGAAGCAGTTCTGTTCACACGCAGACCGAAACTACTGCGCAAACACCAACACTGTAGACCGATAACACTACATACACGCCCAATACGTTTCCGAGAGAAAGTCAGATACCTTGGTGTCTGGCTGGACCGGAAACTTACATGGGGGGACCACATCGAATACGTTGCCAACCGAGCGCACGCGAGGCTCAAACAGCTCTACCCAATGCTCAACAGGGAAAGCACACTGAATAGGAGGGTGTCGAGGTCCTTATACACGACACTGATTAGACCTCTGATGACGTACGCAGCTCCCGTCTGGGGATATGCAGCTCCCACACGACTGCGCCGCCTGCAGATCATACAGAACAAGGTGCTACGAATCATCAGCAATGCTCCACGCTACACACGCACCGTGGATCTTCACCATGAATACCGCCTTGATACCCTCAAGGAAGTATTCAAGAAACACGCCACACGACTATACAGGAACTCGAGACCCTCGAACAATCCTTTCATCCTCACTCTGGGAAACTACGATCACAACCACAGGTGGAAACACAAGCGGCCAAAGACACTGGTAGCTAGGGCATAACCACCTATGGTAAACTAACATACGCAAACAGCGACAAACGCCGGTAAGCCCCTGCATATCAGCAACACTGACTGGCAACTACCAGCTGCTATTAGAGCCGACCAACAGGCCACAGCAGGGACACCGACGAGCTCGCCCACAGACGCACTAACAATCTCCCAACACTCCCTCACACTGTGCCTCCGGTATATGACCTATCGGGCACAAGACCGATAACAAACCTAACCGTTGCAGGTTGCAGGACGCTGAACGAGGACTCTGTACCAGCACCCAGCGCCAGCCGCCGAGCAGCACAAACGTACAACGTCAAGGTATCGACATGCATGATACCCACTACTAACAAAGCCTATCCTTGCACAACCTATCGCAGGCAGCAAGACAACCGCTACTGCTCTTGCCGCCCGACCTAACTTTCGCAGAGGTTTTTTTCCCTTGGCTCTTGCTTTGGCACTTTTTTTCCTCTGCCCTTCAAACCGCTACCCTTCGTCAGATTTCGACCAATCTATCTCCAGATGAGCGCGTATTAATGGTTAATCCTAACCAGACGTACACAGACATCGCAGTACCCACATCCTGCGACACCTCACTTTAGTGAGTACTAACCCTTACGCAGAGATGGCAGTAGACCTTTTGTGTTGGCCGTCATGCCGGTGTGGGCGTGGAGGGGCTCCACCTCTTTGAAAAAAAAAAAAAATGAACTTCCTGGCAGATTAAGACTGTATGCCGGATCATTTTTTGACGTGTATAGACTTTCAGACTTTTATTTACAAGATTACAAATTTCGTTTTACAAAACAGTTTACATTTTACAAGAATCGAACTCGGGACCTTTGCCGCTTGTGGGCAAGTGCTCTACCAACTCTTTTTTTAATCATCTCATTTTGATCGTAATCATTCGTTGCATTTGTTCGGGGCTGACGTCCGAGGACGCCAATTCAAGTTCATAAGTGATCTATTTACTCAGATTTTTATTCCCGAGGGCAGCTAACCCTCGGACCGAACACGCTGAGCTACTGTGCTGGCCGCCAACTGAGCTACCCAAGCACGACTCACGCCGGCAGTCACAGCTTCAATTCTGCCAGTTCCTCATCTCCTACCTTCCAGACTTCACAGAAGCTCATCTGCGAACCTTGCCGAACTAGCACCCATGGAAGAAAGGATAATGCGGAGACATGGCCTAGACACAGCCCGGAGAGATTTTCACTCTGCAGCCGAGTGTGCGCTGATATGAAACTTCCTGGCATATTAAATCTGTGTGCCAGATCGAGACTCGAACTCGAGACCTTTTCCTTTCGCGGGCAAATTCTCTACCACCTGATGTACCTAAGCACGACTCACGACCCGTCCTCACAGCTTCAATTCTGCCAGTTGCTCGTCTCCTACCCTCCAGACTTCACAGTTCTTCTGCGAGCCTTGCAGAACTAGAAGTTTGGATGGTAGGAGACGAGCTACTGGCAGAATTGAAGCTGTGGCTTCAATTCTGCCAGTTGCTCGTCTCCTACCCTCCAGACTTCACAGTTCTTCTGCGAGCCTTCCAGAACTAGAAGTTTGGAAGGTAGGAGACGAGCTACTGGCAGAATTGAAGCTGTGAGGACGGGTCGTGCGTTGCGCTTGGGTAGCTCACCATTCACTCTGTACACCAGTCAATATCGGACACATCACGGCACTGCTCGCACACCTTCGGGACTTATTCGTCGATTACAGTTATGTTCAGGACAGTTCGCCGTAGACCAGGCTGCCCACGATGAAAGACATATATCGAAGCTTCCCTCAGCAGCAATCTCGCAATGTGACCGAAATACCCGGCGATACAATGGCAGGGAGTAGGAGAAGGGTCCATCTTCCCTCTCTACCTACGGAGGGAGGTTGGTGCATTGTGGTGAAGGGAAAATTCTCGAACGGTCAACGACTGCACTCCATTCATCTGGTCGACACGCCGATATGCCTCCACTGCGCGGTCGTCGCCTCCGGCTAGCACCGTTTGGTTTGTTGCACGGCGATCGATTGTTGGCTTCTAACGCACACTCCGCTGCAGAGTGAAAATCACATTCTATGAATGAATTGTAACGTTGGAAGATTGCACTTCGTTGATACCCCACTTCGTACAGGATGGAGCCATTCTGTAACACAGGCGGTGTCCGACGACGACAGTGAGGAACTACCATATAGACCAGATGGGGCGAGTCTTGCATACTGCATGACAGGTCTACCACCTAGCAGGTCACACCACGTGGTGACAGGCACATTATTGTCTGAGCGGTGTCGAACTATTTCTTACGCCACGTGTTTGTTGCTCGTTTCTGTTGGCATTGCTATGAATACAGCACTGATTTCTATAACAAAGAAATAAAGCAATGTAAATTTTACGAATAAAAATTATTCGTTCTTTAAAAAACGGTTGATTTAAAAACGAAAAATTTTAGCATTGCTGCTGTAACTAATTGATATTTCGGTTTTTTGACTCGATTATTAGTAAAAAATAACAAAAAAACACCCATTGTAACCGAGAGCAAACAAATACCGAAAATATCGGTTATTTTGAACTACAATACCGAACGAGTTTCATAGCGCATAGAGCACTGTGCAATAAGTTATCTGCGGTAACGTTTTGGCCTTCTCGTCGTGACCTTCTTCACGAGCGAGCAGGCAGCGATCTCACGGTAGCGGCATGTTCCATGTCATAGCGGCCAAACTGCCTCCCACCGAGCAGCGAACTTGTCGGCGGGTTTTTTATGGCCTCTTGTCCAAGCGCGGACACCTTCAAGCTCCGTACAAGATCTTGTCATGTGTTGCCCACATCCGCGAGAAGTCGTGATGCGGTAGTCAAGGCGGACATTCCACTAGCCACTCAAATCCCGCCCTGTTTACAACATTCCTGCATGCAATTTCATAACACGGCTACTCGCAGAATTTAGATCAGGGGAGTAGTGTTGCAAAATATTTAGACGCTTTCCGAATCCAAATATCAGGAATTTAAATAAAAATAATTACCTCAATAGGAATTTAAAAAAAAACTGTAGCTAAATTATCAGATGTAATTTTTGTCAAGCTCTCTGTTACTCCACACAATTAGCAAATTGATGCATTGGTTAAGACACTGAACAAATGAAAACACTATCAGTCACTGCCACACTTTCTTCTGTGTTCTTACGAGTTTCGATGGTCACATCATGTAAGGGGACTGTACTCTCTGAAACCTCATATTTTTGACAATACACTTTTATTAACTTTTAGTGTGTACGAAGGACGATCAGTAAGTAATTAAACACTTTTTTTCTGAAAGCAGGCTGGTTTTATTCTGTATTCCCATACAATATATTATTCCCCACTCTTTTGGCTACAAAACCCTACTTTCAACGTAATCTCCGCTCAATGAGGCGGCCTCACTCCAGTAACTGTATGCCCATATGGTACCACTCTAATAGTCGACGTGGCAGCCAACGTCTTGCTGCATCAATAACCTTCCCATCCTACACTCATGATCATAAATTAAGGATAATTGCAGAATGTGGTGCCACACAACGTGGCACTACATACACAAAACTGGTGCTAATAGCATAGACACATAGGGAACACACACGACACAGATCTGTAAGTACACGGTATTGGTGATAAGTTGAGAAAACCGCCCCGAAACACACGTGCTACAAAACGCCACTGTTTCATGCGCATGTACCCTGACATCAATATGGGATATGATCACCATGGACACATACATAGGCCACACAATGGGTTGGCATACTCTGGATCAGGTGGTCGAACAGCTGCTGGGATATAGCCTCCCATTCTTGCACCAGTGCCTGTCGGAGCTCCTAAAGTGTCCTAGGGGTTTGAAGACGTGCAGCGATACGTCGACCGAAAGCATCCCAGACATGCTCAATGGAGTTTAGGTCTGGTGAACAGGCAGGCCACTCCATTCGCCTGATATCTTCTGTTTCAAGGTACTCCTCCACGATGGCAGCTCGGTGGGGCCGTGCGTTGTCATCCATCATCAGGAAGGTGGGACCCAGTGCAGCCCTGAAAAGGCAGACATACTGGTGCAAAATGACATCCCGGACACCTGACCTGTTACAGTTCGTCTGTCAAAAACATGCAGGGGTGTACGTGCACCAATCATAATCCCACTCCACACCATCAAACCACGACCTCCATACAGGTCCCTTTCAAGGACATTAAGGAATTGGTATCTGGTTCCTGGTTCACGACAGATGAAAACCTGGACTCGTACGTGAACATAACCTGGGACCATTGTTCCAATGACGATGTGCTGTGTTCTTGACACCAGGCTTTACGGGCTCTTCTGTGACCAGGTGTAGGGAAGCAGCCTACTCACGCCTTATAAAATTCACATCAGTCTTTCCATTGTGTGCCAGCCAGTCCGCTGTAACTAGCTCTGACGTCATAAATGTTGCGCAATACTTTAAAAATCAAGTAAATAACCTGAAACGTTTCTAGCATGTCAGGAGTAATACTAAATCAATATGTGTTGAATATCAGTTATATAACTTTAACCATTTTCGAAATTTGGACTTTTTCTGTAAAAATCATTGGCGCAACAGAAGAGCTAGAAACTTAAAAATTTATATTTAGATTCCTTTTGCATAATAATTTAGTAGAAACAGTATTCTGGATCTTACAAATTAAAATTGTAGTTGAAATTCATGATTTTCTGGTTTTTGTCTTAGAAATTAAGGAAGCAAGATAGATTAAGTAGGCGAATAAATAAAGCTAGGATGTTTAAATTTAAGTAGAAGGGAGATCCGCTATAATCATAAAAATGTGGGAAGTTTCAACTGAATAACTATAAAACTATAGCGATAGCGTATCTCCAAAGGGCAAGTCCAGAGCTCGTCTACTGCGTGTAGTGTAATTAAATTAATTATCTCGCCAAAATATTTGACTTAGCTACATCAGACTTTTATTATGATTACTTACTTGTGTGCTGATTGCACAATTAAATTGAAAGCTTCATCAGCTATCAGCAAAGGAAGCAATGATTTATTTGATAACTTAAAGTGGTGCATTACTAGCTCAGCGGCTAGTCGGGAGAGCCGATTTGATCAGGCGTTCCCTTAGCCGTCCGCACCGCGGCTTTATATATAAGAACGCTGCGTGAGAGAGGAAGGCCCCAGTTCTCTCCGGACGCTGAGTAGTGCACCACCTGTGCCAGGAGTCGCGTCGCGTCTGTATCGTTGATATAAACAGCCTCGGATGCAGTAATAAGTTACTCGGGATATGCGTATCCATGAAATCGTTTTCGAGTGAAATGTTAATTTTGGGATGACGTTAATGATCTATCTTTAGTTTGCGTACGTCGTATTTTCACGTGCCGCCGCAGGACAGACGTTCTACCATTATTAGCGTGGCGTTTGATGAACATTATCATCAAATTATGGCGAGCATCCACTTAAACATTTAATTTGAACAGTTATAGACTCTGAACTGCACTGGTAGTTGGATTATGTGGATTCTTTTTGGTCTGTGACTTTCAAAATATAGTGACCATTTTAGAGAGAATGGTTTTTGATTATGAATCCCAGACAATCTCCTAATTCCTCAGAGCTATAAGCTGTAGCTATAAATGTATTTATCAGATGAAGTGGGCATTAGGAATTCTAATTACAGGCTTCACGTTTTGCTAATCACTTTCTGGTTGCCAATATTGTAGTTAGAGAGCCAGTGTTGAGAACGGCAAACAGAATAAATACAAAACATTTATTCTATTATTCCACCCGCCGCCCCACACAGGGATCAGTGGAATGCACTGTGCAGGTCTCCAGCCGAATAAACCATGTCTGTTCAGTCGTCTTTAGACTGTGTGTCTGGAGACAACCGTTCCAGTGGCTGTGGTAAGGTCCCGAGCAAGGCTACCAGCAATACTCCGTGGCCATCTGCGAGCAACAATGATGAGATATCGGTCCTCTTGTGGTGTTCTATAGTGTGGAAGTCCCGTACTGTAGCGTCTGGACACGTTTCCTGTCTGCTGGAATCGTTGCCATGATCTTGAGATCACACTTTGTGGCACACGGAGGGCCCGTGCTAAGACCGTCTGTGTTTGACCAGCCTCCAGTCCCCTAATATTCAACCCCTCATAACGTCATCAATACGTGTTCTTTGAGCCATTTTCAAGTCACAGTCACCATTAGCACGTCTGAAAACGTCTGCACACTTACTCGATGCACCTTACCCTGACATGCACCAACACACCTCTGCGTATGTGGACTGCTGCCAGCGCCACCGTGCGACGACCGCAGGTCAAATGCACCGCACGGTCATACCCCGAGGTAATTTAAACCCGCAAACCGCCCACCAGAGCGTTGTTTCACCATGTATCAGCATGATCCTTAATTTGTGAGAATGAGTGTACTAACTGCTAACTGCGGGCCGAGCAGATGGAAATCGGAAGGTGCGAGATCCGGGCTGCATGTTAGATGAGAAAGAACATTCCAGTAAGGTTTTGTGAGCTCCTATCGAGTGTGCAGACTTGTGTGAGGCCCTGAGTTGTCGTAGGGAAGGAGAAGTTCGTTTCCATTTTTGTGGCGACGAATACGCTGAAGTCGTTTCTTCAGTTTCCTGAGGGTAGCAGATTGCACTTCCGAGCTTGTCGTTGCACCATCAGGGAGGACATCAAACAGAAGAAACCCTTCAGAGTCACAGAAGTCCGTCGCCATGATTTACCGGCTGAGGGCCCGGCTTTGAATTTTTTCCTCGGAAGAGTGATGTTGCAGGGCCACTCCATGGAGTGCCGTTTTGTTTCCAGTTCGAAGTCATGAATCCGTTTTTCGCAGCGTGTGACGATGTTCGACAAAAACAAACAACTCCGCTCAGACGGGCCTTCGTTGCTCTTCATGGTCTTCTGTTAGGCTGCAACAAACCCAGTGGGCACACATCTTTGAGTACCCCAGCTGGTCAACCAGTGTGTCAGCACCGCCAACAGAGATGTCCATCTGTGAAGTGTTCGATGTGATCCCTCGATCACACCGAATGAGAGTGCCCACCCGTTCCAGGACTACAGGAGAAAAAAAAGTGTCATGTAATATTTAGTGTAATGTAATATATTGTATAGACACCTTCTATTAACATGACACGTTCCACATCATTACGAAGTGTCGTATTCATGATCTGTGGAACAAGTACTAATCTAATCTAGCCGTCGGCCGGCACGTGGGAGAATGGACACGATTGCGTGACCCTGTTGCGATGATAATAGACGCCTCTCCCAACGACTCACCGTGCTTTTGTTCACTCACAGGTGCCCGTAGACGTTCTGCAAGTGCCTATGAATATCTGCGATGCCCTGGTTTTCCGTTCCGTTGGATATCATTTTAAAGGCTACGTGTAGCGCCGCCACCCACTGGAGCTTCATCAAACTATAGACCTGTGTGCAAAGCGGGAATATTCCACAACAAATCCTGCATTTTTTCAACTGAAACTGGCCTACAAAAGAAAGTGTTGCATTACGTATTGAACGTCACTCTTAAACTAGTATCTGAATCTCTCTTGATACTCAATGTCATTTGACTTAACTCTCTGCTTAAAAAGTATTATGAAAAAAAAGGAATCATTCAAAAAATATTGTTCTGCTCTGTCACATGAGAAACCGCGTTTTGCTGCCGTGATCGACGAGTGGAGAGACTGAGGCAAAAACACGCCAGTGCGGCAGTCAAAGGTTGGCGACCCCTTAAAGAGATGACAGAGAGAGACAGGCTGGAGAGCTAACTGCAAGTAGCGTGCTGTCACGGTTGGGAGTGTTCAAATGTTCAAATGTGTGTGAAATCTTATGGGACTTAACTGCCAAGGTCATCAGTCCCTAAGCTTACACACTAATTAACCTAAACTATCCTAAGGACAAACACACGCACCCATGCCCGAGGGAGGACTCGAACCTCCGCCGGGACCAGCCCCACAGTCCCCGACTGCAGCGCCTCAGACCGCTCGGCTAATCCCGCGCGGCGGTTGAGAGGGTGAGCACTACAATGGGCAGTTTGAATGTGGTTTTGCGCGGTTTTCCATAAGTGTTCACGGAAATCTGAGTCAGATCATCATCTCCACCTCAGAAATACAGTACATAAAAGATAAAATGTGAATACTCCAATAGCGAAATTAAAGTAGTCAATACACAGTGACATACACGACTCCGCTCCTGTGCTATACTGCTATCAGAGAACTACAATGTGAACATCAATGATAGATGGGCGGGTCTTGTCACTGCGCAACAAATTCTGAAGAAAAACAAGTAGGTAATTCAATGAGAACGAATGACGGTTTGTGATAGGTTTTGTGGTTCCAAGGTGCATGGTAGAGCTGTGCTGTGACAATAAACAACGGATTTAACCGCAAACTGGCAGATTCTAGCACTACTTACTGTTGGGTCATCTGATCGTGGACAAGATTGCAATATACATATGAGATCTTTCTATCCTTAGCTAATATTTCTGACTTTTATGGGTTCAGATTTATGTAGGATATTTAGTAGAAAGCAATTTTTAACGTGTATGTCTTTCCTCGTGTGGTAGGGGGCTAGAAAATCTAAAGAGAAAAATTTAGAGCTTGATTCTAGACGTAGTGCAGGCAACTTAAATGAATGAAGATTCCTTGACAGAGCAATGCAGGGTAAATGTAGGCTAATATCATCATCAAGAGACAAGTGTGAAAGTAGGACTAACAACAAGCAGGCTAATTCTCATCAAAAACGGAACCAAATTGTCGCCAACAAGTGCACGGAGGTATACATGCCGACATCAGAAGCACAAGATGATCAGATAAAGAGTATACGAATGAAGTTAAAGGAAAATTCAGTGTTTACGGACAGTAAAAGTCTAATTATGAATGAATGGAATGCTGTAGTTGGTGAATGAATAGAAGGCAGAGTTACGGGAAAATAATACTTCAGCAATGGAAGTGAGAAAGGAGAAGGACGGCTTGACTTCCGCAATAAATTTCAGCTATCAATAGCAAATACACAGTGCGAAAATCACAAGAGTAGGAGGTATATGATTTTAAAGAATACTCAGGAGTGCTTGCAGACTCAGATCACAATGAAGTGGGATACTGAAGTACAGGGGTCGACGAGGTGCTTTCGAAGTTTTATAAGGCGATAATGACTGTCACAGTAAGTAGTTAGGAAGAAGGAACATTTCCTGAAACAGCAGCCACACATGTTGGGCTAAAAATGAGGGTATAAGAAAGGCAACTGAAAAAAAATGTCTTAGCAGGACAAATCAATTGATATACAAAAGAATGAAATACATCCAGGAAATGAGAGAAATTGAGAAACAGCTTAAGTCACTTATGAACGAAATCAATAGACCTGGATTCCTCGTTGTCGGGAGGGGAGAGGGTGGGGGTTGTTTCCTCCAGGTCAGTTCGCTTGAGCTGGTAGACACAGCTCATTTGGTTGGAGAGCCAAGACAACGGACGAATTTGAATCGCGAATCTCTCGTTGTCGAAAAACCAGTTGCGCAGTCGTTCTCAGCCCGTTTCGGTCGTCGCTAGCGTTGCGAGTTCTTGGAGAGCCACGCTTAATTGTGATCAGCTTTTCCACATGACGTTGAGGCCGTCTAATCATTGCCATCCGTTATCCTAATTCCTGTTAGGCCCTTGCTAGATTACTCTTTCGATAACCAGCTGGTGAAAAGCGACGTTTCCTCTCCGTGCATCATTTAAAGTGTGTGAATGTGTGTGTGTATGTTTGTGTGTTTGTGCCATCTCATGCATTGTTTTATTTAATATGCAGGCACCTTTTCCCATGACTAGGTTCTGTCAGTAATATAAAGCAGACGCTTCTGGTAATCTAGTTTCCGCTGATCTCTCGCTACTAAAAGGTTCAATAATTTTTCTTTTTTCTTTTTCTTCTGAATGAGACATTATTTTGTGTAGAGTAATTGCGGAAGGGAGCAGATGTCCAATTCTTGTACATCACGTTAAATTGGGTCCGCAGCTCGTGATCTAGTGGCTAGCGTTGCTGCCTCTGGATCACGGGGTTCAAAATGGTTCAAATGGCTCTGAGCACTATGGGACTTAACATCTATGGTCATCAGTCCCCTAGAACTTAGAACTAATTAAACCTAACTAACCTAAGGACAGCACACAACACCCAGCCATCACGAGGCAGAGAAAATCCCTGACCCCGCCGGGAATCTAACCCGGGAACCTCACGGGGTTCCGGGTTCTATTCCCGGCCGGGTTGGGGATCTTCTCTGCCCAGGGACTGGGTGTTTGTGTTGTCCTCATCATTTCATCATCATCATCATCATTCGTGACAGTGGCTAGATTGGACTGTGAAACAAAAAATTGGACTGTGAAAAAATTGGAACTTTGTACGGGCGCTGATGACCGCGCAATTGAGCGCCCGACAACCCAAACATCACCATCATTATCACGTTAAATAGGACAGCTGTTGCAATAGAAGTACAGAACTCGAACCTCACGTATATGTAGGTGAAGAAGCATAGATTGCCTGTCCAAGGAACAAATCATACTATTTCGTCGGATGTGGATTATGCACAGCAACGCCTCCCGGAAAACACTAATTCCTTATACACCGCACCTCCTCCTCCTCCTATCCACATTATAACTAGAATAAATGAACTTTTTAATTGACAACAACCAGTATATAGCTACAAAAGAGGAGACACAGCGAGCACATGACGCTCGAGAAGGAACTAGGATTCCACATCTTCATAACGACTCTGCAGTTCATTTGGCAAAGCGTTCAGATATCCACTTTCAAATTACTTTTTGACCCTACCGCTCTAGAATAGCAAGTGGAGAAAAATGAACACGTAAATGTTTTCTTGCGACCTATTTCTATCATTTTATGACGACAGCTCTCCCTCCGCAAGTAGGTGGGACTCAACAAAAAAATTTCGTATTCGGAGCAGAAAGTTGGTGGCTGATTTCGGCAGAACGAAAAAGTCTTTGTTCTATAGAGTGCCACCCCAAATAATGTATCACGTCCGTGACACTCTCTCCACATTTTGCTTTAATTCGAAACGAGCAGCAGTTCTTCGACTTTTTTTCGATGTCTGCCGTCAATCCTATCTGGTAAGGCTCCAATACTGCGCAGAACTACTCAAGAATGGGTTGAATAAGCATAGTGTAGGGAGTCTCTTTGTTACATCTTCTCCCCCATAATATTTTCTATGTGATGGTTCCAGTTTAAGTTATCCGTAATTGTAATCCATAGATATTTACTTTAATCGATAACATTGAAATTCGTGTGGTTATTATCTAACCGAAATTTAAATAATTTGTTTTCGTTCTCATGTGGAAGACTTCACACTTTTTCAATTGTTTAGTGTCAGTTGTTACTTTTCGCATGACATTCGCAGGTATCTTCTATAAGTCGTTTCGCAATTCTCTATGACCTTCTGGCGACTACAGTAGATGATAAACGGCACCATCTTGTGCAAACAATCTAAGGAGGCTGCTCAGATGTATCTACAAGGTCCGGCGCTTAAATCCGCACAAATGGAACTTTTCTAAAAGCAAATTTATTAAAACAAAATAAAAATTAAAATGAAAATCCTTTTTTATATCAGTAGTTGTATCTTTCAAGAGTAACATTACTCAAATGCAACCACCTTCAGCCGCAATGACCGCCGCCAATCTTGTCCTGAAGCGATCGCACGCACTCTTTAAAACAGCGCTGTTCGTATTTGCGAAAGCTTCGATAGTGGTGTGTAGAAATGCGATATTAGGGTGTCTCGTCTTATCGGTATCTCTTTCGACTACGCTCTAAACATGGTAGTCGATGGCGTTCAAATCCGGGCTATTCGGGGGGTCAGAACTCTTTTGACCAGAACATGCCACCGTTATCCGAGAGCCAGTTTTGGACTAAATGGTTCGCATGAGGACCTCCTCTACCATCTGACGCATTGTTCGCTCGCTGACATTGTATAGCGACGCCAGTTTCCTAAAACATCGCCGCGGGTCCTCCGAAATCAGCGCCTGAGCCTTTTCGATGACTGCCGCATTTCGTGACACACGTTTCCTCGAATGAGGTTTCCTCGCCGGCTTATCGGAACCTTCCCCGGACTTCTCCGAAACATTACAGTAAGCCGCAATATCGTAAACAGTTGATTTCTGGTACCCGAAAAATCGAACTTTTTCAGTGAGCGAACGCCCAGCGCGAAGACTTTCGATAATTGTGGATCTTCGGTTGTACTCCGTACTTGTCCGTAACATCTCCGCCATTTTGAGGTTATGACTGTTTACTAGATCTCTATGGCTTTCAAGAACGTCAATCGCCTCTGGAGGAACTACGATATGACGGTAAATTCAAATTAAAATTTGTCCGCATTTAAGCGCGGCACACTGTATGTGACTAAATCGTAAAACGGTCACCTGATCCGAATTGAAAGTTGCCTATCTAAAGCCTTCCATCAGCGACACAAATTAGATTTTTCAGTATTTCACAGAAATTGAATGAATTTAAAAATTTTAAATGTCATAATTCATTCATTAAGAGCTAAAAATATAATGTTAAGAGCTTAACACGATGAGACAATTATTAAAACTGGGAACAGGGTAGTTGTCTTGTTGAGGTGCTGTAACTCACTTCGTGCAGATTTCCCAGGCTTTATTCATCTAGAATATGAGAACGAGAGCACTTGGCAACTTCCAACAAACTGCACGCATATTTTTAAACTTTTTCGAAACTTTTATCGCATACTACAGTCTCGCTATTCACGCAGAAACACTTCAGTGTCTGACATTACGTTTGAGTTTATAACTTTTTTATTATTAACTCTATTCGTAACAGGTTTTGCTGACAGTATCTACATATACCAGTGAATGTATATGCAAAATTGTATCACTGTGCGACATATAGTGGAGGAGATATGAAAAAATGGTTCAAATGGCTCTGAGCACTATGGGACTTAACATCTGAGGTCATCAGTCCCCTAGAACTTAGAACTGCTTAAATCTAACTAACCTAAGGACATCACACACATCCATGCCCGCGGCACGATTCGAACCCGCAACCGTAGCGGTCGCGCGGTTCCAGACTGAGTTCCAGACTGAAGCGCCTAGAACCGCTCGGCCACAACGGCCGGCGGGAGATATGAAGTTATAAACATTGAGATAGGTGGAAAATTAGCTCCACATATTAAATGATTTGTAAAGTAATCAGACATTTGAAGCATTTTTATACATGGAAGTTCGATTCTTTAAGGAGTTGAAGAGGATGGGGGTGTGGTTATTGGTTATCTCCTAAATCTTTTATGTAGGTCAGGAACAGAGTACTACTAACTGTGGCCTTACTGACAGGAAATCATGTATCCAATCGTACAACTGAGACGTAATTGCAAAATCACGCAATTTGATCAGAAGCCGCTAATAAGGAACGCCAGGACATTCAGGGGTATAGAATGAACTCGAGATCCACTGGCTAGAGATTGGTCGCTACCACTCAACTCTGCAACCCTGCAGAAATACTGAGCCAAGCTGCCTGGATAGACATCTGTAATTACGAAAGTGTTGCCGGTGCAGCGTTTACTCCACGAACTGACCTCTCGATAATGTCCCATAAATGTTCTATGGGATTATGTTGGGCGATCTGGGTGGCCACATCATTCGCTCAGATTGTCCAGAATGCACTTCCATCCGTAAAAATTCCATCGTGTTTGGGAACATGAAGCCCTTGAATGGCCACAAGTTGTCTCCAAGTATCCCAACATAACTATTTCCAGGATGTCAAATTAAACACCTTTGAGCCGTCTAGTTTCCAAACTTATTTTATTTGACTATCAGTTTCGGCGACTTACTTCGCCATCTTCAGGCACCTGACCGACATTTACGAAGATTCCACCTCAGTTCTGATTAAAACAGGGACTAGCAATATTGGTATTCTCGTAAATTTCTGCTTGCTCTTGCGATGACTTCAACCATCATCTGCCGACTGTCGGCAGGGGCCCGAAGATGGCGTAGTATATCTCCGAAACTGGTAGCCAAATAAAATAATTTCGGAAACTAGATAGCTGAAAGCTGTTTAGTTTGACACAATGTATCGAACAGCTGTGTCCCACAACCATCTCTGAAAAGATGGACATACCCATTTCCAGCCAATGGCCGCTTCAGTTGGACCCACACCATTATGGAGCCACACCAGCTTGCCCAGAGACTTGTTGACAGCTTGGGTCTAGTGATGAATTGCGTCAAAAGTCGCTAGGACATCTAGAGATATAGAATCAACTTGAGGTCCACTGGCTAGCGATTCAAATGGTTCAAATGGCTCTCAGCACTATGAGACTTAACATCTGAGGTCAGTTAGACACTGGACTCGCATTCGGGAGGACAACGGTTCAATCCCGCGTCCGGCCATCCTGATTTAGGTTTTCCGTGATTTCCCTAAATCGCTCCAGGCAAATGCCGGGATGGTTCCTTTCAAAGGGCACGGCCGACTTCCTTCCCAGTCCTTCCCTAATCCGATGAGACCGATGACCTCGCTGTCTGGTCTCCTTCCCCGAAACACCCAACCAACCAACCAACCAATCTGAGGTCATCAGTTCCCTAGAACTTAGAACTACTTAAACCTAACTAACCTAAGGACGTCATACACATCCATGCCCGAGGCAGGATTCGAACCTGCGACCGTAGCGGTCGCGCGGTTCCAACTGGAGCGCCTAGAACCGCTCGACCACACCGGCTGGCATGGCTAGCGATTGGTCGCTACGACTCAAGTCTTCAAAACTTCAAATGTATTTTAATCGCAGCCTCAGTGTAACGCCCTCAGTGGAAAGACTTGAGTTGGGAATCATTTGGTGGCCTCCCGCACGAAGACGCTTTCGCGTTCGCGGCCAGCTGTTGCACGGAAAGTGAGGAGGTGCCCGAGTAGCCAGCCCGTGGTGGTGGTGGTCGGCGGGCCTGCCTGAGTCAGCGGCACCTGCTCACGAGCCGGCGGGTTCGTGAGGTCGCCAGATAGCATCGGCCGAGCTTTATGTGCAAAACACGCCGACACGCCGTGCCGGGCGCACGGGGAACAGTTTCAGCAGCAGAGGCAGCGGCAGCGGCAAGTGCCGACTCAAAAGCAGCGAATTTGCATCAGAATGCGGCTGCAGCGAGCCCCTCATAACGGCCGGGGTCGACACGGATCCCACTGTCGGCGTCTTAGGCAGAATACAGAATTACGTGGCCCTCCCTATAAGGTGCAAGCAGAAGCGCTCGTGAGGACGGCGAATTGCTGCCGGCGGGCGGACGACAGGTGGTCGTGCTGGCGGGGGTGGGGGTGGGGGGTGCAGTTTCCCTCGCCGAGATGATGGCTAGGCGCCCACGCCGAGCAGATCACGTAGTCACGACGTGCAGCGAAGGCGATCGTTCACACGACCTTCCACTTTTGTTTGCTTTCAGGCGCTACTAACCGCTAAACTACGTTATAGAGAGGGCGGTTTACTATTAGGTATGCAGGGGCAGTAACACAAACAACTGGTGAAAGGTAAAAAAAAGTCTCTTTTCTTTCACTTTTGCTTTTTTCGTAAGCTCTATGTTAGTGCAGCAGACTAAGTGGAGGAACTCAGCTACCTTATTAGAAAGACTTGTCGTGTTATAATCTGAGAAGCTACCATCTCAGAAACTTGAGGTTAGCAACGGACTGAGATAAGAATGCTGCTTAGCACCTATCCTCTTTAAAAAACGAAGCAGCGAAAAACTGGAAAAGAAACTGCAAAACATGGGATTTAAAACAGACAATGATATCTTGTTCTTCTTCAGTTTCGCCGCCGATCAGGTCGTCTTCGCCGCGGAAGAAGAGGCTGTTTCTTTTATGTTATGAAAACTAAAAGAAGAGTACGAGCAGTGGCGCATGCAAATATCATTTACAAAGACTTAATACTTGGTTGTCGGAGTTACAGGAAGGGATGTTGTATAGTCGATCATACAAATATTTGGGAACAATCATTTCGCTTAAAAGTGAAAGCAACGAGGAAATGAAACACAGAATAGGAAAAGGAAAGGTGGCAATTAAGCAGCTATACTCCATTATTTGGAATAAAACTACGTCAAAAATTAGAAAAGAAGGATGAAACTGTAGTTGAGGGCATTGATCTCTATGGCGCTGAATTGTGGCAAGTCTTCAGGGTCAACGAGCAGAAATCAAAGATAATGGAAATGGAATTTGAAAGTCGAAGTTGTGCAGTAGCAAGAAGAGACAAAATAAGAAATGAAGTGCTATGAGAACAGACGAGATTTGCAAAGGATATTGTAGACACAACTGAAAATAAACTGCTAACACAGTATGGGCATCTTCCGACAATGCCAGAGGAAAGACGGTCTGCTAAAACAGGTCAGTGGGGACCTCCAAGACACAGGAAAAGAAGAACATCCCGACTACATTGCAACGACGGAGTGAAGCGTGGGTTGCAGAACAGGGCGATGCAAGAAGAGGACTGGCAAGATAGGAGATGGAAACTTGGATGCGAGAGACGCCACATGGTGTACAAAACTCGCACAAAGAAGAACAAGAAGAAAATGAAGAAATTTCTCAGAATTTGGATGTGGGTCCCAGCATTCTATATAAGTGAACCATGAAGAGGTAACCGAAAAGGAAGATAATGACTCTGAAATGTGGTATTACAGGAAAAATTAGAAAATGAAATGGACGGGCAAGGCGATAAATGTAGAAGTTCTCCATAGAATCGGCGACGAAAGGAATATATGAAAAACACAGTTTAGGAGAAGGGACAGACTGACAACACGTTTAAGACATCCATGGTGCTAAAGGTTGCCACAGAGGGCAACTGCTGTAGCAGAAAATAGAGATTATACTATATCGGCCATTAAATCCATGACATAAAGTGTAGACGCTACACCTCAAACCATTATTTAGGCGGCTGGAGGGACGCAGAAACACTCCATAAAAGGTTCTTGTCGCAAACATTTGCCACATGAAAGGAAGCTATGTGAAGCCTGTCACCAGGTGAACATTTCTCACCCCCTCCCCCCTCCGCCCCTCCCCCTCCGCACCCTCGCAAAAAAGAAAAAGATAAAGTACGTAGAATGTTGGTAGTCTTCTCGGGTTTACTGCCGATTCTTGAAATCATCATGACTTATTACTTGAGACATGTTGATTTTAGGATCCGGCAGCAAACCAGAGGAGACTGCCGTCAATTATTACAACGAAATAAGTTAGATCTTTGGTGTGACGTCATAAGCGAGTGACTGCGTGTGAGATCGCTCTCCAAGTTTTTGTATATTTTTAGGTTTCAGATACATATTTTAACGGTTTTTGTGATAATATTTACTATATAAGTGACTTATTAGTGGTTTCTTCATTCACCTCTGCCTTTCTTGTGTTGTGACCTGATATTTGTGAGTGTTTCGTATCGAGCAACGTAACCTCTTACCTGTGTTTACATTCCGCGCTGACCAGTTGTAGCTGTAGCGGCGCATCGAAAGCTAAGTACTAATTAATTGTTTGTATATAGTGATTTATTTATGAACTTTAGTAGTCTTCAACCGGAGTTTTTTGTGTTTTCTGGTGAAATAATTTCAGAAGAACCTTTTGGGAACTGTTTTCAGCTTCGTTACTGTGTCATTAGACGTTTCTCTTTCTGTATTAGCCTTTTGTTTTATTCACATTTGTTGTTTATTAATACTGTTAATAATAGTAGTTACTTCCCTTGTAGAGTAAGTTTGTGTTTATTGTAGTCAGGTTTTTAACATCTTCTTATTGTAGTAGCGGAACTTAGGAAAAGTTAAATTTTAACTGCAGATTATGTAGCAAGAGTAAGTTGATAGAGGAGCAGGAGCGTAAGATCTGTGCCCCTCAGGTGCAGTTGAAAAACGCACAGGAGGAGCTAGAGAGGATGAGGAGGGAGAAGGGGGTTGGGGAATGGGAGTTGGCTGTTGGCAAGAGATCTGCTAGGAGAAGAAGATTTTCAGATAGTTTTACTATTGGTGTTTACAATAGATATGACCAACTGTCACAGTCTAGTGGAGAGGAATCTCTAGTAGCTGTAGATGTAGGAAGTATGCAGCAGACCTCAGTAGTTACGGTGGCTTGAACAGTTGCAAAGTCGAAGAGGAAGAAGAAGGTTCTGCTGTTAGGTAGTTCTCATGGCAGAGGTGTAGGCCAGCAGTTGCAGGAAGTGCTGGGGAGTGAGTACCAGGTAACCAGCATTGTGAAGCCTAATGCAGGATTGGCTCAGGTGACTTTTAACATAGGGGGGTTATGTAGGGATTTTACTAAAGAGGATCAGGTAGTGATTGTGGGTGGGGCTGGTAATAGTATTGATAGGGATGGGGAGTATGACATAGATGCTGACTTGGAAAAGATAGCCACTCAGACTGGCAACACGAATGTGCATTTCGTGGAACTGTTTCACCGTCACGATCAGCCTCATCTTAATACAGCCGTCAGGCGTAATAACATGAGACTTGGGGGTGCGCTGATGACAGAAAGCATGGGTCACATTTCAGTGGTGTCGGTGGAGTCTATCAGCAGGACGGGTTTCACTACACGTGGCCTGCACTTCAACAGGTATGGGAAGGGGAGGTTGGCAAAGCTTATAGGTGACAGCATAGGTGTGGTTGGTGGGATCACTCATGGGAAAATTCCTCCAGTAGTGGGTGTTAGAGCTGCACCTTTTTTAGACTGAAGTCAGCTGATAGGTATTCCTGCTTAAGGGAAGTCTCTCTAACATAGGAACAACTTTTGACAAAGCTTAGGTATCCGAATAATGAGGGAATTAGAATATTTCATCAAAATATACAAGGTATTACAGATAAAGTTAGTGAACTACTTATAGATCTTGGCTCTGAAATTATTGGTATATCTGAACACTTCTTAAATAAGGAGATAATTCAGAGGCTTCCTTTACCAGGATACAGGTTGGCTGGCAGCTTTTCGAGGAGCTCTTTGCGATGTGGGGGAGTAGCCATGTATGTGAAAAACGGCATCCCATTTGAGTCAATTGATGTTTCAAAGTACTGCACTGAAAAGGTGTTTGAATGTTGTGCAGGTGTGGTTAAATTTAACGGAGCTAAACTTCTAACTGTTGTTATTTGTAGATCCCCAGACTCCGATTTCACAACATTTTTGCTAAAGCCAGAGGAGGTTCTTGGTTCACTTTATAGGAAATACAAAAAGTTAGTTATATGTGGTGACTTCAATATTAATTGTATAAGTGATGCTGGAAAAGGATGCTGGTAGACCTCCTTAATTCATATAATCTTATGCAAACCGTATTCTTTCCAACGAGAGTGCAAGGGAACAGTAGAACAACCATAGACAACATTTTTGGTCATTCCTCATTACTAGAAGGGCATTCTGTTAGCAAAAAGGTGAATGGCCTTTCAGATCATGATGCACAAATTTTAACTGTAAAAGATTTTTGTGCTGCAACACGTGTTAAATATAGTCATCAGCTGTTTAGGAAAGCTGATCCAGTTGCTGTAGAGACCTTTGTAAACCTTATCAAGGAACAAGAGTGGCAAGATGTTTATAGCGCTGATACAGTAGACGATAAATATAATGCTTTTCTCAAGACTTTTCTCGTGCTCTTTGAAAGTTGCTTTCCGTTAGAACGTTCAAAACAGGGTACTAGCACAAACAGGCAGCCTGGATGGCTGACTAGAGGGATAAGAATATCTTGTGGAACAAAATGGCAATTATATAAAAACGTTAGAAACAGTCAAAATCTAAATGCAGCAGCCCATTACAAACAGTATTGTAAGGTGCTTAAAAATGTTATCAGGAAGGCAAGAAGTATGTGGTATGCAGATAGAATAGCTAAGTCTCAGGATAAAATTAAAACCATATGGTCAGTCGTAAAGGAAGTGGCTGGTCTGCAGAGACAGGTCGAGGATATAGAATCAGTGCGTAGTGGGAATGTCCGTGTTACTGATAAGTCGCATATATGTACAGTATTTAATAATCAATTTCTGAATATAGCAGGTGAACTAAATAGAAACCTAGTCCCAACAGGGAATTATATAGCGCTCTTAGAAAAAAGTGTTCTGAGACTGTTACCTGAAATGCTCCTCCATGATACTGACAAGAGGGAGATTGAGTTAATAATTAAATCACTAAAGACCAAGAACTCTCATGGATATGACGGGGTATCTAGCAGAATACTGAAGTATTGTTCTATGTATGTTAGCCCAGTACTTAGCCATATCTGTAACTGACCGATTAAAGTACTCGGTAGTGAAGCCACTTTATAAAAAGGGAACAGGGATGATGTTGACAATTATAGACATATTTCTATGTCATCGGTGTTTGCTACAGTTATCGAGAAGGTTGTATATACAAGGCTACTGGAGCATTTAAATTCACATAATTTGCTGTCAAATGTTCAGTTTGCTTTTAGAAATGGTTTAACAACTGAAAATGGTATATTCTCTTTTCTCTGTGAGGTTTTGGACGGATTAAATAAAAGGTTGCGAACGCAAGGTGTTTTCTTTGATTTAACGAAGGCTTTTGACTGTGTTGACCACAAAATATTACTGCAGAAGTTGGACCATTATGGAGTAAGGGGAGTAGCTTACAATTGGTTCGCCTCTTACTTTAAGAACAGAAAGCAGAAGGTAATTCTCCGCAATATTGAGAGTGGTAGTGATGTTCAGTCCCAATGGGTCACTGTTAAGTGGGGCGTTCCCCAAGGGTCGGTGCTGGGGCCACTGCTGTTTCTTATTTATATAAATGATATGCCTTCTAGTATTACACGTGATTCAAAAATATTTCTGTTTGCTGATGACACCAGCTTGATAGTGAAGGATCTTGTGTGTAATATTGAAACAGTTTCAAATAACGTAGTTCATGAAATAAGTTCGTGGCTTGTGGAAAATAATTTGATGCTAAATCACAGTAAGACTCAGTTTTTACAGTTTCTAACTCACAATTCAACAAGAACCGATATTTTGATCAGACAGAATGGGCATATTATAAGCGAGACGGAACAGTTCAAGTTCCTAGGCGTTCGGATAGATAGTAAGCTGTTGTGGAAAGCCCATGTTCAGGATCTTGTTCAGAAACTAAATGCTGCTTTATTTACCATTAGAACAGTATCTGAAATAAGTGACACATCAACACGAAAAGTAGTCTACTTCGCATATTTTCATACGCTTATGTCGTATGGTATTATTTTTTGGGGTAATTCTTCTGATTCAAAAAGGGTATTTTTGGCTCAAAAACGGGCTGTTCGAGCTGTATGTGGTGTAACTTCGAGAACCTCTTGTCGACCCCTATTCAATAGTCTGGGAATTCTGACATTGCCCTCACAGTATATATTTTCTTTAATGTCGTTTGTTGTTAGCAATATTAGCCTATTCCCAAGAGTTAGCAGCTTTCACTCAGTTAATATTAGGCAGGAATCCAATCTGCATTTGGAATGCACTTCCTTGACTCTTGTGCAGAAAGGAGTGCAGTATTCTGCTGTATCCATTTTCAATAAGCTACCACAAGAACTCAAACATCTTAGTAGTAGCCCAAACTCTTTTAAGTCTAAACTGAAGAGTATCCTCATGGCTCACTCCTATTCTGTCGAGAAGCTCCTGGAAGAGCTAAAAAATTAAGCAAATTCCAGTGTTACATTGTTGATTTTCTTTATTGAAATTTATGACTTGTCACCTGAATATGTTTTTTTATATTTCATTTTATCTGTTTCTAATATCGTGTTATAATTTCATGTATTGACTCGTTCCATGACCATGGAGACTTCTCCTTAATTTGGTCCCACGGAACAATAAATAAATAAATAAATAAACGAGAAGGTCTATGCACTTACACATAGACTGTTAGTGAAACCTTAGAAGCGGGAGCCAAGCCTTATGCACCATTATCATCGATCATTCGCCTCAAGCACCAGCAGGTTCATATCGGTTAGTATACCTATAACTCTCCTCAGTTAACCCTGGTCTAGAAGTATCACGTGTATTACATCACATGCTTCTTTGTGTGACCACTTATACTTGTTGCTAGAGACAGCAGTACCCTTTGCCATCACTAAACTTCGAATATTTGTTAACGTCACTGAAACTGGAACCTTGAGGTGGGGCTCATTGCGAGGGCGGATAGCTTAACAATTAACGCGTGTGTTTCTGATAAGCAGAAATTCTGGGTTCGAGGCCTGGTCTGTTACAGATTTTTAACTGCATATCCAAACTGGAGATTTTTGTGGATTCAATATGCAACGAGTCGCTTGTTCGAATTTTGATATGATTTACTTCATTCACAACTTTTCGTGTTTTATTAAGTACACGATGCATTTCGGACCCTGTGGATCCATCATCAGATGTAACTTTTCTTAGTGCACACTTTATTTTTTTTTTCTTAAATGAGATGAAATGTATATTCCTGTGATGAAAAGGTTTGATGTTAGGTTATGAATTTCGTAAGTCAAACGCGGAAAATATGTGCGGGATAGTGGAAAAGATGGACAGTGTAAACTTCCATGTATTAAGACAAATTACACCTGATGATGGACCCACAGGGTCCGAAATGCATCGTGCGCTTAATAAAACACGAAAAATTGTGACTGAAGGCATTTTTTAATTCATACTTCCAGTGTACTGAATACAGTCACGTTTGAAGCTGCAAAATATGGATGAAATTAAATTGATATGATTTATTTTTTTCTATCGTTTACCAGTTTTCAAGACATCATAGGTTTACATCAGATGGAAGTGTTACAGGTCCAGATAATTTTCCTGTAAAGTTTCTGAATTATTAAACAATTTTAAATATCCAATGTAGGCTGTAATATTCTTCATACAAGATTATCGTTGTTTCACCAAAAGTTACATTACATTTCTGACCAGATTCAGCATGTGGCTGTTTTCAAATGCATTTACGTCGGTACTACACTTGTATCTGGTGATGAACTTGCAGTGAATTGAAAACTATTTAATGGTGATGATGAACCTGCAGTGGACTGGAAACTAGTTAATGGAGTAGAGAAGAAATCGCATCAAAATTCAAGCAGGGGACTGTTCTCTCCTCGTTTCCCGCGCCCAGTGCAACACAATATGTTCCCCTTTCCTTAATGCTACTTAACTCAGGGTCTCCATCCTGTTGCACAGCAATATCCTTAAAGAGAAGCGGGATTCCACCAAGAATGGAACAACTCTGATTGGCTGACGACCCAAGAACGACCATCCCTGGACTTTCATCATCCAGTTGTTCCTCCGAATCCTGATCAAACATTCGACTCAAGCCATCAGCCACAACACTTTCCGAACCACGGATGCGTCTGATCTTAAACTGAAACGGTGAAATACTGTCCATCTAGCAAATTCGACCCACCTCTCTTGGTTTTGCAAACAACGAAGTCAGAACTTGGCTGTCGGTCTCTAACAAAAAAGGTTGGTGTTCCAGACATAACTTAAATTTTTCAGAAGTGAACAAGACTGACAAGGCCTCCAGTTTGTATACCGAATACAGGTTGTACATAAAGTCCGGGAACACTTTCAATTATTTATTGCACAATAACTAAACATTGTACAGATGTCATACATATGGCATTTTGAAGAGAAACTCTGAAAGTTTTTTTTAAGAAACATTCGATATGCGAACCATGTGTGACCTGGCAGACGTCAATACGGCCCGTACCAGCATGGTATCGCGACTGTGGCAGTCGCTTCCCGTATTCTCTCCCGGAGCTCTGCTACATCACGTGGTAGAGGCGGTTCCCATAGAAAAAAGTCACACGGAGTGAGATCTGGTGATCGGGGAGGCAATTTCGTGAGACAGCTCGCTCCGCACCTGAACTCGCCATGTTTGCGACTAGCGCTGACATCAGCAAATTACCAATCTATGCTGTGGTGGTATACATAAAAAAAAACTTTCAAGGTTTCTCTTCAAAGTGACATATGCATGATACCTGTACATTGCTTGGTTCTTGTGCAATAAATAATTAGAGGTTTTCCTGGACTGTATGTACACCCTGCTCTTGGCTTCCAAAGGCAAAAAGCTACGTGAAGCATAAGCAATAGGCCGTCTTCCTGCCTCTCCTTCCTGCCAAAGGATGGCTGCAGTCCCTGACATGGATGTGTCTGCTTGGATAATAAACTCCTTACCGAAATCAGCCATAGCCTACACAGGGGCAGTGGCCCAAACCCTCTTCAAGGCCTCAAAAGACGCTTGTTGTGACAGACCCCAGACGAAATTTTTTCCTTTGTTCCTAAGGTCATTTAGTGGTGCTCCGAATTGAGCCAAATTGGGCCCAAATTTTCGGAAGAAATTTACCATTCCAGTAATGCGAGCAACTGCTCTAATATTCTTAGGAGTGGGACACGAATGAACCGCCTTTGTGGGCCTCTGGTCGTTTCTAACCAACTTTCTAGAAACAATATGTTCTAAAAAGGAAATTTCAGGCTGAACAAATTTTACCTTCGGGACTTTAACGGTAAAACACACCCTTCGCAACCCTTGGAGCACCTCCTTAATGTGGCCGGCATGCTCTTCGTAAGTCTCAGTAAAAATTACTAAATCATCAAGGTAATGATAACTAATTAACTAAACTAAACTCCTCCTGAACAGGCCATGAAAGCCCAACGGGACCGACCGGCCGCCGTGTCATCCTCCGCCCATAGGCGTCACTGGATGCAAATATGGAGGGGCAAGTGGTCAGCACACCGCTCTCCCGGCCGTATGTCAGTTTTAGAGACCGGTGCCGCTACTTCTCAGTGAAGTGGCTCCTCAGTTTGCCTCACAAGGGCTGAGTGCATCCCGCTTGCCTACAGCTCTCGGCAGGCCGGATGGTTAGCCCAGCCCGACAGCACTTCGGTGATCTGACGGGAACACGTATCACCACTGCGTCCAGGCCGTTGGCCAAGATAATGATAAAAACACTCAAATTTAAGCCGGCCGGTGTGGCCGTGCGGTTCTAGGCGCTTCAGACCCGAACCGCGTGACCGCTACGGTCGCAGGTTCGAATCCTGCCTTGGGCATGGATGTGTGTGATGTCCTTAGGTTAGTTAGGTTTAAGTAGTTCTAAGTTCTAGGGGACTGATGACCACAGATGTTAAGTCCCATAGTGCTCAGAGCCATTTGAACCATTTGACATTTGAACTCAAATTTAAAATCAGAGGACAGCCTGTACAGGATACTGCTGGCCCCATTGACAGACCGAAAGTAATTTATTATAATCATAAAGTGCCCCATCAGTAGAAAAGGCCGTGACGGGTTTGGACCCCTCGGCAAGAGAAATTTGGTAATAGGCCTGATTTGGATCAAATGTCGCAAAGACCTTGGACCTTTGAGACCACGAAAAGCATGAATGCAAATCAGGATGGGTATAGACTGGAAAATTACCTTTTTGTTAAGGGCTCAGTAATCAACAACCGGACGCAACATCCCCCCCCCCCCCCCCCCCACCGCTGCTTTGCGGCCTTGGCACCACAAATATCGGAGAGAAGTATAGTGATTTGGATGGCTTAAACCCTCTTGTAGCATTTCAGCCATAGTGAGCTGTAGCACTTTCATTTAAGGTGGTGTCAAACTGTATGGTGGGTGCGTTACATGGACGTTACCGGTTAATTCAGTTATATACTCGGCTTCCTTAAACTCGCCTAAGCTATCATTGAGTACATCACTAAATTCTTAACACGACTTGACAGTCTGCTGCCGCCTGTGTTTGGATGGCAAATGTGCAAGACCATAGATGGCGACATCAGCAGCTACTAAATTAATTACATGGTTCCAGAGGTCTACACTGCATTTCACTACATGCTTACAAAACTTCTGGCGGGAAAACTCAAAATAAAACCTTCTGTTACTCCGCTGAGGAATAAACCCAACCTTACAGGAAAAATTTGCACAGATAGATTATGGGCCACCCTGACTGGGAATTTCCACGTAAAATTGCCAATATGAATCTTAATCTTAATTGGCCCCAATATTTGCATTTGATCGGAATTGGCTAACTGGCAAGATTCAGTTCCACCTGACAATTTGGGTAACTTGCAGTGTTCTCGATGAGTTGACACCCTCTCCTCCTTAATTAGGGAGACAGAGCTACCGGTATCGGGAAGTGCATAAACAGGCCCCTTGTTTATAGACATACAAAAAAAAAGGAACTTGAGGCCCGGGGATCGGCGCAATTCCTCTACAAAAGGCCGTTCTTTGTGATCCCCACTTAAGAGACCATCAACTGTCTTTAAAGCTTGACTGCTCTACACAATTATTTGCAATGTCTCCACTTCTCTTACACTTAAAGCACATTACTGCAGATGAGACATGTTGCTTGCTGGAATTACTGTTTGCCATTCCTTGCACCCAGGATTAAAACCCTTTTCCCGATCCTGGTCAGCACATGTTACAACTTGCACATGGCTCATCAACTCTTCTAACTGGCGAAAATTCTGCAACTGCTCGCAGAACAACTGTCTATCGCGATCACTGGATCGCATTCCTTGCAAAATGTTTTCAACTATTTCCCCTTCACTATAATTCAAACACAAATTGTAGCGCTATCTTTTACCCTCTTGACATATGTCACTCATGGTTCGTCAGAATGCTGCACCGCAAAACAGCGTTTGTCAACAAGCAAATGTTGGGCGTGGGCGCTCAAATAATTGCAACCAATTAATTCAGAAAGTGCGGTAAACGTCAGTTTACTCTATGGCATGCCGTGTTTATCAATGCTTGCTCCAATTGCCCACTCACCAGAGAGCTCAGTAACTGGTAACAATGTTCTGCACTTAATCCGAAAATCTCTCCTCTATCTTGAAATTCCAACAAGAACTTTAAAATCCTCTATATCTCATCGGATGAATTCGATGACAACATCGCGGCTCCCCGCAAGAGCCTCTCTAACGGAATGGGTAATTTAACAGTCAAGTTAGATACAACTGTAGATGGGTACCTGTGACGGGTTTGCCCTCCCGTTGGTTGACACAATTCCCCTGGCGCTCCATCTCTGATGACCACATACGAGAAAGGACATTAAACATTTATCTTACTTCCTTTACTGTAAGGACAATGTTGACTCTTTTCCATTTTGGAAAGAGCCAAGTAATCTAAGCTGGTTTGTGGTGTCCAGTTAGTTATTCCATTTCTATCCAGTGTTGCGTACACACAATTCTGAGTTTAACTTACTATACAGAACTCATTCTGCGTGTGTTAAAAGGCATATACGACCTATCTTTATATGTTTTCTATTTCACAATTAGTTTAACATCTCGTGAACAAAAATAAATTACCCATAACATATTTTTGTCAATATTTTTCAATGATTTATTTCAAGTGTTAAAATATATTTAAGTGTCTGTTCCTGAAAGCTGTATATGTGTGATACACATGGACATTTTCTTACTTGAATATTTTACAGCTGTGACACAGCAGTGAATGATTTGGTGTGCTGACACAGCGTTGGGAGTTGCCCAGCTCAAGTTTGTTTTGAGACAAGCCATGACATAATAAAAAAAAATAGAATGCTTATTGCTAATGAAGTGTTCTGCAGTCTAAAAGTATTGTAAATTGAAAAATTATATCCTGTTTTGTCTTTTAACACGTATACTTCCGCAGCATCAGACCTCTCTTGTAAGTAATCTGTATTCTAATACGACGTTCTGGACGATAAATAGTTTAGACAAGAAGAGAATACAAGCTTTCGAAATGTGGTGCTACAGAATAATGCTGAAGATTAGATGGGTAGATCACATAACTAATGAGGAGGTATTGAACAGAATTGGGGAGAAAAGGCGTTTGTGGCACAACTTGACTAGAAGAAGGGATCGGTTGGTAGGACATGTTCTGAGACATCGAGGGATCACCAATTTAGTATTGGAGGGCAGCGTGGAGGGTAAAAATCGTAGAGGGAGACCAAGAGATGAATACACTAAGCAGATTCAGAAGGATGTAGGCTGCAGTAGGTACTGAGAGATGAAGAAGCTTGCACAGGATAGAGTAGCATGGAGAGCTGCATCAAACCAGTCTCAGGACTGAAGACCACAACAACAACAACAACAACAACAACAATATGACGTTCGTATATCTTATGATATTTCTGTTTTTGTAAAAAATGTTGCATCGATAGAACACACTTTGCTCTATTTTTCAATTGCAGCGTATAGCAATCGCTTTCTCCGAACGGAGATTACAAACAGCTGAGAAAATTGTAACTGTTCTTGAGGAAATAGAGGTGGAAGAAGTCATTGATGCACTCATCGCACATCCTGAGGTAGACGAAGTTACCGACGAAGAAGAAATAGGAAAGACATGATTGTCACTGACGGGGATGATGGACTGGGTTGTGGTGTTTTGGGGGAGGAGACCAGACAGCGAGTTAATCGGGTTCATCGGATTAGAGAAGGGCGGGGAAGGAAGTCGGTTGCGCCCTTTCAAAGGAACCATCCCGGCATTTGCCTGGAGCGATTTAGGGAAATCATGGAAAACCTAAATCAGGATGTCCGGACTCGGGATTGAACCGTCGTCCTCCAAAATGGGAGTCCAGTGTGCTAGCCACCGCGCCGCCTCACTTGGTCGGGATGGAGTGCTAGCAGATGTGGCTGCTACATTGAAAGTCATGCTACTTTAGACGACAAAACAGATATTATTAGAATCTGAAACTATAAAAAATATTTTTGAAGGAGCAAATCAGAGAAAGGGGAAGCCAATAACAAAATGGCTGAAGTGTGCCCCAGCTTATCATGACACTCCTAAAACTGTGAAGTTAGATTTGTCGCAGAAATAAAGAACATTTTTGGGAGTTTGACATTCCTAAAAAGGTTTGAATTTTTCATATAGAAACTAAAAATGTTTGAATTTTTCACATAGAAACCAACTTTGGATGAAATAGAAGAATTTTCAATCAAATGTGCTCAAAGTAAAAACAACTACACATTTGCTATGTTGTTTACTGACTTGAAAAAATTTGTTGCTATCCTTACAAAAAATGGTTCAAATGATTCTGAGCACTGTGGGACTTAACACATCACACACATCCATGCCCGAGGCAGGATTCGAACCTGCGACCGTAGCAATCGCGCTGTTCCGGACAGAAGCGCCTAGAACCGCGCGGCCACCGCGGCCGGCGCTGTCCTTACAATCCTGGTTATCAATCTCTCCCCAAAACAAAATTTTTCTGGTATACATTAAAATACATAGAACAATATTACAGGACGGATCTGATGTAATAAAAAAGGACACTCATCTTTATGATAATGATGAGTTAGACAATATGCCAAGTTTTCCAAGCTAAGAACTTACTCCAATGATCCAAATAAACGATATATTCACTTTGGTCTATTTGAAAGATGGCGGTGTTTTCCGGGCAGGTCACTGTCATGGTAATATCCGTCAGGCTCTTCCACTTTCATTTTGTTTTGGTGATTATCATATAATTTCATTCGCCTTTGGTGTATCGAAATTTTCCCTGATTTATGTTAACCTGATGGACTATTAGGGTGAATATAAACTACTGATTGATCTCACAGTAGTTGCGTGACTTGAGCAGCAATAATAGAATTAAACTCTGGTATAGTGACAGATTTTTGGACGCTGGAGGTGACCACTGCATTAGGGGCAGCTTTAGAACTTTTCCTGAACAGCTAGCCATTTCGCGGATTACTTTGGCGTCGTCGAAACGGGCCGTGACCCTGGCAGCCAAGGAAGAGGGTGGGAACGCTGTAACTGAATGCGAAATGACACTTCTTTAGAAACTGGCTGCGCCGGGCTTCTTGGCACCGGCCTGACCGTGTTTTTAGCGAATGGACGTGGTGTGGGAGTCTGGTCTCCTTATTCCATGAGCAGGCCACAGGTAAAGCGGCGCCACGCTGGTGCCCAGCTAATGTGGTTATTACAAGAAAAGCGTACCCTGTGAGACGGGACAGCGAATTTCTCCGGATGTCGCGTTTCTTAGATACCGTCGCTCCCCGGAAAAACTTCTGTCATCTTGTGAAATTCGCCATCGATTTGACTGCAGGACCTCTAGGCATTGTGTGCTGTTTTCTCGGAGAAGAGAACATGTACCGCACTGCAGTGGTTGATTGAGGAAAATCGGGTCTCCTTGTTAGAAAACATGATTCGTACGGTAACCACTGCTGGGCCATGATAGGTTTATTTGAGAACATCGGGGGGAATGGCTGTTTCTCGGAAGTTTTGAGCAAAAGGGAGAGGTGGACTTGCTCCTCGACCGTCGCGGAGTACAGTCGCTAGAGCTCTTCCGTTTCTACAGAGACAGCAGTTAGTCGTTAAGACGTCCGGACACCCGCGCGGGACACTATATTTTCGCGGACGTGAGACAATCACCGGAGGACGTGGGGTCATCTCCTGCAGTACGTCGCTTCGGCAGCGCCCGCACCCCGACGGCGTCTCGTCTTTCACCGGCTATATCGGTAACGCCGCGCAACTTCGGCAGATTCAGAAGCTTATCAATCGTTTTCACTACCATCTTTTTTCATAGCAACCTTGTGTCGCAGTAGTCACTTCCAGTGTCCATTGCATGCTTAATTGTATCTTGACGTGAGAGGCCAGTCAGTGGAACAATACAGCACAGTGTGTTTGCATGGAATGGCATCCTTCCACTCACAGTAGCCAATCTCATTTACTCGCAAATTCCAGTTAGGTTCCACAAGTCTATTGCCAAGCAACCTGAGTTCGTGTTACTGAAATGTTACACAGTTGAAGTTTCTGTTTATATGTTTGTTCTCTCTTGACCTTGATATTAGTTAATAAATCTCTTTCTGATACCGTAGCTCCTTATCATTAATTTTTCAACGACACCCATTCGCATTTTCTATGATATCATTTATTTTGTTGTGGGTTTGAAGGAATTAAATTAACTTTATGACAAGTTAGCCATCTCAGGGGTGATCCACAATGGGGCCACTAGTCAGATTTCCTTGCGCTATTGATAACCGCGGCACCCCTTGGGTGTGGTGATTACGAAGTTTTACACGTTTAGCAGACGGCGAGCTGCCGCCACCACAGGTTAGCTTGCGTATTTTCGCATAAGATATCGACTGACGAAGATAGATTGCCATATTTTGAATGTCATTCTGCTAAGATGTTTATTCGAAGGGCACCTTTAAGTTTTGGATTTATACTGTGTAGTCTCAGCTGGAAGATATGTTCATCACATTGATCCTTGTGGTGGAGCATCACAGAGGACTGAATAAAATATGGGTTTAGGTGAAAGGAAAGTAGCAAAATGGTTGAAAATTGTTCATGACCCATATTTTTTTGATAACTTCTTCATAAGTCATTACCTACTTGCTTTGTTGTCAGAAACGAAATTCTTCGCAGCTGGTACAATGAGAGAGCACCGATTAGCTTCTTGTCCACTTCAAACAACAAAGCCTTAGCGAAAGAACGAGATGGGAAGTTTGATTATAGATTTGATGACAGCAACAAAGTATTCAGTGTTTGGTGGCATGACAGTTCTGATGTAACAGTTTCTACCAAGTTTGGTACCCTAGGGCTAGTAATGAATGTAAGGACTGGGAGGAAAAGAAGCTGAACATAGTCCCTCAACCAATTGTTATCCACCAGTACAACGAAGGCATTGGAGGTGTGGATTTACGTGAAAATCTATTGCAAATTATTAAATCAAAATTAGAAGCAAGAAATGGTGGTGACCATTATTCTCTAATGGAATTCACAGTGCTTTCGTTAGTGATAGAAGAATGTACCAACTGACAGTAGGATCAACTATGAGTCAGACTGATTTCAGATCCCAGATTGTATTACCTCGACCGAAAATCCAAGAAGGATCTGAGCCGGACAATAACACCAACCTCAGGAAAGAAACATCAGCCTCGAACGCCCTAGCAGAAACAGTTTACCAGAACCAGTGAGGGAGGACAGAACTAACCACATTATAATCCGCAATCAAGAAAATGCAAGGAGGAGATTCAAGATTCGCAAAAGCCAATCTACATACACAAGAAGTGTCAGGTTCGCCTTCACACACAGTGTTTTCCAAACTTTCGAAAGCGATGCCTTCAACTTTGGTCAGGTTTGTAATATAATCAACACTGTAGTACACTCCAAGCAAATAAAAATATGTGGTCGAAAATTTTTTTTTAATTTTTTTACCAGGAAACTCCCAACCTTACGCTAGTGCAACGTTACGTGTGGTACAGTTGAACACACTTACTACTAGTTTTTAATATTTAAAATGTTTTTCAGTTTTTTAAAGTGAAATTGTTGACAAATTAACATATGTAAGTAAGCTTTAATGACGTATTTTGTTCCTTTGTAATTGTATTCCTATGTTATAAAATTGTAATTGACACCAGTTCATCATATTATTAACTTGTAAGTTCCATTTCACTGTACACGTTTCTGTTGGTCATAGTATATGGACAATATGTGAGAAGTAGGGACTGTTAGTGTTTGCACATGTGTTAATAATTCAGCAAGGGACTGAATAACAGCATTGCTGGTTCTAAGGACAATTCCAAAAACTTTGTGAGTGTACAAGTGGTGGTTATGGACTTGCTATATTATCCACAAGACTCTTCAATGGTGATTGTGCACCTGTACAGTCACAACAGATGGCTGCTGGCCATTTCTACAAGGACTAAGTGGGTCTGCATCTTTGATGACCCACCAATACCATTATTTCTGGAAGGACTACAGTGGGTCTACACCTTTGCTGACTCACCAGTACCATTATTTCTACAAGGACTGCAGTGGGTCTGCACCTCTGGTGGCCCACCAATATCACAATCTCTACCAGGACTACAGTGGGTCTGCTCTGTGATGACCTACCTACCAATAGTCGTCAAAACTTCGAATGACTCTGTTGTGGGTTTGCTCTGTTGTGGCCCATTACCTGTCTGCATGTCGAGAGTCAGCACTGTCTTTCCGTTGGAAGGACAACACTACTTCTTCAAGACTGCATGGAAATCCACTACTTCCATGTGCATTTTCTTTTACTGCTCAGACTTTGAGAAACACACTGGAATTTTACTGTGATGAATGATCAGGACTGTCTTTATGGACTGTGAGAAAATTTTAGCTTTTGACCAACATTGTATCAATAAGTGTGTGCATTTGATTTCTTTGTTATTGTAGCTACGAAAATTTTTTTCAAATCTGTATTGGCCAGTGCCCAAAACAATTTGCAAAATTTTTTGTGGGGAGCATGGGGGCTATGTAAGTAGGCTGTTTAGGTTTTTATATTGGTAACGCCACGTAGCGCTCTGTATGAAAATCGCTGGCTGTGCTGTGTGCAGTCTGTGGCTAGTTTGCATTGTTGTCCGCCATTGTAGTGTTGGGCAGCTGGATGTTAACAGCGCATAGCGTTCGGCAGTTGGAGGTGAGCCGCCAGCAGTGGTGGATGTGGGGAGAGAGATGGTGGAGTTTTGAAATTTGTAAGACTGGATGTCATGAACTGCTATATATATTATGACTATTAAGGTAAATACATTGTTTGTTCTCTATTAAAATCTTTCATTTGCTAACTATGCCTAACAGTAGATAGTGCCTTCTGTAGTTTGAATCTTTTATTTAGCTGGCAGTAGTGGCGCTCGCTATATTGCAGTAGTTCGTGTAACGAAGATTTTTGTGAGGTAAGTTATTTGTGAAAGGTATAGGTTAATGTTAGTCAGGGCCATTCTTTTGTAGGGATTTCTGAAAGTCAGATTGCGTTGCGCTAAAAAAAATATTGTGTGTCAGTTTAAACACAGTCTTTTATAATTGTTCAAAGGGGACGTTTCACATATTTTTCTCATACTTTTTTAGGAAGAAGTGGGCTAAGGAGTAAATTGATACTTCATGCTTACAGGATTTCTACTGCATGGTTTATCAATCGAAACACACTAGCACTCGTTCTTCAAGTAAAAGTTAATGGCTTCGAAAGATGGAATTAAAAATTCCAAAACACCATGCTCAGCTACTTTTTTGATGTAAATATAAACAAGAGAATGATAAAGGAATCAGAGGTAAGAACAACCGAAAGAAGGCCTTCAGGATATATACGTTTCTTTTCTGCATTTTTCTGCATTTCAAATTTCGAAGAATGTGCCTGAGGTCGTGAAAATTGAAAAGAAAGTGGAAAAAGCAGTGTATGTAGATGCACAAATAACTTTCAAGTTATATGGTTTAATACGACTTTTAAGACTGCAGTTTATGGAGTGAGAAATGAAATAACTCGTAAGAAAACTACTTTATATAATTTCCTTTCGAAGAAGATGGGAGTACGCAATGTGTTGCGTGAAATATGGCTTAAGGAACGTGAATAGTACCTACAACATTTTCCAGGCGTTTCCGTCACGTTTCGTGTGACGTGGGATGTATGTGACGTATCTGTGTAACGAGTAAAAATATCGTAGTTGCGTATAATCTGTGGAGAATGTGAAGAATGTGGCGGGCAATTAAGTTCACACGGCAGGAAAGCGACGGCGGTGAGTTACTGGAGCCGGCCTATGCGTTCCGGCGGTCACAGCTGGTGACACACATTTTCGGGGACCGGTTCCCTCAATTTCGTGTTATGCTGTCATTCCGTGGCCACCCGCGTGAAATTTACATATTAAACCTGGCCATCCGGCGTCCCTACACGCACGTTTTCCGGCTACTTGCCTCGTTACCGATAGTTCACGCTGCGTCTCGTTCATGTCTGTAACGGGAATGCCGTAAGTATGTGAGTACATACATTACGGCAGGACGTGTTTGTGTCCAATAAGCGCTGCACGTAGGTGTGACGAAAAAGGAAGAGCGAGGATGCCAAAGGCGCCACACACCGCGCCTATTCTGTCCCGTCCGGGTCGGTTTACTCAGCGAGAACAGGCCACGCATTTTCACAAAAATTACAGATAAGCAAAGAACGGACAGTATTTGTATTGTACCATTTACTTCGTATTTATTTAGAATTGGAGAAGACCCTCTTGCCGCCGCTGCAACGCCTTAGGAAGTCAATGAAAAAGAAACGCAAATGTTTACAGCCGCTACACAAAACTTATTCAAAATATCACACACGACGCATACTTTACGTGTTTCCTATCGTTGCAGATTTCCAGACTATAAACTATAAGTCAGAAAGTAATTACCGTAATAAAATAAGAGTTGAGTGTGGAGGAAGATATGAAAATTTGTTAAGGACTAGTTTGCAGGTTTAGGGAGGAAGAGAGAGACTAGGAAGAACGTCCTGGTGAAGACGAGATCGTTAGAGACAGAGGATAAGCTCTCATTATGGAGTGGAAGAGACGATCGCAGCATTTACCTTAAGTGATTTACGGAGATCATTGTAAACTTTCGTCTTCTTTAACAAAATTTTGACTCTGATGTGGAGTATGCACTGATACGAAACTTCCTGGTAGATTAAAACCAGGCTCGAACTAGGGACCTTTGCCTTTTGCGGGCAAGTCCTCTACCAGCTGAGCTACCCAAGAACGACTTACGACCCGTCCTCACAGCTTTACTTCCACCAGTGCCTCGCACCTACAGGGTAACAATGCCGTGTGGCTACCCGTCGGGTAGACCGTTCGCCTGGTTTAAGTCTTTTGAGTTGACCCCACTTCGGCGACTTGCGTGTCGATGGAGATGAAATGATGATGATAAGGACAACACAACATCCAGTCCCTGAGCGGAGAAAATCTCCGACCCAGCCGGGAATCGAACCCAGGCCGTTAGGTATGATATTCCGTCTCGCTGACCACACAGCTACCTGTGGCGGACTAGGGTAACAATTATTGAATTATATGAAATATAATGGTCATAACTTCTGAACGGTTTGCGTTAGAACGTTCAAACTGCACGGCTTGCCGCGGGACAGGGCGAGAATTAGTGTGTGTATGCATGGTTTGGTTTAGCAACGAAGACCACTTTAATTTGGATTTGTTCTTTAGCAAGCAAAATTGGCACATTTCCATGAGTGAGAATCCGCATTTCGCAGTCGACAAATTTCCTCAACCTCAATGGGTGACCGTGTGGTGTACAATGTCGAGTCACGGAATAATCGGTACGATATTCCCTGATGGCACGATAACTACCGAACGGTACATGAAGGTTTTGGAAGATGGTTTCATCCCCATGATCCAAAGTGACCCCGATGTCGACAAGATGTGGTTCGTGCAAGACGGGGCTCGACCCCATCGAAGCAGGAGAGTGTTTAATATCCTGCGGGAGCACTTTGGGGTCCGCATTCTGACTCATGAGTACCCAGAGGCCACTGACATGGGCCTCGATCGGCCGCCATATTCTCCGGATCTAAACACATGTGAGCCCTTTTTGTGAGGCTATGTTAAAGACAAGGTGTACAGCAATAACACTAAAACCACCGCTCAGCTGAAAACGGCCAATCAGGTAGTCATCGGCAGTAGCGATGTTCCGACAGTTCAGAGGGTCATGCAGAACTTCGGTATTCGTCTGCGCCACACTATCGCCAATGATGGCAGGGGCCGGCCGGAGTGGCCGAGCGGTTCTAGGCGCTTCAGTCTGCAACCGCGAGACCGCTACGGTCGCAGGTTCGAATCCTGCCTCGGGCATGGACGTGTGTGATGTGCTTAGGTTAGTTAGTTTTAAGTAGTTCTAAGTTCTAGGGGACTGATGACCTCAGATGTTAAGTCCCATAGTGCTCAGAGCCATTTGAACCATTTTTTGATGGCAGGGTTATCGAACATGTCATAACATAAATCCGAATATCTGTAGTGACCTTTACATGCTGAATAAAGTGTGTGCACGCTGTAGTTTGTAACTAATTTACACTTTTTTCATGTAGTTCATCTTGGTCACCTTGTAACTTTCAAACTTCACGGTGTAGTTCCCCGCGGTTCTTTCGAGTCTAGCAGCAAGTTTCGTATAAGCGCACACTCCACTGCAGAGAGTGAAACCTCTTTATTTAAATGTGTGAATCTGTGCTTAAATTGCTGAATGACTGAGAAGGTGAAACTTCTATGTCATTTGATCGTGAAACAGCTGAGTAAAACTGAACGTACTGAGCCAACTTTCTCTTTACTTTTTCTTATCATGGCAATACTGACCCACAATATTCTAGCACAACGCAGCCCGACTGCTCAAAAAAGTTACAACCTGACTTCAAATAATTAATACAAAAGAATGGCCCTGAATAAGAAGCAATCCTGACAATAACCTATATATTTCATTAAGCACTTACCTCACAAAAATCTTCATTACGCGAACTACTACAATACAGCGAGCGTCAGTACTGCCAGATAAATAAAAGATTCTAACTACTAAAGCCACTAACTACTAATAGGCATGTGGTTAGCAAAGGAAACCAAATAATGTATTTTTTTTACCTTAATAGTGTGACATCCGGTTCAAACACGAATATAAATCGTCATTGACATCCATTACAAAGATATATAATGATGAATAACATTCATCTCCAAGTCGAACATGTACAGATCGTTAGCCTACGCTAACACTTCATACCTTCACCCTCCATCAATGCTAACTTCTCACATCTAACACCCATCACTGCTGGCTGTTCACCTCCAACTGCCCAACAGTACTTTCATCACTGCTGGCGACTAACTTCCAACTGCCCAACACTACTGCCGATTAACTACCAACAACGAGTCCAACCAGCCACAGAGTCTCTTACGAAAAAAGCGCAGTCAGAGATCCAATGCAAAGCGCTACACAGCACTGCCAACACAGAAGCAGCCCACGTACAAGAGAAAATATTATTCTGGAAAAATCCTCCAGCTTGCGGCTAAGCCATGTCTCTGCAGTACCTTTCTCCCAGGAGTGCTAGTCCTGTAAGGTTCGCGGGAAAACTTCTGTGAGTAGCTGATGAGATACTAGCCAAAGTACAGCTGTGAGGACAGATCGTTAGTCGTGTTTGGGTAGCTCATTTGGTAGAGCACTTGCTTGCGAAAGACGAAGCAGTTGACTTCGAGTGTCGGTTGGGTACCTAGTTTTAATCTGCTGCTTCTTCTACACCACAAGGATTAGGCGGTTGTGCTCGTCCCGTCTTAACTTTTTCTCTGCCACCTCGTTCTGGATCATCCTACGTCCCTTCTTCCTCTTGGCTGGTACAGTATGGTCTGACGTTGAATTCCTTCTGTACTCATTCTTTGTTAGTGATGTAAGCATAATGCTTTATTTACTTGGGTCTCTTCATTAATATTATAAATTAGTTATTTTTATTGCGGATTTCCTATGGGGAGTTCACGTCAAATTTTTGAGTATATACTAAAAAAATAACAAAATAGAGATAACGGCGCACCACGAAGGAAGTATCCGAATAGGTTGGAAATCGGTACTTGCAATGAGTCCCATTACAGAAAAATTTGATGATTTATCCAAGAGGAAGAGCTTCACAAAATAAGAAAGTCAATTACGTGTTGGTTCACCTCTGGCCCTTGTGTAATCAGTTACCAGGCTTGGCATTAATTGGTAGAGTTGATGGATGTCCTTGAAGGATATCACGCCAAATTCTGTCCAACTGACGCACTAGAACGTCACAATTCCCAACTGGTTGCAGAGCCTTGCCAATAAAGCTCCAAACGTTCTCAATTGGGAGGAGATCGGGTACCTTGCTGGCCAAGATAGAGTTTGGAAAGCACAAAGACAAGCATTAGAATCGCTTGCCTGTGCGGGCCGGCATTATCTTGCTGAACTCTGTGCCCTCGATGGCTTCCCACGAAGGGCAACAAAACGTCGACTTACCGTTCTGCTGTAAGCGAGCCGCGTGCCGCGGATGGGTACCAAAGGGGACCTGCTATGAACTGATGTAGTACTCCAGACCATCACTCCCAGTTGTGGGGCAGTATCGCGCGCGTCTGCAGACATGTCTTCGTTGGTTATCGGGGCTCAATTCTAAGCTGGACTCATCACTGAAGACAATTCTACTCTAGTCACCAGATTCAGGCCAGGTGTGACCACAACACAGCTAACAGGCTTCTTGGTCTACAGAGGTCAATGGTAGTCGGCACAAGGGTCGCTATGAGGTCAGCCCCCGTTCTGTGAGCCGTCTGTTGTTCTTCTTCGCGATCACTGAAGCAGCAGTTGCACCTCGGATCGATGATAACGATGAATCCAGGGCTGTGAGTGCCTCTCTGACAACTGCTCAGTCCTCACATTCTGTCGTGACTCTAGATTGACCGTATCCTTCTCGATACTGTGTTCGGTCATGATTCAACCATTCCTGCCAACATCATTGATATCGACATCGCTCCTATTTAAATGTCGCACAATTAGCCTATTACTCCAACCAGTTTCTTTGATCCCAAATACAAGTCCTCTCTCAAATTCTGACATCAGCGTATATTCTTCACGCGCCTGTCTGCAACGCGTAATTATGGCCCATTAAGTACAAGTAATGAAATTCGAAAAGACTTTATGCCCTGGTATCGATGTGTCCCCTGTTTACTATTCTTGCCAGCTGCGCATTGAAATTGCGCTGCAGCATCACACATTCATCAATAAGCCGCCAAAGTCTACAATTTTGCCTTTTCTGTCGATATCTGCATGAGTATCAATTTTTGACCTTCACGGTGCTTTTTTTGGCTTACAGTGTATAACCACAGTGTTGAATTTCCTGAAAGTGTGCTCTACGGTATGTTACAGCTGATTGCTACAATTTGTCATCTGCAAATAGTATGTATCTACAGTGTATTACTTATAGGTGCCTGTTTTCTAATGTGGGGGATTCAAGTGTGGCAGCTCTCCTGGATGGCGGGGCATGTCACACCACTGGCTACACGCAGCAGCAGATGGGGCGCCAGCATTCCAGTCCATGGCAGGTCACTTGTTCGACCCTCTGAGGCCAACACAGGGTCCATAGCCAGCCAGTGGAGGGCCACTCGACGGCTCACTACCACAGGCAGTCTTGTTGGCTCTCAACACATGCCGGAGGCATCCTGAGGTGAGGATCGTAGGCGCTTGTCGTCACCACGATCTTAACCATGACGGCGAAGAAGCACGCAGTGGGCTGCCCTGCGGCTCTCAACGAGCGACGCTGAGGCTACGGGGACGAAGGCCACTGTGTCGGCTGCCAGGGCATCCTGACATTGTTGAAACACCGCAGCTGTACACGGCTAGCATGCCACAGTACGTTGCATGGGTCGCTCAGGTGGCCCTTCCGCGCCAAGCTGTTTTGCAGACAGTGAAGTGGCGTCCTTGGATCGCGGGACCCTGTGACGTAGACAGAGAGGAACGTGGCACTGTAGCTGGGAATAATAAAACACTTCTAGATCATGGTCGAGTTTTAATACGGCGCATCCTGACTGTTTCAATCCAACACTCCTCCACCACACGCCATCATCTGCATTTGGCCGTAACGGCTGCAAAACTGACACCAACAAATCTTTTGAAATATAATTACTGTTACACAGAAAGGTGGAAGGAGTATATAAAGGGTCTATACAAGGGCAATGTACGAGGACAATATTATGGAAATGGAAGAGGATGTAGATGAAGATGAAATGGGAGATACGATACTGCGTGAAGAGTTTGACAGAGCACTGAAAGACCTGAGTCGAAACAAGGCCCCGGGAGTAGACAACATTCCATTAGAACTACTAACGTTCTTGGGAGAGCCAGTCCTGACAAAACTCTACAATCTGGCGAGCAAGATGTAGCGAAATACCCTCAGACTTCAAGAAGAATATAATAATTCCAATCCCAAAGAAAGCAGGTGCTGACAGGTGTGAAAATAACCGAACAATCATTTTAATAAGTCACGGATGCAAAATACTAACGCGAATTCTTTACAGAGAAATGGAAAAACTGGTAGAAGCCGACCTTGGCGAAGATCAGTTTGGATTCCATAGAAATATTGGAACAAGTGAGGCAATACTGACCCTACGACATATTTTAGAAGCTAGATTAAGGAAAGGCAAACCTACGTTTCTAGCATTTGTAGACTTAGAGAAAGCTTTTGACAATGTTGACTGGAATACTCTCTTTCAAATTCTGAAGGTGGCAGGGGTAAAATACAGGGAGCGAAAGGCTATTTACAATTTGTACAGAAACCAGATGGCAGTTGTAAGAGTATAGGGGCATGAAAGGGAAGCAGTGCTAGGGAAGGGAGTGAGACAGGGTTGTAGCCTATCCACGATCTTATTCATTCTGTATATTGAGCAAGCAGTGAAGGAGACGAAAGAATAATTCGGAGTAGGTATTAAAATCCATGGAGAAGAAATAAAAACTTTGAGGTTCGCCGATGACATTGTAATTCTGTCAGAGACAGCAAAGGACTTGGAAGAGCAGTTGAACGGAATGGACAGTGTCTTGATAGGAGGCTAAAGTGAACATCAACAAAAGCAAAACGAGGATAATGGAATGTAGTCGAATTAAGTCGGGTGATGCTGAGGGAATTAGATTAGGAAATGAGACACTTAAATTAGTAAAGCAGTTTTGCTATTTGGGGAGCAAAATAACTGATGATGGTCAAAGTAGAGAGGATATGAAATGTAGACTGGCAATGGCAAGGAAAGCGTTTATGAAAAAGAGAAATTTGTTAACATCGAGTATAGATTTAAGTGCCAGGAATTTGTTTCTGAAAGTATTTGTATGGAGTGTAGCCATGTATGGAAGTGAAACATGGACGATAACTAGTTTGGACAAGAAGAGAATTGAAGCTTTCGAAATGTGGTGCTACAGAGGAATGCTGAAGATTAGGTGGGTAGATCACATAACTAATGAGGAGGTATTGAATAGGATTGGGGAGAAGAGAAGTTTGTGCCACAACTTGACTAGAAGAAGGGATCGGTTGGTAGGACATGTTCTGAGGCATCAAGGGATCACCAATTTAGTATTGGAGGGCAGCGTGGAGGGTAAAAATCGTAGTGGGAGAGCAAGAGATGAATACACTAAACAGATTCAGAAGGTTGTAGGTTGCAGTAGGTACTGGGAGATGAAGAAGCTTGCACAGGATAGAGTAGCATGGAGAACTGCATCAAACCAGTCTCAGGACTGAAGACCACAACAACAACAACAACAATTACTGTTGTCCTCCAAATGGACAAAAACTATCCGCTTTTCCCTGTCTAGTAGTCAGAATGTTTAACGTCGAAATGGTTAATCAGTATAGAATGATGAAGCTGAACATTTTGACATCTGGCTAGGGCTAATGGATGCCATAAAAGCATAGCGACCAAATTAATACTCCAGGAGCAGCGCACGAACCAAATGGGTACGCCAGGCAGTAAATTATGTCAAGATACTGTACTTCGATAATTTATTGTGGAAGGTAACAAACATTTTAAGCAATTTCAAATTGAAACCATATGTAACACGAATAATACATTACGATGTAAATTAATGAATAATTTGAAATTGATGGCTGGCTCTGAGCACTATGGAACTTAACACCTGAGGTCATCAGTTCCCTAGAACTTAGAACTATTTAAACCTAACTAACCTGAGGACATCACACACATCCATGCCCGAGGCAGGAATCGAACCTGCGACCGTAGCAGTCACGCGGTTCCGGACTGAAGTGCCTAGAACCGCACGGCCACAGTGGCCCGCCTTGAAATTGATATTTACAACAGTCTGTCTAATGGTTGTGAACTACATTTGTTAGTCTAGTAGGACCTATCAGTTGATGTACAAGGGATACAGGGACGTTTTTCAGCTTAATAATTTCGAAAGGTCGGTCGTTTCGATGCACATCCATGATACTGGCCAGTCTTTGCTGGAAATTCGATATGACATCACAATTTTTGGCATATAGAGTAAGGGTAGGAAACTGGATCTATTGAGACAGTTAAAGATTACTGTACACAGCGAAAAAAATGAAAGTACATTACAAGGACAGATTACAAGAGAAACAAACATTCTTTAAACTTTGTAGATGTGTTATAATATCCTCTGTGGTTAGCTGCTTTAATTATAGTCATCATTTTGACGTTCAGTGCGCTATGAGATTCGACTTTCCAACCATCTCTACTAGGGTGTGCATTACCTTTGACCATCTCTGTGATTCATTAACTACGCACAAGAAGTGCTCAGTCGCACTACATATGTTTTGCATCTGCGGCCGCCTTTCTTGGAGGAATGTGGACCTTGCACAAGAAGAGTTGTTTTGATGACTCTACCGATGTCCACGAGCTACACCTATCGATTTATTTTATTTTTCTGACTGGATTTGCCCGATGGTCAAACACATTTTAGAATTGCAAGGTTTCATGTTAACTGACGAAAAATTTTTAATTTATTTATATTATATTTTTGTAGTTTTTGTAAGATCCTCGTAAAATAATTCTGATGATGAGAGCTTGGACCTCCGAAAAGCTCCATTTTGGTCCTTTTGCAGTGTGAAAGGTAGTGAGACCATATTTTAACACTAAAACTTATTTATTTGTTGTGTTCTACAGTGAACACTACTATGTTGAATATACACGACTGGCCATTAAAAGTGCTACACCAAGAAGAAATGCAGATGATAAATGGGTATTCATTGGACAAATATATTATACTAGAACTGACATGTGATTACATTTTCTCGCAATTTGGGGTGCATAGATCCTGAGAAATCAGCACCCAGAACAACCGCCTCTGGCCGTAATAACGGCCTCGATACGCCTGGGCATTGTGTCAAACAGTGCTTGGATGGTGTGTACAGGTACAGCTGCCGATGCAGCTTCAACACAATACCAAGGTTCATCAAGAGCAGTGACTGGCATGTTGTGACGAGTCAGTTGCTCGGCCACCATTGACCAGACGTTTTCAATTGGTGAGTGATCTGGAGAATGTGCTGGGCAGGGAAGCAGTCGAAGTTTTTCTGTAACCAGAAAGGCCCGTACAGGATCTGCAATATGCAGTCGTGCATTATCCTGCTGAAATGTAGGGTTTCGCAGGGATCGAATGAAGGATAGAGCAACGGTCGTAACACATCTGAAATGTAACGTCCACTGTTCAAAGTGCCGTCAATGCGATCAAGAGGTGACCGAGACGTGTAACCAATGGCACCCCATACCATCACGCCGGGTGACACGCCAGTATGGCGATGACGAATGCACGCTTCCAATGTGCGTACACCGCGATGTTGCAAAACACGGATGCGACCATCATGATGCTGTAAACAGAACCTGGATTCATCCGAAAAAATGGCGTTTTGCCATTCGTGCTCCCAGGTTCGTCGTTGAGTACACCATTGCGGGCGCTACTGTCTGTGATGCAGCGTCAAGGGTAACAGCAGCCATGCTCTCCGAGCTGATAGTCCATGCTGCTGCAAACGTCGTCGACCTGTTCGTGCATATGGTTGTCGTCTTGCAAAACGTCCCCATCTGTTGACTCAGGGATCGAGACGTGGCTACATGATCCATTACAGCCATGCGGATAAGATGCCCGTCATCTCGACTGCCAGTGATACGAAGCCGCTGGGATCCAGCACGGCGTTCCGTACTACTCTCCTGAACTCACCGATTCCATATTCTGCTAACAGTCATTGGATCTCGACCGCCGCGAGCAGCAATGTCGCGATACGATAAACCGCAATCGCGATAGGCTACAATCCGACCTTTATCAAAGTCGGAAACATGATGGTACGCATTTCTCTCCCCCTACACTAGGCATCACAACAACGTTTCACCAGGCAACGCCGGTCAACTGCTGTTTGTGTACGAGAAATCGGTTAGAAACTTTCCTGATGTCAACACGTTGTAGGTGTCGCCACCGACGCCAGCCTTGTGTGAATGAACTGAAAAGCTAATCATTTGCATATCACAGCATCTTCTTCCCGTCGGTTAAATTTCGCGTCTGTAGCACGTCATCTTCGTGGTGTAGCAATTTTAATGGCCACTAGTGTATTACTACCGTACCTTAATTATTAGCGATTGTGAGATCATGTTACATTGTTTAATAATAGAAAAAACAATTATTTAGACTAAATTGTGTACTAAAGAGTTGTTTTTAGTGCTAAATCCAAGACAAAGTGCTTGTATGCCTGTAATCGTCTATGGTTAACCTGTTAATAAAAGATTGTTCCACAGTTTTTTCTCTCCACATTATGAACCAGACTCAGCGTACATTTTTGTTTGTGGTCCACCAAATTCTATTATGGGTTCGCCATTAAGTTAGTCCTTCACTAAATCAACCATATTTTTTCATTTACCAGCAGAATGTCTCAAATGGTGGCTGTAGAGAATCCGAAACCACCGAACCTCATGTGAACATCACACCAGTATCCTTTTAGACATTTGGAGTTTTGAACTGATGGATGTCAGTGTCTGTGTAACGCAGTTTTATGTGATTTGAACCGTTTCCGAGATACCCAAAATGTCCATTATTGCTGCTAGTTTAAATTGAGCCTGCAGTGGCTCTTTCGAAAATTTAGTTTGAAAATTAATGAAGCTGCCACAGATTTGCCTTTCCATGTTGTTGCTAGGCGTATGTCTCACATCTTCTGCAAATTGCTCATGTTTTTTACGAACACACAATTATTTATCAGTTTGAAAAAGTCGTCATTGCTTTTACTCATGAGGTTTCGTGCGTTAATGTGAATGTATGTGTTCATCTATGGAGCTTGCCTAAATGATTAAATTCGATGAATTTAGTTTCAGATTCCTGTAATTTATAAGAAACAGCTTATAATGTCAGTGGCAAGCGATACAAACCACTTGAAATTAGTATTATAATTTTGTAATTTGTATTAAGCTTCTGATGGCTTCACTGAACAGCAAACAACAACCGTTTACTATTTACCATTTAACATTTACCCGTTTAACCATTTACCTTTTGATCGTTTAACATTTACCATGTAACGGTTTAACTATTTATCCATTTACTCTTTGCCGTTTAGATATTTAACGTTAGTGTTTGTGACGTAGCGAATTATTGCGAGTTGTCGCTTTGCATTGAAAACGTATCTTGCCGTGGAGCCGAGACGAAAAATGTTGGTTCTCTCGCTCGACAGTTGACGCTGTTTATTAAGAATTCCGCGTTTCCCGCCCATTTGAGTAGGGATTTGTGCATCAGATCCATGGAACGAAATAGTCGCTCGGGAGCCGTCTTCTGGTAAACACTTTGTGACATTATTGTACATATTTTTTAAAATTTTTTTGCAAATATTGTATTGAAACTGTTAAAGCAGAAGTAGAGACCTCTTGTTTGAAGCGAAATCGATACTGAAACTCTTTGATAAGATTAAAATGAATGTACATATTAAGAAAAAGGGCGGAATATTTACTTTTAAATATTGTAAAGATATATATTTGTTATAATTATTAAATGTAAAAAGGTGCTATAATGTAGTTATGTATGTAATAGTTACTGGCACTCACTTAGGGCTGTATGAGATATGTGTAGTATAAAAGATGGAGTAGTTCCGTCAGGAACGGAAAGCTGTGTAAGCGTAGGAAAAGGTGGGAGCGGAAACGGTTGGCGCACTTTGGCGGGCGCAAACAAAGTCAGTCGGTGGCCAGTGATCTTAGAGGCAGCACATACAGCACCAGCATAGTGTGGAGTGCGTCATATTGTTCCATCTTGCCACGGTTGGACACTGCAGTTTATCACGGCCTGGTATAGGGAGAAAAACGGGCTGTTGATTGTAAGATGGATCATCGCTATGGAGAGGAAATAAGTCCGACATGGATAACTGCTCTTGGCCGTTCTGATATTAATGCAGTTGTTGCCACCAACGCCACCGTCGCTGATCACAGCTTACAGGGTACGACATTTTAGCTATGTATTATAGTGTGTGCCAGGAAGTTGAAATGTGCTTTAAGAATAATAACCATCATCCAAATTAGCAATTGTGTCCACCTAGTAATTTATCCCGCTCATAAACCAAGCAGGATCCTAACCTGGTAAATGAAGATTCCGACTGACCTGTATTCAGACAAGACTGTGAAATCTTTAATATATTGTTTGCAAATCAGTGATTAATCAGTGGAATAATTGATGGAAAGAATAACTGAGAATTTCATAATTAACATTGCTATTATTTTCTGTGTTAAAATGATTACGTAAGGTTATGCCAGATTCAGAGACCACATTAGGCAAATTGTTTGCTGCTTTCACATGACGTAATTATGAAAGGAAATACTAAGTTGATAATTAATGGTGATAAATAGTAACGTTAACCAGTTTATAGTGAATCAATGAAATGTTGAGTACTAAATATGTTGATGTAGAAACCCCCCCTGTCCAAACTTACATTTCTTTTCATGAAATCAGTCTATTTGATTAAGCAATTGGGTGCTATAGTTTTGTTTCGAGCGGCTAAACTTTTCTTATATTGCTGAACCATCTTTTATCTGAATCTAAAGTGAAGTCTGTTAGGTAAGTGGGGAGTTGCAATCTTTTCTGCTGTCCTACTCCGCTTCATTACGTGTGCCTAATTAGACCGGCGAATAATAGTGCACCACCAACCACATATATTGTTATCGATGCAAAATAGTAGTCTAACTACTGTTATTTGCCATACCTCTGAACTAATGACTTATTTGAAGAAACGAGTTAAAGTCTGATGCTTATTCCTTAGGTTGGCACACACGGTTATTACACTTGTTTTTGTGGCTTTGCTGTCCGGATAGGTAACTGTATTTCTGTTTGTTACATTGCTTATTACTAACAGTATCGTATAAGAATATTACAGTTGGCTTTGCATGAGAGTATGTTTTGTAAACCAATTCAGAGAGTACAAAATACGCGCAAGTATTACATCTGGTTTTACATATCAGGATAGTAAATAACACACACAAGTCAAAAGGAGGAATATTACAACATATGTTAAATCGCACTAGTAAAATCTGTACTAAAATGAAGAAATCCGCGTGTTGGATAGGTTCTCGTGTGGCTGATGAAAAGTGTTGAGTATTTTGAAAAAGTTTGAGATTTGTGAGTAATTTATTTTAGGGGATTTCACGTGTGAACCTTCCAAGTGGTACGTAAACTCGCGTGACGTGTTTCGTGCAAATGACGAGACATTATGGCGAGCACTTCGGTACGAGAAGGACAACGACTGACTGTGTTAACTCGCAAGTAGTCCTGGGTCAGTGACAGTTTCGGATGTTTAAAATATCAGGTAGGACTAAATATCTTCTGGCTGCTTTTGGGTGTGAAGTTGATACAGAGACGGTAACATTGCATGATTAGTGTCGGGACATTAAGTAAGGACCTGATAGCCATTTAATGTGTTTAATGCCAATAAACCAGCTTACAGGAGATTTCAGACATCTTTCGAATGAGTCACTCAAGATTCCCGAACGCCCGATAGTTTAACTAACTTTCAGATGCTGCCCAGGGACTGGAGTTGGTATTTAGTCGAATTTTGTCAACACTGCTTTTGTCGTCTAAACCAGGATCTACCATCGCAGAGTGAAGGGGCAGACAACCTGAAGCCTATCCAGGTATGTTGACAGATTGTTTAAAGGATAGTGAGAGAGAAACCCTCCCCGCCGCATGCTGACGTGCTATTGACAGCAGTCATTACTTTATGTGATAGGGATCAGTTGTGCATTATGCTCTGAGTCCGTGTTATGTATTACTTTATTCGAAGAATTTAGACATTTCACAGCACTTCAACTACATACAGCAGAGCCGATGATGTATCAATATGACAACACAACATGTCGTAAAGCAGCTTCTGTGAGTCGATAATATGGGCTGGTTGCCCTGAATCCCGCTCTCAACTCAGGAGAATAACTTTAGGACGAGCTAGAACGTCGACAGACATAAGCGTACAGCATCACTACCTTCTCTGGCAGAAAGAATAGGCAGCCAATCCTCCACAGACATTCGGACGTCTCATTTCAAGTCTCTCCAGCGGAGTTCATAAAGGCATATGGTGGACACATCCTGTATTAATTTTCAACGTTGCTAGGACAATTTCTTGTAGTTCTTGCTGTAATATGAACCAACAGAAAGCGACAAACAGTAATTCACAGTATAATGAAATAATATCTATTGAAGAGGAGCTTTGAATAATACTTGATACTCATAACGATTCAATATCAGAACATTCCATCAGTTGAGAGACATCAGCAAATGTGTAGAAACACTCCGCATAACTTAAGCGCTTGCACGAGTAAAAGAGGACAGTGTATTAAGACAGCATTTCAACTTCACGCTACCTTGTCATAGAGCCTATGGGCAACTGCTGCCTAGTGTTGCGGCTCGTAAGAGGTGAAGTGATTATTAATACACAAGCCTTAAAGAGCAGAGAACTTTTTTATTGCGAAAATTTTTTATCGCAAAAATTAGGACACTGAGATGTGAGGTCAGCTTATCTCTTCCCGGTTTGCGGAGATTGAGTTTCCAGGACATGTTGGATCTTGGATCGTGTTCCTTGAAAATGTGGAAGAGTGGTAAACTGAACAGAGCTATATCTCAACTGATTATATAGATTCAGAATACAAAAAATAAAGCAATTAGTTGTGATGTCCGCCCCCGGTAGCTGAGTGGTCAGCGCGACAGAATGTGAATCCTCCGGGCCCGGGTTCGATTCCCGGGCGGGTAAGAGATTTTCTTCGCTGAGTGACTGGGTGTTCTGTTGTCCTAATCATCTTCATTTCATCCTCATCGACGCGTAAGTCGCTGAAGTAGCGTCAAATCGAAAGACTTGCATCCGGTGAACGGTCTACCCGACTGGAGGCCCTAGTGACAAGACATTTACATTTTTTAGTTGTGATAAGCAAACAAACGTATGTAATGAGTGTACCCAAAGTTTAAAATCAGAAATTGTACTGTGTGTGATTAGTATAGCCGAAAATACCACAGAATCCAACAATGATATGGTGTTTTGTACGGCCGAGCAGCCACAAGCTGATTAAAATGAATATTTATTTATTTAGCATTCTCTTTTAGTTTGTTATGTAGGTACAAGAACAGACCAAATGTAGCACATGAATTGGAGTGTGTGAGTATGACGAACATAATTTTACCATAATTTGGAAAGTATTAGTATAGCTAAGAATGACGGTGTTTAAGAAAAAATCTACCTGAAATATCTAGTTACAAGAAATAATAAGAATAAGTTTAAAAATCTACATGCTACGCTTTTGACGTCTAGCGCACAGATATACGTTCATTCAGAGTCCAGAAAGCACGTGTTACTGTTCTGCTGCATTGCGCCACATCGTTGTATTAGAAATTTTGTGATTTATAACTCTAAACTACACTATACTACACAGTGATACACTACACACCACGGCAAGACGTTACACTACCAAAGTAGATTTCCTCAGTTTGTCTGGATAGTTAGGCCCTGGGGCGCTGAGACACAACTCAAGATTCACAAGGGCTGTGCAGCCGAGTTACTCAAGGCGTAGAGACAGAGTGTTGGCTACCAGGGTCTCAGGAACTTCTTTTTGGTCCTCCCCGACGCTCATCTCCTTACTGCTTTCGGAAGATTGTAAGTGGATTTTCTGCCGTGGTGCGTCTCGTTGTCATGAGGTATGACCTCTTCTTGGTTGTCTCTCTGTCATGTAGGTTTCCAGTTCATAAGCTGATATTCTGCCAGCAAGTTCAGTTTGTACCTTTGCTCCTCGTTCCATACTATGATGAAGACTGGTGTATTACAGAAGACGTTCCTAATCTGGTCTGTAGCATCTTGTTTAACAGCACTCTCCCAGGCGGTGTGGCGATTGCTTCACATTCACATGTGTCACTGACGCGTTGACATATTTTCAGGAAGAAGCTGGGGTACGTTCCCACCGTCTCAGTATAGCTCCCTCCATCGAAAGGATGTACGGCATTCTTGATTTTTCATTTCCACTAAGAGGGAACTGGTAAGTTCTCCCTGTTTCTAACCTGTCCCAGATTTCTTGCCATTCTTTATCAATGCATGCCCTTATTTCGTTCAGTGCATAACATTACATAAATATCTTTGTCTTTGGCTTTTGTGTGCATAATCTCCTTTACCTTATCATATTCGGCGTTTTTGAGCCAATATTGTGCACCTCACTTTCTTACAGCCAGTTCCATTAGAAGTAAGCCTAGTATCAGCGGACTGCCTCAATAGGTGTTGTTTAAAATGCGCCTGACAGACGCAGGAGAAAGCTTCTCTCTGCTCTCCGAAGAAGAGCCTGCTCTGTTTTTATCTATACCCTAGACCAGAGGCTCACAACAACTATTGAGAGGGCGTTGTGGTACGTTCTTATTGCACTTAGCGACAATCAAGAGCTTTTTTGGCCACTTGTTACTATTTTGTTCAGTATTTTGATGCCTCTCTGGGAAAGGATTTCAACATGTGCATGGAAAGTTCGATTTTAATCAATGATTGTACCAAGCTACCTGTATCCTCCTTTTGTCTTCGCAGGTTGTTCATTTATTCTGTCTAGGTCTTCTCGATCTTGACGAAGTTCCTCTTAGTAACATATAAACTGTTTCGTGTGCTGCTATCGTTAATGTATTTCACACGCACCAATAATAAATTGTTGAAAGAACTGCCCTGCCATTTTACTCTAACTAAGCCCTTGTGTTGATAGATACTATAAAGGGGCGATCAAAATTTTTCCATTCGAAGACACACTAATTCCTTGCCTCGATTTTGGTGCTTGAACACTGAGGTGACAAGGGTCATGAGATGCCGTGTCGGGCCTCCTTTCGCCTGTCGTAGTGCAGCGTTTCGACTTGGCAGGGACTCAACAAGCAGTTGGAAGTTCCCTGCAAAAATACTGGGCGATGCTGCCACCATAGCCGTCCATAACTGCGATGGTGTTGTTAGTGCAGGATTTTTTGCACGAACTGACCTCTCGATTATGTCCCATATATGTTCCATGGGAATAATGTCGGAAGATCTGGGTGGCCAGATTATTCGCTCGAATTGTCCAGAATGTTTTTCAAAGAAATCACGAACAACTGTGGTCCGGTGGCATGATCCATTGTAATCCACAAAAATTCCATCGTTGTTTGGGAACATCAAGTCCATGAAGGCAGCAAATGATATCGAATTAGTAGAACATTTCCAGTCATTTACCTGTTCAGCTGGACCAGAGAACCCAGTTCATTCCATGTGGTCACTGCCCACACTTCGCAGAGCCACTACGAACTTGCATAGTGCCTTGTTGACAACTTGAGTTCAAATCTTCGTCGAGTCTGCGCCACACTCGAACCCTACCATCGGCTCTTACCAACTGAAATCGGGATTCATCTGACCAGGCCGCGGTTGTCCACTCATCTAGGGTCCAACAGATAAGGTCACGAGACGAGAAGTGGCGCTGCAGGCTACATCGTACTGCTACCATAGCCCACTAATTCCACATTTTGCCGCACTGTTCCAACGGATAAGCTCGTCGTACGTCCCACATTGATTTCTGCGGTTCTTTCTCGCAGTGTTGGTTGTCTGTTACCACTGACAACTCTACGCAATCGTCGCTGTTCTCGGCCGACACTCACTGCGTTACCCGAGGTGAGAGGCAATGCCTGAAATTGGGTGTTCTCGGTACGCTCTTGATACTGTGGATCTCGGCATATTGAATTCCCTAACGACTTCTGAAATCGCATGTCCCATGCGTCTAGCTCCACCTACCACTCCGCCTTCAGTATCTGTTAGTTCCCGTCGCGCAGCCGTAATCACATCGGAAACCTTGTCACATGAATCTCTGCCAATGCACTGCTCTTTTATATCTTGTGCACGCGATACTACCGCTATCTGTCACCTCGGTGTACATACGCATCGGAGTCACGCTGGGATGCAATACACTACATGAATGCCCGAACTTTTTGATCGCCGTTCATATAGTCAGCAGAAAGAACAGCGAAAAAAAAAAAATAAAAATCACAGATGCGCTCGGCGAAGAGGTACCAGCGCTGTGAGTTCGGGAGACGCCCATGGTGTTCTGTGGCTACGGCCGAGGCCGCACCGTTAGCAGATCAGAGACCAGGTCGGTTCGTTATCATTAACCCCGATCACGTCAACTACCGACTACGGGAACAGTCCCCAGTCGGAGCTATTAGTTTTTAGCGTCACCCGTGAATGCGGCCGGAAGCTATTCGGGCCAGTGGGAACGATTCGTGAAAATGAAAAAAAAGCAAAGGAAACACATTAACGCCCATCGCTTCACACCAGGCCGCCGCCGGCAACGTCTGGCCGGCGTGAACTCTGACGTCACAGGGTCCACTTACGAGGCAACGAGCTGGGAAGTCCATCAGATACTAGCAGTTTTCCGAGCGATATAAGTGGACATTTACTGTTCACGTGTAATATTACACAACAGTGTTTCTAACCCCCCCCCCCCTTCCAAGAACCATGAAGATTGCGCCGGCCATGGTGGCCGAGCGGTTCTAGGCGCTTCAGTCCGGAACCGCGCGACTGCTACGGTCGCAGGTTCGAATCCTGCTCCGGGCATGGATGTGTGTGATGTCCTTAGGTTAGTTATGTTTAAGTAGTTCTAGGGGACTGATGACCTCAGATGTTAAGTCCCATAGTGCTCAGAACCATTTGAACCATGAAGATTACCATGGTGGGGAGGCTTGCGTGCCTCAGAGCGATACAGACAGCCATACTATGGGTCCAACAACGGAGGGGTATTAGTTGAGAGGCCAGACAGACGTGTGGTTCCTGAAGAGAGGCAACAGCCTTTTCAGTAGATGGAGGGCAAGTCTGACTGATCTGGGGCCTTGCTCTGCTGGTACTACGATTGCATGCAGCTCTAGTGTAAGGTTTAACGGTGATCGCACCTCTTGGGTAAAACATTCCGGAGGTAAAATAGTCCCTCATTCGGATCTCTGAGCGGGGACTACTCAGGAGGATGTCCTTATCAGGTGAAACAATACTTGCGTTCTACAGATCGGAGCGTGGAATGTCAGATCCCTTAATCGGGTAGCTAGGTTAGAAAATTAGAAATGAGAAATGGATAGGTTAAAGTTAGATATGGTGGCAAATTACTGAAATTCGGTGCCAGGAGGAACAGGATTTCTTGTCAGATGAATGCAGAGTTATAAATACAAAATCGAATAGGGTAATGCAGGATTAGCTTCAATAATGAATAAGAAAATAGCACAGTGAACGCATTATTGCTGCCTTGATAGACACGAAACCCACACCCACCGCAATAGAACAAGTTTACATGCGTTTTTAGCTCCTCAGATGATGAAGAAGTCGAAGAAATGTATGATGAGAGAAAAGAAGTTATCCAGATAGTTATGTGAGTCACCGGGGACTGGAATTCGATAATAGGAAAAAGAAGAGGAGGAAAAATAGTACTTCAATATGGACCAAGGAAAAAGAATGAAAGAGGAAGCTGTTTGGCAGAACTTTGCACAGAGCGTAATCTAATCATCGCTAACACTTGGTTTGAGGATCATGGAAGTAGGGTAATACGTGGAAAACACATGCACTGGAAGGTTTCAGATTGATTATGCAAGACAGAGATTTCGGAACCATATTTTAAATTGCAAGACATTTCCAAGGCAGATGTGGACTCTGACCACACTTTATTGGTTATGAACTGTAGATTAAAACTTAAGAAAATGCAAAAAGGAAATTAAGGAGATGGGACCCGTATAAACTGAGAGAAACGTAGGTTGTTGAGAGTTTCAGAGGGAGCATTAGGAAAAGATTGACAAGAAGAGGTGAAATCATGACAGTAGAAGAAGAATGACTAGCTTCGAGAAATGAAATAGTGAAGGCAACAGAGAATCAAGTAGGTAAAAAAGACGAGGGCTAATAGAAAAACTTGGGTATCACAAGAGATATTGAGTTAATTGATCAGAGGAGAAAATATAAAAATACAGTAAATGAAGGAGGCAAAAGGGAATACAAACGCCTAAAATATGAGACTGACAGGAAGTGCAAAACTAGTAATCAGGAATGGCTGGACGGTAAATGTAAGAATTTAAAAGCAAATATCACTAGGGAAAAGATAGATAAGGCCTACAGGAAAATTAAAGAGACCTTTGCAGGGAAGAGAACCACCAGTATTAATATCAAGAGATCGGGTGGAAAACCAAAGCAAAGAAGAGCAAGCTAAAACGTGCAAGGAGTGCATAGAGGGTCTATACAAGGGAGATGTACTTGAGGGCAATATTGCAGAAATGGAAGAGGACGTAGATGAAGATTAGAGGGCAGACGTGATACTGAGTGAAGAATCTAACATAGCACTGAAAGACCTAGGTCGAAACAAAGCCCCAGGAGTAAGGACCATTCCGTTAGAACTACTGATAGCTTTGGGAGAACCAGCCATGACATAACTCTTCCATCTGGTGAGCAAGATGTATGAAACAGGTAAAATAACCTAACACTTCAAGAAAATGTAATAATTCGAATTCCAAAGACAGCAGGTGCTGAAAGATGTGAAAATTACCGAACTACCAGATTGAAAAGGCATTGTTGCAAATACCAACAGCCAGAGCGAGAGCACCAGCAGCAGCGAGTACTGTTTGTATAAAGCGTTTTTGTACTTATTTGCTGCGCTTAGCTTTTAAATAGTTTTTCTGGGAAAACCTAGCGTAGTTTTCGCGTCTCGTATTTCAGTGAGTGTTTCTTGATTATCAGAGTAGCTCATCAGAAGATTATCTTGGGAATTTGTCACCGTATAGAGTAGGGTAAACATAGTCATGTGTAGGGACTGTGGTTGTTGTGAGCGGACGCAAGGAGAATTGGCCACTCTTCGGGGGCAGGTGGAGGCTTTGTCTGTTAGGCTCATCGAGCTCGAGGCGCAGGCGTCGGCTCGTAGTGGCGTTGGGGCAACTGTGGTGAGACCTATGCCTACTTCGGTGGCCTTGGAATCACATGGAACCCCTGATGTCGCTGCGTCTTCCGGCAGTGAGCATCTTACCGGTCAGCCATCACTCCAGGGTGAATGGCGGACAGTGGTGGGCTCGCGCGTGCCTGGCCGAAAGGCGAAGGTGGGATCTGGCCGCGTGGCAGCTGCCTTACCCCTTTCCAACAGGTACGGGGTGCTTCCTAATGGTGATGACATCGTTTCCGAGCCACCACAGGATGCCTCGCCTGTTGGGCCAGTGGCCGATTCTCCGGCAAGGTCCCGACAGTCACAGAGGGCGGGCCTATTAGTTATAGGGAGCTCCAACGTTAGGCGGGTTATGGAGCCCCTCAGGAAAATAGCGGGTAGGTCGGGGAAGAATGCCAGTGTGCACTCGGTGTGCTTGACGTGGGGTCTCGTCCGTAATGTGGAGGAGGCCCTTCCGGCAGCTATTGAACGCACTGGGTGTGACCGGCTGCAGATAGTAGCACATGTCGGAACGAATGACGCCTGCCGCTTGGGTTCTGAGGCCATCCTTGGTTCCTTCCGGCGGCTGGCTGATTTGGTGAAGACAACCAGCATCGCACGCGGAGTGCAAGCTGAGCTTAATATCTGCAGCATAGTGCCCAGAGTCGATCGCGGTCCTCTGGTTTGGAGCCGTGTGGAGGGTCTAAACCAGAGGCTCAGACGACTCTGCGACTATAATGGTTGCAAATTCATCGACCTCCGTTATTGGGTGGAGAACTGTAGGGCCCCGCTAGACAGGTCAGGCGTGCACTACACACCGGAAGCAGCTACTAGGGTAGCAGAGTACGTGTGGCGTGCACACGGGGGTTTTTTAGGTTAGAGGGACCCCCCCTTGGGCGAAACGATAAAACGATAAAATACCTGACGGCTTACCAGAGAGGACATTATCATCGTTGATAAAGAACGTCCGTCCTCAGAGACCAAAAACAGGAAAAGTTAACGTAATATTGGTAAACTGCAGGAGTATCCAGGGCAAGGTTCCTGAATTAGTATCTCTTATTGAAGGAAATAGTGCGCATATAGTATTAGGAACGGAAAGTTGGTTAAAACCGGAAGTGAACAGTAACGAAATCCTAGACACAGAATGGAATATATACCGCAAGGATAGGATAAACGCCAATGGTGGAGGAGTATTTATAGCAGTAAAGAATTCAATAATATCCAGTGAAGTTATTAGCGAATGCGAATGTGAAATAATCTGGGTTAAGTTAAGTATCAAAGGTGGGTCAGATATGATAGTCGGATGCTTCTATAGACCACCTGCATCAGCAACCGTAGTAGTTGAGCGCCTCAGAGAGAACCTGCAGAACGTCGTGAAGAAGTTTCGTGATCATACTATTGTAATAGGGGGAGACTTCAATCTACCAGGTATAGAATGGGATAGTCACACAATCAGAACTGGAGCCAGGGACAGAGACTCTTGTGACATTATCCTGACTGCCTTGTCCGAGAATTACTTCGAGCAGATAGTTAGAGAACCAACTCGTGAAGCTAACGTTTTAGACCTCATAGCAACAAATAGACCGGAACTTTTCGACTCCGTGAATGTAGAAGAGGGTATCAGTGATCATAATTCAGTGGTTGCATCAATGACTACAAGTGTAATAAGAAATGCCAAGAAAGGAAGGAAAATATATTTGCTTAACAAGAGTGATAGGGCACAAATCGCAGAATATCTGAGTGACCACCATCAAACGTTCATTTCTGAGGAAGAGGATGTGGAACAAAAATGGAAAAAATTCAGAAACATCGTCCAGTACGCCTTAGATAAGTTCGTACCGACTAAGGTCCAAAGCGAGGGGAAAGATCCACCGTGGTATAACAATCATGTACGAAAGGTACTACGGAAACAAAGAAAGCTTCATCATAGGTTTAAGAGTAGTCGAATCATAGCTGATAAGGAAAAGCTGAACGAAGCGAAAAAGAGCGTAAAGAGAGCAATGAGAGAAGCATTCAACGAATTCGAACATAAAACATTGGCAAACAATCTAAACAAGAACCCTAAAAAGTTTTGGTCATATGTAAAATCGGTAAGCGGATCTAAATCCCCTATTCAGTCACTCGTTGACCACGATGGCACCGAAACAGAGGACGACCGAAGAAAGGCAGAAATACTGAATTCAGTGTTCCGAAACTGTTTCACTGCGGAAAATCGTAACACGGTCCCTGACTTCAGCCGTCGCACGGACGCCAAAATGGAAAATATTGAAATAAACGATATCGGAATTGAAAAACAACTGCTATCACTTAGTAGCGGAAAAGCATCCGGACCAGACGAGATACCCTTAAGATTCTACAGTGATTATGCTAAAGAACTTGCCCCCTTTCTATCAGCAATTTATCGTAGATCGCTGGAAGAACGTAAAGTACCTAGCGACTGGAAGAAAGCGCAGGTCGTTCCCATTTTCAAGAAGGGTCATAAATCAGATGCGAATAATTATAGGCCTATTTCGCTTACGTCAATCTGTTGTAGAATAATGGAACATGTTTTGTGTTCTCGTATTATGACGTTCTTAGATAATACAAATCTCCTTCATCATAACCAACATGGATTCCGCAAACAGAGATCATGTGAAACTCAGCTCGCCCTATTTGCCCAAGAAATTCACAGTGCCGTAGACACTGGCGAGCAGATTGATGCCGTATTCCTGGACTTCAGGAAGGCATTTGATACGGTTCCGCACTTACGTTTAGTGAAAAAAATACGAGCTTACGGAATATCGGACCAGGTTTGTGATTGGATTCAGGATTTCCTAGAAGAAAGAACACAACATGTCATTCTTAACGGTTCAAAATCTGCAGATGTAGAGGTAATTTCGGGAGTACCGCAGGGAAGCGTGATAGGACCTTTATTGTTTACAATATACATAAATGACTTAATTGACAACAGTGGTAGCTCCGTGAGGCTATTTGCAGATGACACGGTTGTCTACAAGAAAGCAGCAACATCAGAAGACTCGTACGTACTCCAGGAGGACCTGCAGAGGATTAATGCATGGTGCGACAGCTGGCAGCTTTCCCTAAACGTAGATAAATGTAATATAATGCGCATACATAGGGGCAGAAATCCATTCCAGTACGATTATGCCATAGGTGGTAAATCATTGGAAGCGGTAACGACCGTAAAATACTTAGGAGTTACTATCCGGAGCGATCTGAAGTGGAATGATCACATAAAACAAATAGTGGGAAAAGCAGGCGCCAGGTTGAGATTCATAGGAAGAATTCTAAGAAAATGTGACTCATCGACGAAAGAAGTAGCTTACAAAACGCTTGTTCGTCCGATTCTTGAGTATTGCTCATCAGTATGGGACCCTTACCAGGTTGGATTAATAGAAGAGATAGACATGATCCAGCGAAAAGCAGCGCGATTCGTCATGGGGACATTTAGTCAGCGCGAGAGCGTTACGGAGATGCTGAACAAGCTCCAGTGGCGGACACTTCAAGAAAGGCGTTACGCAATACGGAGAGGTTTATTATCGAAATTACGAGAGAGCACATTCCGGGAAGAGATGGGCAACATATTACTACCGCCCACATATATCTCGCGTAATGATCACAACGAAAAGATCCGAGAAATTAGAGCAAATACGGAGACTTACAAGCAGTCGTTCTTCCCACGCACAATTCGTGAATGGAACAGGGAAGGGGGGATCAGATAGTGGTACAATAAGTACCCTCCGCCACACACCGTAAGGTGGCTCGCGGAGTATAGATGTAGATGTAGATGTAGATGTAATTCTTTTTCCAGAAGGAACGGAAAAACTCGTAGAAGTCGACCCCAGGGAAGATCAGTTTTTATTCCAGAAAAATGTTAAACACTAGAGGCAATACTGACCTTTATTAACCACAAAAAGGTTGGCTGTGGATACACCTAGCGAACTTCCCTTAGAAGATAGTTTAAGGAATGGCAAACACAGGCTTAAAGAGTTAGGGAAAGATTTTGACAATGTTGGCTGGAATACACTCTTCGAAATTCTGAGAGTGGCAGGAGTAAACTACAGGGAGAGAAAGGCTGTTTACAACTTGTACAGAAGCCAGATGGTAGCTCTAAGAGTCGAGGGACATGAAGGGTTGAGAAGGGAGTGAGACAGGATTGTAGCCGATCCCTGATTTATTCAGTCTGTACACTGAACAAGCAGTAAAGTAAACAAAAGAAAAATTTGGAGTACGACATTAAGTTCAGGGACAAGACATAATAACACTGTAATTCTGTCAGAGACTGTAGTGTAATGACACTGTAATACTGTCAGAGACAGCAAAGGACTTGGAAGGGCGGTTGTAACGGAATGGACAGTGTCTTGAAAGTAGGATATAACATGAACATCAACAAAATCAAGACAAGGATAATGAATGTAGTCAAATTCAATCAGATGATGCTGAGGGAATTAGATTAGGAAATGAGACACTTAAAGGAGAGGATGAGTTTTACTATTCGGGCAGCTAAATAACTGATGATGGCCGAAGCAGAATGATATAAAATGTACACTGGAAATTGAAAGAGAAGCATTTCTGAGGAAGACAAGCTTGTTAACTTCAAATATAGAGTTAAATGTTAGTAAGTCTTTTCTAAGAGTATATACATGGAGTGTATGCATGTATGGAAGTGAAACATGGACGATAAATAGTGTAGACAGGAAGAGATAAGAAGCTTTTGAAATGTGGTGCTACAGAAGAATGCTGAAGATTAGCTAGGTAGATCACGAAACTCATGAGGAGGTACCGAATAGAACTAGGAAGCAAAGAAATTTGAAGCACAACCTAATTAGAAGGAGGAATGAGTTGGAAGGACTCAATCTGAGGCATCATGGGATCATAAACTTGGTACTGGGGGGGGTAAAAATAGTTGAGGGGGACCAAGAGATGAATTCAGTAAGCAGGAGAGATATTGGTTGCTGTAGTTATTCGGAGATGTACAGGCTTGCACGTAATAGAGCTGCTTGGAGAGTTGGATCAAACCAGTCTTCGGACTGAACACCACAACAACAACGTTTTTCAGCTACCCTTTTTACAGTCTTGAACATGGATGTAAACATCAAATGTAAGGCGATAGTCTTGGAAAGGACAAAATAATCAGCTAACCAGGTTTAGAACTCTGGACCTAGGCATCGATGATTATAAAGTTACCATCTAGAGAAGGAGATTGTAACGTTTGTTGGACAGTGTGTAACGCTGCGCTTGTGCACACGATACTCATTAAAGCCTGTACTATGGTAAGTTGACGGGCTTCACCTTATGAGAAAGGATTTTTGTATAGAAATTGACCGCGTGTACCTGAATGGAGGCAAATCAGACTTACACCCACTCTGTAATAACAATGATACGTCAAGCAAGTCCGAAATGCAACTACACGTCAGGATGGACAAGAAACAACACAGAAGATGCTACCAATTTGTTAATAATACGGTCGCCAGCCTAATTAGGCACTAACTGAGTTTCCTTCCTGTACAAGTTAATGTACGTTCATGCGAAACCACACGTAATAACACTGCATAATATGGTAAATTTTAGAACCAGAAAATCTACTGAACTGATAATTTCACTTTGTGTACTAATATGGATAAACCATAAATACATGACATTACACTATAATATTTACTACAAAACTTCGTACTGTCTATTGATCTGATTAAAATCGGGCATAGGTTACCCTAGAAATAGCACTTTCGAAACACACACACAATGTCAATTTTGATAAAGGCAAAACACTGATAAATTTTGGTTTCTATTTTGGCTTTGACTTTGCTGGTCAAATCAGTTTAGAACACTTCAGAATTCAAATGAAGAAAGAAAGGGGGGGGGGGGACCCTGAGACTGTTATGATCACTGTATTAAAACAATTAATTACTGAAATCATCATGCCCTCAAGATTTCCAATATATGATTTACTACTCTTTTTGTCTTATTTCCTGCTCATTTAAATACCATTATATCTGTCTCAAAATAATTAAGCTTCGTTACTAAATCAATATCAAAATTATCTTCCAACTTTGTCAGACCTTGTTATTCGTCTATTGGTTCATTAACAAAAAAGTTCTTTAAACATCATTCTAACATAGCTAGGTCTGCCGGTAATTATTATTAACATAAACTTTAATTCTTCATTTCGGGACACTCGGATTACACAACATTTGGAAAGGACCCTGTCTAGGTTAGTTGTGAGGATAATTAAATGATAGGACAGTTCTGGTAAAATTTAAGTTGTTATTGAACAGTATGGAACAAAAGTAACACTGGTCCATACGAATACAGTACTAAAAAGTTCAACCTGTTCGTATCGATGCGGCAGTTGGCGGGCGGCGAGATGGCGAGGCACAGAGCACACATACAACCACAGCAATGGCTCTTGACGTATCGGCACTTTACTTCTTCTTAGCGTCGCAATACTTTTCCATTTAGTGCCTATGGAATTTTGCCATGCTGTATAGGCGTCGGAACGGCATATCCGAGGCTCAATGAAACTACGTCCCCCAGGAGAGTCTCCTCGATCCAGGACGTGTTGCTCAGACGAATGCCCAACTCCGACTACTACTGCTGAGCCCGTTATGCCGTGCAGTGCCCGTGTGCATTTTTCCGCGCTCGCCTGCCATCCACCTTTTACCGCTCCCCTACAGACAGGGTATTCGCCCGAGGTTTTGCATTCTACATATCGTAATACATTGCCTATGTATGGACCAGACGCACAATTACAATTTTAACATCTTACAATAGTTTCAACGTTTCTTACATTTCAATTCTGTTATAATATTGCTTGAAATTTGACATAAACATTAATATTCACATCGAAAATTGTTTACAGTTTTCTTAACACAATGGCATAAAACAAACAAGAAATGAAATCAGAACATCGATTACACTAATTTATCGAAAATCAGAAGAAAAAATTATTATATGTACAATAGTACAGCGGTGTTGTTGTTACAAGTGTACTGAAAAGGTAAGTTAGAATAAAGCCGTTTGGCTCTTATCGAGTTACAATTCATCTAAAAAACAATAAATACTGGGGAGGTGCCGTAGGACTTGCGCACTGAGCGTTGGGTACAAACTTAATTATGTATATGGACAGTTCATCCATTCAGGAAATCGAGGATCTGGACCATTTTTGCATATTATCGACATTGATACTGGAATGATATCACTTTCAGGGATTCCAAAATTTTGAGAATGTTTTAATGTCAGTAATATAAGTCTGACATGAAATCAGGCACTAGGTAAGGTGATCATTATTATAGTAATCAGCAGTTCTGCATTCTGGCTTACGAGGTCGCGATGGCGAAAGTCAAACAACAGGCAAGAAATGACTTTATTGCCATATGACACGTTTCGGTATTTATCCATCATCAGATGTCCAGAAGCACGTCATACGAGCAATAAAATCATTCCTTGCCTGTTGTTTGACTTTGACTTTCATCAAAGTGACCCAGTCAGCCTGATCGCAGAACTGCTGAAGGTTTTAGTTTCAAATTTTTGCGTCGGGTAACAAATAACAAAAGAAATATTTTTTGTGTCACATAGTTACAAATTTACAGTTGCAGGGTTTTTCTTATACTGTGAAATTTTGCTTCTTGCCAAGTTTCGCGATTCTAGGCCAACGGGAAGTACCATATAGGTTTTCATGAGTGAGTCTGCAAGGATCAAAAAATATGTAGCACAAACGGCCGTATCTTTTGACTGCATTCACTTAGAAGCTTCCCTTTTTTTACACCGCCATGGAGCCGCAGGCCATAGTATCTGACATAAATTTCAACTTGATATGTCTACCCATTCCTATGACAAAGGGGTCTTAACTAACGGACAGACGGACAGGCAGTCAGATAAGTTTATGGTCTCCTTATAAGGAAAATAATTTTATGAATATGGAACCCTAGGTCAAGGATTCTAATAAACTTGTGTTACGCAAGTGGTTGGCTTATTTTTTTCATTATTTCCGAGACTAACCTTTTCACACTGAAATATTAGTAAATTCTGCCTGTTATCACAAAAATAGCACTCCGTGACATACTGAATTAAGTTACCAGTGCCTGACTGCAATGCTTATCCCTCTACGTTTCCTTACATAAAGGCTTCAGTACCCCGACCATCCTCTCAATTTGTGGTGGCAATAGAGTCACCAACATAAAAAAATTTCCGAAAATAGTCTTCCAGACTGCCTGTCCTTGGTTGCACTGTAATAGCCATTCAAATTGCATTCACCACTAAGGTGCTCTCTTGGCTGTGTAGCCTTTTTTAAGTGAGTGTATGAAATAGCTGTAATGTATGTCACAGTTAAAACATAAAATTTAAAGAAAAAGCAGTTTGTGATTAATGAAATATTTTAGGGCTAACAGCCAAGTCAGGTGGTTAAGATTACACGAACATTCATCCGACCTCACCTCGGTCACTATCAAGTGGTAAATGACCGTAATGGCGCCGTGGCCTCGCTGTATATAGCCGCGATGCTGGCTGTGACGTCACTGCTGCCTTCTTCCTCTCCAGTTGTGGTAATGTTTTCGTCCTGCTTCTATCGCCCCGCTTCAACATCGCGATGGCCGGGTCCCAGGCTGTGCTGAGCTGCAAACCGCCGCCCTTGTTGCTGCTGCTTTCAGATATTTTTATTTCTACCGCTTCTTTTGTGATGCTATCCCAAGATACCCCTTCGTCGAATAGAATTCGTTGTCGACTTTCTCAAGCGTGTTCCGCCATGGCTGATTTTTCAGGATAGTGTAGGCCTAAGCAATTCTCGTCTTTCCTCCGCGCTGGTCTACAGTGCGTACTGTTTGGCTGATGTAGCAGCCTCACTGACATCGTGAGAAAATGAAACGGTGGTATGGAATTGATGGATACGAGGCCCCATCCGGGGAAGTTCGGCCGTTGAGTTGCAAGTCTTATTGCAGATGACACCACATTGGGCAACTTGTTGGTGGGATGATGATGATGATGATGGTGATGACAGCACAAAATCCAGTCCACGAGCAGAGAAAAATCTCCAACTCGGCCGGTAATTGAACCTGGGCTTGCTATACTGTAAGCAAACACGTTACCACGCAGCTAAGCAGGCGGACACACTGACGTGGTATATTGTACACAGGTGTTCTAAGGCCTACATAGTCTATCATAATCCTCATGAGTCGGCGTACCTTTGCTGGGGCCTGAATACTGATGAGATATAGTGTCTCTTCAGGAGCCGGGTAATCTTTCACGACATTGCGCCACAAAAGGCAAAAACGCAAGTTTCTTGTTCTCTTCCTCGATTATGTTTTACCTGCGTGTCTGACCAGAAGTAGCCTGTGATGTCTGGCTTTGATTGCAGCCAATTTTCCGGAAGACTTTATGGAGGTGGCTTACGTCTAGTATGAGAAGACTTTAGCGCAGTGGACGAGAGTATTCCGAGTGCCACTTTTTTGTGTAGAATGTGGACTTGCTTTCGTTTACGTTTTCAGAGGTTGTGGAATCGTATTTAAAGCCAAAAACTTATTTTCAACAAAAAGAATTACTATTTTGTTACCTATTTTTAATAAGCAAATGTTGGTTTTAATTATTTATAGAGAAATATGCTATCTACTCGTTCCAATATTCCAGCTTCAAATTAAAGTTACCGATGTTGACGATTGGTAAGCCACTTTTTAAAAAGTTTTTTGAAGTCAATAATTCATAAATACATGCACAGCAGAGGCACGAGGCGTGAGGCACGAGATACATGGTAGCAAGGGACTATGGGTTGCAGGGCAGAGGGTGCTTTTCGCAGAAGTGCCATATGCCAGTTGGAAAGGGTGGAGTGGGGGGCTTGTTTAATCAAAATATGTCATGTATGAGAACTGCAGTCAAGTCTCAATCCCTCAAATGCAGAGTGGGGTGGCGGATGCCTTTGGTATGGTGGGTGCTTCAAGCGTAGGGTGTAGAGGGCCTTCCCGTCCTTTATTTTGGCATGTGGCGGGATGTCATGGTTTCCAGAATGACCTTGTAGTGCTGATGCTGATGTCAGTGAAATACGACGTGCGCAGTGCTAATGTGACACCACATTACAGCTGACATAATGAGTCAGCGTTTTTGGACAGAACTCTCCTTACCACACTGCTAGTATTGTAAGGCAGTGAACAGGCTTCTGCCCTGAAGTCCTCAAGGCAATCTTACCTTTAGTGATCTGAAAATAATTTAGTAACTCTTTGCTATCTAAGTTAACTCATATGAGAGCAAGTACTGGTTCCAGTGGAATTATTGATTACACTGCAGCCACGAGATCATTCCTTTCATTACTTCTGCACAAGACATTTTTACAAGGCGCCATGTTTCTACAGTACCGTCACAACATAAGTATGTCTCATTAATTAAACTGGTGAAGAAAGAAATGTAAATAACGATAAGGGACTTTCTTTTGTCTTGCAATTGCTATTTGATCCCAAGAACGAAAAGGTTTTACCCAGAGCAGTAAGAATAATGTCATATGATTCTCGTGGTGCCCTCAGCAAAATTACGCCATTTTCCTATCTTTCTACCTACGTCCAAAGAGATGTGCAGCCATGCCGCCGAAAAGGTTTGTTAGAGGGTACGCTGTAGAGAATACACATGTCAGGTCCTTGGGAATCTACGTTTTCTTTTGGTTTGTCAATTGATTTGGGAGTAAAGAAAGTATTTTGAAGAGCATGTTAAAGCGATGTAAAATGTATTCTAGAATAATGTACTACTTTGCAACTAATAATGTACCATGTACATCACTGTTTAGATTTCAGGGTTGCTAACTTTATAAAGCTAATAAATAACAATGTGTGTGAAACATACACTGTTTCCTTATATATACTTCGCTATTGCGTATCACAAAGTAAGCTACATATCATAGCTTTGCTAAAAAAAATAAAATAAAATAAAATAAAATAAAAATAAAAAAAACTGCGGTGTTCATGTAATATTCATAAAGGAGTGTCTTTCCCTTTTTTCTGTTCTTAGACAAATTTCCATTTTGAATCGTATGTTCTAACCGCTAAATAGTGCTGAAACTTGAGAAAATATAAATATTTGAAACACAGTGTTGGAAAGAACAGCTGCTGTCAATGGGTAAGCAAGCGGAATATCAGAAGGCAGGCTTGCGTGTATACCTCGCATTTAGCGCGTCGCCTTTCAGTCGGATCACTAATTATCACGTACGTGATTCGCTTCTAAAAACTGCTGGCTCTTCCGCGTGCGTACAAATTTACTCTTGCACTGCAGCTGCGACCTCAGTACTGCTTCTACGTGACCGGTCGCTGTGTTTTTACTGTAAACCGGAAAAAGGGCTGCGGCGTGAAGCAAATGCTTCAACGCAAGCGGCACACCGGCGGTAAACACTAATTAAGAGCTTATCTGAGAGGTGTGAAGAGCCTCATAAACCATCTCTAAACCTCGGACTTACCGGTTCCCCAATTGTATGGCCCGGAAATCGTTTTGCTCGGTTTTCATAGGGAGAGCCTTGGGTTTCTTGATATATATCTCCGTTAATTACATTGTGGCTGACAAAAACGCTTGGTCTCGTGTTGGCCCTCCCGTGTTGAGTTGCGTTGCCCGTGTAGGGCTGAGTTAGTGAGATGCCGGGAACGCCTCGTGTTGCATTCAGCAGCGAGACAAATGAGAGCGCCGAGAACGGTGTACGGGCGAAATTACCACTGAGTTTCGTAGCATCTGCGAGTGATATATCGCGTGTGATCTTTGAATTATGAACACGTACACTCTCAAGGGAACTCATACCCTCCTGCTACAATCCAAATAATGAGTGGGAGCAGAGCAATCACATACATATGCGATCACGTACATCGAGCTGCAGTGTCGCCACATACTTTTCTGCTGTAGTCTAGGGTACCCTTGAGGAGCGCTTCCTTTCAGCATAATACAATCAAAAGAATTGCATGTATCAGGAAAGGGATGTGTAGTGGCCTTCCCTCTCTTAGTGTATATTGTTATTTGAATTTATTTTATATATAATGTTTAAGAATGAATGATCGTATTGGTCTGTGGTTACGCGATCGGAATTGCCTGTAATGATTTACATACACGCTCGCCGCAACTGCTCGGCGTGTGAAAACAGTGAAGCGAATACAGCGACAAAGAACAGAGAAGTGCTTGCGTTTACACTCTTAATGATTTGACATTACGTGAGCAAAGAGTTTTGAAATGGTTTTCAAATCTTGTGAACCAATATGTCTGATACAGCTTTACGTATACGATGCCAATATTATGAAATTGTTTAGGTTTGCCAGGGATACAACGTACACAATCGACAGGTATTGCTAATACAAACACTCATCTAACGAAAAATTACGGTAATGAAGTAATTCTTATTATTTGAGCATCCAGAATGAAAAAAAACCTCGACTTCTGTTATCTCTTCAGTATTTGCCTTCAAGTTACTTCTTTAATAAAACGTTCACTGTTATTAGATTTCGTGAAGCGAAATAGATCAAATAAGAGTATTTTACTGCATAATCAAAAAAAAAATTATACCTGAGCATTCCTATTTTATGGTTTCATTAAAAGACTACATATTCTACTGATTTATACTCCTGTAATATAATTCAAAAAGACAGGTGAAGCCCACAAATAGTTATATATATATATATATATATATATATATATATATATATATATATATATATATATATATATATATATATATATAAAGCTATTAGCGACTTACTATCGCGATCCAGCAATGATCTGCAGTGGCTTATGGCCGCCAGAAAACCCTTAAGTATTTTCTTAACAATTGAAGGAGATGAGCTTTTCAGATAGGAACAAAGTAGGTTAATATTTTAAGTATTAAGTTATATTCTGAAGTTAAACACAAAGTAATACTTTTATAGTACATTCGTTATCGTTTTACAAGCAGTAAAAACTTCCTTCCTGTACCGCGAGACAAAAGAGAGCTAGTCAATTTTCTCTCCGGCAGTACTTTATAGGCTAGGCGGCCGAAGTGGCCGTGCGGTTCTAGGCGCTGCAGTCTGGAACCGCGAGACCGCTACGGTCGCAGGTTCGAATCCTGCCTCGGGCATGCATGTGTGTGATGTCCTTAGGTTACTTAGGTTTAACTAGTTCTAAGTTCTAGGGGACTAATGACCTCAGAAGTCCCATAGTGCTCAGGGCCAGTACTTTACATGTTTATTACGCCAGAGAGGTGGATGAATTTAGCCATAGCAAAGACGGTCATCTTCTACACTTTATTCATTTTATGTGTTGTGGACGCACTGTATTGGCTTTCATTTCACATTTCACCCTATTTGCCCAACGCGACCCTATTTCCCATTTCATCGCTGTGGCACATATAAGACTTAAACAGGGATGGCACAAACGGTGATGTCTTACTCTTGAACCACTCTGTCACTGTTTGTCAGAAGTTACACACATCGAACGAGGCTTCATCACCTCTAAAACAGTTTCCAGTCGATCGTTAATTTTTTTATGTGCATGTCTGAAATAACCGTTACTACTGACGATCCACAGCTGTACGAAACATTTCAAAATTAATTCGCTGATTCTATGATATCAACTATACTAGGTACAGAGTTACTGCCCCATAGTGATGTATGAAAATTTGTGCCACAGCGGGCCTCGAACTCAGATTTTGCGCTTCTCGCGAGCGGTCGCCTCATCCACTTCGGCTACCCATGCAGGCTCCCCAGAATGACCCAACTGCTATGTACTCATCATCTACATCCATCCTTATATCGTTGATCACAATTCCTCAATGTTTCATTCACCCTGTTGCTGGAATCCAAAGAATTTTGTAAGCACTAGTTGATCAACTTAATGGGCTGCGATATAAGGCTGTAGACAGTGTGACATATGGCGACTGCTCGCGACCAGTGGGAAATCCGTGTTCGAGTCTCGAACCGTCAAAAGTTTTCATATGTCACAATCTGGTAGTAGATGTATACCTCTTCCTGGCAAACACATTCGTTCTCGATCTACGTTGACATGTTTCGAAACAGCTGTCGGCAAGTGATGATCGAAGGATCGCTGTGTCAAAAATCTATGGATATCAGTCACTGAATTATGTTGATTGGATCGGAGGTGAAATTCTTCTTACATATCGGTCAGGAGGTCTAAAGATGGCGTAACATAGCGCCGAAACTGGTTGCTCAAATAAAGTAACAATTGGAAATTTAGACGACTGGAAGGTGTTTTGATTAGACCTTGTAGCCATGGAAAGGCTTGGATCTTAAACTCAGACCTCTTGGTGGGCGCTATAGACGACACAGAAACACACGGACTGGGCTGTGGAAACTAAACACGAAGTTCTCTTTACGGATTAATGCAGCATGGCTTCAGTCAACATGCGTGGAGGGATCCTGGTAATCAAACAACGCTAAGGTCTACATTGGAACTACCAGTAGCAGCTTAAATACACGACTGAACAAACATAAATCTTTGCGACTGGCTCCATCAGAACCTGATCTTTAGTCACGAAATCATGAAGTGGGGTTTTCCGAAACCAAATTTATTATTTATAGTGAAGATCTAATATCCACGGCTACATAGAGAAGCCATCGAAACATATGAATATGGGTATAATTGTAACAGAAAGGAAGAAGCTACGGAACTCCGTGATATATTGTCTTTAGGTCTACATAATAGATAGATAATTTTTACCGTTGATAGATGGCAATCGATAGTTAAGCTTTATCTCCAACAGTGATTATCTCAACCAGTCACTTAGAAACATCCCCCACGCTCCTATCTCAGAGAATGCATTTTGCTCTTTGACGTCCGACCCATCAGTGAGCGAGACTTAGCGAAGAATTACTGAAGACGTCCAGAACAGCTATGGACGAAACGTTAAGAACGAAGAAGATTCATGAATCACGACCAAACAACTCGGTATCTAATCTTGGTAACGCTGGCATGCCAGAGTCATATCACCCATCGACAGCAAGATGGCGGATCCATGAGATTATGAGGTTGCGGCATGTGGGGGCGTGGGGCACCAATGTTATCCATCCAGGGTAAGCTCAACACTCAACAAAACACGGACAAAATCCCCAACCCACTGATCGTTTCGTCAGGACTTCGAGGAAGAGTTCAAGTTTACAGATGACACATGCAGGCATCGTCAACGAATTTATCAGTCGTGCCGGTATTCCCAACTGGATTGGCCTATGTGTACCCCTCCTCCCCCCCCCCCCTCCCCCCTCTCAATTATGAGTCGCGTGAACCATGCTTGGAATCGATTGGAAATAAGTGTGCGAGCAATTCCTTACACACCCTTTTGCTAATAGGGTAGCCAGCAACATCAGCACTGGCTTTCAAAGAACAGAGTAACGCTTAAATGCAACAAAACGCGATGCATACAGTTTCCAAGACGGAACTTTTCTAGAAACGGAATTTTACTGTCACAAGGAAATCAAATGGTCAGTGAAGTCGACTATTTCAAATTCATAGGACTGAGGATATTGAACGGGTAATTCATTATGTAAAGAGAAATGAAAGTATAATAATCATTGTGTTTGGACTGCGGTTGTAGTCGAGGGAATAGAAGAAAGGTTATGGGAGAATTTTAGCTTGGTAGTAGGAACGAGAAACGAGAAAATTTAATTGAGTTCTGCAACAAATATCAGTTAGGGATAGCGCGAATACTGTGTTCAAGAACCAGAAGACGAGGAGGTATACTTGGAAAAGGCCGGGAGGTACGGGACGATTTCAGTTAGATTACATCATTGTCAGGCATAAATTCCGAAATCAGATACTGGATTACAAAGCGTGCACAGAAGCAGATGTAGACTCATATTACAATTTAGTAACAATGAAAAGTAGGCTGAAGTTTAAGAGATTAGTCAGGAAGAATCAATGCGCGAAGGGTATGGAAATACTAAGGAAGGAAGCGACAGGCTATTCTCTGAGGCTATAGATACTGTAATAATGAATAGATCAGTAGGCAGTTCAGTTGAAGAGAAAGAGACTACTCTAAGGAGGATAATCGCAGAAGTTGGAAATGAAACCGTACGTCCAAGGAAGGCAACTGAGAAGAAACCGCGGGTAACGAAGAAATACTTAAGTTGATGGAGGAAAGAAGGAATTACAAAAATGTTAGTGATATTCAGGTATACAGATGTACAAGTCACTTAGGAATGAAATAAATAGGACGCGCAGGGAAGCTAAGGCATAACGGCGGCATGAAAAATGTGAAGAAATGGAAAAAGAGTTGATTGTCTGAAGGTCGGAGTCAGCATACAGAAAATTCAAAACAAACTTTGGTGAAATTCAAAGCAATGGTTGTAACACTAAGGGTGCAATAGGAATTCCACTGTTAAATGCAGAGGAGAAAGCGGGTAGATGGAAAGAGTACACTGAGGGCCTCTATGAGGAGAGGACCTGTCTGATGACGTGACAGAAGAAGAAACAGGAGTCGACAGAGAAGAGATAGGGAGCCCTGTCCCAGAATCAGAATTTGCAACATCTCTGGAAGACTTCAAATCAAAGACTTCAATTCCGTCGGAATTTTTAAAGTCATTGAGAGGAAATGGTAAAAAAAACGCCTATTCACGTTGATGTGTAGAATGTATGAGACAGGAGACATACGAGCAGACTTTCGGAAAAACATTATCCACACAATTCCGAAGACAGCAACAGCCGACAAGTGTGAGAATTATCCCACAGCCAGCTTTACAGCTCACGCAACCAACCTGATGACAAGAATTATACACAAAAGAATGTAAAAGAACACTGAAGATCTGTTAGATGACAATCAGTTTGGCTTTAGGAAAGGTAACAGCACCAGAGAGGCAATTCTCACGTTGCGGTTAGTAATGAAAAGAAGACTGAAGATATGTTCGTTGGATTTTTCGTCATCGGAAAAAAGTTCGACAACTTGCAATGGTGCAAGATGGTGCCCAAATGTTGAGAAAAGTAGGAGAACGTGCTGGGAAAGACGGGTAATATGCAATATGTACTAGAAACCATGAGGTAACAATAAGAATCGAAGACCAAGAACGAAGTGCTCGGATTAAAAAGGATGTAAGGCAGGTGTGTAGTCTTTTACCTCTACTGTTCAATCTATACATCTAAGAAGCGTTGTGGGAAATTAAAGAAAGGCTCAAGAGTGGGATTACAGTTCATGGTGGAGGGTTATCAGTTATAAGATTTGCCATCCTCAGTGAAAGCTGAGAAGAATTACAGGATGTGTTGAATGGAACGAACAGTCTAATGAGTGCACAATATGAATTGAGAGTAAATCGAAGATATACGAAAATAATGAGAAACAGCTGAAATGAGAGAAACGAGAAATGGCATTACGAAGTAGAGGACGTTAAGGAATTTTGCTACGTAGTCAGCATAATAACTCATGATGGACGGAGCAGGGAGGACACACAAAGTAGACTAGAACTGGCTAAAAGGGCATTGCTGGCTAAGAGAAGTCTGCTAGTGTCAAACACAGGTCTTAATTTGAGGATAAAAATTCCAAAAATGTACAGTCGTGGACAAAACCAGCGAGACCCCTCGCCTTTTCGTTATGCTGATCTGCACAGCTTTAAAGTCTGCTACACAGCATAGCAGGCAAGGCGACGAAGTGCTACCAACATACTATGCACAGGCGTGAAATTGACAGACCATCCGAAATTTGTCAGACTGTTTTCAATCTTGTGTATGACTATACTGATTAGTGTGTTAAACACAACACGTAAATATAAGATGTAAATGAAAGAAGAAACGCTAACTAGTATGAACTGTACTAATAAAAATGAATTTCAGTTTATCGAGACAACATAACTGTCTTAGTAAGACAAAGTACCCCAGATCGTTACCAATTAGCAAAATATTATGCGGCTGCGAAACGGTCTGTGTCAACGTTCAGACAAGTCATACTGGATTACCGTTGCTGACCTACCATGAAAATGTGCAACTTTAGCATTGCATGAATATTCATAACGAAATTCAGTCAAAAATCATTCAGTGCCACACGCAATTCAATTCAGTTATTGACAGAAGCGGAAAAAGTAATCAGTAAGCAGTATGAAATTCTACAAGATCTTCATATTTACATCCACAGGACGCCGGTACAGAATAAAGGTAGCAATAAAACGTATTGGGGGCGCGAGAATTTCTATTATTACCCCAGACTTGAATAAGCCGGCAATTTCGCAATGAAAATGGTAATATGATCTGCAGTTTCCGTTGCACAGAGCTTTCTGGACTCAAAAACAAGCATTTTCTACACTGATGTAACCGCTTATGTGACAATCATTCGGGACGTTTATCGAAATAACAAAATAATGTTATTAGCGAGTAAATTTAGTAGGATAATTCTGCACCACCGCCGACCGAAGTGGCCGTGCGGTTAAAGGCGCTGCAGTCTGGAACCGCGAGACCGCTACGGTCGCAGGTTCGAATCCTGCCTCGGGCATGGATGTTTGTGATGTCCTTAGGTTAGTTAGGTTTAACTAGTTCTAAGTTCTAGGGGACTAATGACCTCAGTAGTTGAGTCCCATAGTGCTCAGAGCCATTTGAACCATTTTTTTCTGCACCACCCCAGGAAATAAACGGCTACATAGCTGCCAAACGCATTCTCCAATGATTCGAATTCTCCATTAGACTCGCCACAGCCAGAAAACGTTCATTAGCCGAAGTGTTTCTTAAGCTACCTGGCAATGGGAATGCTCGCACTTCTAAAACGCGGTGGCATTAATACTGGGATATGAATTACCAAGTGTATAGACAAATGGATTTTATTAGCATTCCTGTAAAAGTGATTTGGATCGAAAGCATAGCTACGAGTAATATGCTGATGTATAGGGGGGGTGGGGGGGGGTATTTATGCAGCCCTCATCTTCAGAAACTGTCTTAGCTATTTTCGTTGTCAGGATTTCGTCACCTAAATCGGTAAAAATGGAACCGTACTTGTCTCACTTTCTTGACCGTCTGTCTGTCTACCCATCCCTTAAAACCCGTTTTGCTAATTCGTAAAGATCTGGGGTATTTTGTCTTACTAAAACAGTTACGTTATCCCGATAAGCTGAAATTTATTTTTATTAGTACAGTTCATACTAATTAGCATTTCTTCCTTCATTTATATCTTATATTTACGTGTTGTGTTTAACACATTAATCAGCATTAATATAGTCATGATTGAAAACAGTCTGAGAAAATTCGGATAGTCAATTTCACGCCTGTGCATGGTATGTTGGTAGCACTTCGTCGCCTTGCCTGTTATGCTGTGTAGCAGACTTTAAAGCTGTGCAGATCAGCATAACGAAAAGGCGAGGGGTCTCGCTCGTTTTGTCCACAACTGTACTTTTGCAGCACAGAATTGTATGGTAGTGAGAAAATCGGAACAAAAGAAGAATGTTGAAAATCGAGTGGACTGATAAGGTAAGGAATGAGGTTTTCCGCAAAAACTGCGATTAAAGGAATACGTAGAAAACGCTGACAAGAAGGAGAGACAGGATGATAAGACATCTATTAAGACATCAGGCTATAACTTCCACAGTACTACAAGGAGCTGAAGAGCGTAAAAAGTGAATAGGAAGAAAGAGACTGGAATACATCCACCAAATAATTGATGACGTACGTTGGAATTGCTCTCTAAGGTGAAAAGGGTGGCACAGAAGTGGAATTTTGAGCGGGTCGCATAAAAAAAGTAGAATTAAAAAACAACTGAGCGTCGATGGGTGGATGCAAATCTTCTTTGGAAGTATCACGTTCAAGATCTTCTGCGGAAACTGAATGTTGCTATTCTCACTATAAGTGACCAAGAGACGCGAGGGCTTGTTTCCTTTACTTCATGATGGTGTTACATTTACGGAAAAAATGTGCACTCACCAACAATATTCCAATTCCAGGAAAGGACGATGAGACTGATCTTGCATTGTCTGTTCGGGAACTGTGGGTAAGTCGTTGTTCAGGTGTCCCAGGATTCAAACTCGGCTTTCATTACAGATACAGTAAACACTGAGGTGACGAAAGTCATTGGATAGCAACATGGACATACACAGATGGTGTTAGTATCGCGTACACTAGGTATATAAGATCATCGCATTGGCTGAGATGTCATTTGTACCTAGGTAATTTATGTGAAGAGGTTCCGGCGTTATCATCGCCACACGTCGTGAATTAACAGACCTTGAACGCTGAGTGTTAGTTGGAGCTAGACGCATGGGACATTCCACTTCGCAAATCGTTAGAGAATTCAATACTCCGAAATACACAGTGTCAAGAGTGTGCAGAGAATACCAAATTTCAGGCATTACCTCTCACCACGGACAACACACTGACCGACGACTTTCACTTAGCGACTGAGAGCAGCGGCACTTGTATAGAGTTGTCAGTGCTAACAGACAAACAACACTATGTGAAATAACCGCAGAAATCAAAGAAGAAAGTACGATGAACGTATCCACTAGGAGTGCGGCGAAATTTGGCGTCAACGGGCTATGACAACAGATGACCGAAGCGAGTATCTTTGCCAACAGCACAACATCACCTGCATCGCCTCCCCTGGGCTCTTTACCATGTTGTTTGGACCTAGACGACTGGGAAACCTTCGCCTGATCGAATGAGTCTCAATTTCAGTCGGTAAGAGCTGAGGGTAGGGTTAGAGTGTGAAGAAGACCTCACGGAGGACCCAGGATGTCAACAAGGCACTGTGCAAGGTAGTGGCGGCTCTGTAATGGTGTGGGTTGTGTTTACTTGGAATGGACAGGATGCTCTTGTCCATCTGAAGCGATCATTGTCGGGAAATGATTATTTCCGCCTACTTGGAAACCATTTGCAGCTATTTATGGACTTATTATGTATATTCCTATGCATTTCATCGGACCACCATTGTTCGTGATTGGTTTGAAGAACATTACGGACAATACGAGTGAATGATTTAGCTACCCAGACCGCCAGACATGAATCACATTGAACGTTTATGGGACATAATCTAGAGGTCATTTCGTGATCAACATCTTGCATCGGCAACACTTTCTCAGTTAAGGTCGGCTATAGAGTCAGAATGGCTCAATGTGTGTTGCATCATCGGATTTTTTGTTGACAATGTGGACTCATGAACCATGGACCCTGCCGTTGGTGGGGAGGCTTGCGTGCCGCAGCGATACAGATAGCCGTACCGCAGGTGCAACCACAACGAAGGGGTATCTGTTGAGAGGCCAGACAAACGTGTGGTTCCTGACCAGGGGCAGCAGGCTTTTCAGTAGTTGCGGGGGCAACAGTCTGGATGATTGACTGATCTGGCCTTGTAACATTACCCAAAACGACCTTGCTGTGCTGGTACTGCGAACGGCTGAAAGCAAGGGGAAACTACAGCCGTAATTTTTCCCGAGGGCATGCAGCTCTACTGTATGGTTAAATGATGATGGCGTCCTGTTGGGTAAAATATTCCGGAGGTAAAATAGTCCCCCATTCGGAACTCAAGAGGACGTTGTTATCAGGAGAAAGAAAACTGTCGTTCTACGGATCTGAGCGTGGAATGTCAGATCCCTTAATCGGGCTGGTAGGTTACAAAATTAGAAAGGGAAATGGATACGTTAAAGTTAGATATGTAGTGGGAATTAGTGAAGTTCGGAGGCAGGAGGAACAATTCTTCTGGACGGGTGAATATAGGGTTATAAATACCAATTCATATAGAGGTAATACAGGGGTACGTTTAATAATGTATAAAAAATAAGAGTGCGGGTAAGTTACTACAAACAGCATAGTGAACGCATTATTGTGGCCAAGATAGACACGAAGCCCACGCCTACTACAGTAGTACAAGTTTATATGCCAACTAGCTCTGCTGATGACGAAGAAATTGATGAAATGTATGATGAGATACAATAAATTATTCACATGGTGAAGGGAGACGAAAATTTAATAGTCATGGGTGACTGGAATGCGATAAAAGGAAAAGTGAGAGAAGGAAACGTAGTAGGTGAACATGGACTGGGGGTAAGAAATGAAAGAGGAAGCCACCTGGCAGAATTTTGCACAGAGCATAACTTAATCATAGCTAACACTTCGTTCAAGAATCATGAAAGAAGGTAGTATACATGGAAGAATCCTGGAGATACTAGAAGGTATCAGATAGATTATATAATGGTAAGACAGAGATTTAGAAACCAGGTTTTAAACTGTAAGACATTTCCAGGGTAGATGTGGACTCTGACCACAATCTATTGGTTATGAACTGTAGGTTAAAACTGAAGAAAGTACAAAATGGTAGGTATTTCACAAGATGGGACCTGGATAAGCTGACTAAACCAGAGGTTGTACAGAGTTTCAAGGACAGCATAAGGGAACTATTGACAGGAATGGGGGAAAGAAATACAGTAGAAGAGGAATGGGTAGCTTTGAGGAATGAAGTAGTGAAGGCAGTAGAGGATCAAGTAGGCAAAAAGACGAGGGCTAGTAGAAATCCTCGGATAGCAGAAGAAACATTGAATTCAATTGATGAAAGGAGAAAATATAAAAATGTCATAAATGAAGCAGGCAAAAAGGAATACAAACGTCTAAAAATAAGATCGACAGGAAGTGCAAAATGGCTAAGCGGGGATGGCTAGAGGACAAATGTAAGGATGTAGAGGCGTATCTCACTAGGGGTAAGATAGATACTGGCCACAGGAAAATTAAAGAGACCTTTGGAGAAAAGAGAACTACTTGCACGAATATCAAGAGCTCAGATGCAAACCCAGTTCTAAGCAAAGAAGGAAAAGCAGAAAGGTGCAAGGAGTATGTAGAGGGTCTACAAAGGCGATGTACTTGAGCACAATATTATGGAAATGGAAGAGGATGTAGATGAAGATCAAATGGGAGATATGGTATTGCGCGAAGAGTTTGATAGAGCACTGAAAGACCTGAATCGAAACAAGGCCCCGGGAGTAGACAACATTTCATTAGAATTACTGACAGCCTTTGGAGAGCCAGTCCTGACAGAACTCTACCATCTGGTGAGCAAAATGTATGACTTCAAGAAGAATATAATAATTCCAATCCCAAATAAGGCAGGTGTTGACAGATGTGAAAATTACCGAACTATCAGTTTAATAAGTCACAGATGCAAAATACTAACCCGAATTCTTTACAGACGAATGGAAAAACTGGTAGAAGCCGACCTCGGGGAAGATCAGTTTGGATTCCGTAGAAACAATGGAACACATGAGGCAATACTGACCCTACAACTTATATTAGAAGATAGATCAAGGAAACGCGAACCTAAGTTTCTATCATTTGCAGACTTAGAGAAAACTTTTGACAATGTTGACAGAAATACTCTCTTTCAAATTCTAAATGTGGCAGGGTAAAGTACAGGGAGCGAAAGGCTACTAACAATTTGTACAGAAACCGGATGGCAGTTATAAGAGTTGTGGGACGTGAACGGTAAGCAGTGGTTAGGAAGGGAGTGAGACAGCGTTGTAGCCTCTCCCTAATGTTATTCAATCTGTATATTGAGCAAGCAGTAAATTAAACAAAAGAAAAATTCGGAGTAGATATTGAAATCCAAGGAAAAGAAATAAAAACTTTGAGGTTCGCCAATGACATTGTAATTCTGTCAGAGACGGCAAAGGTCCTGGAAGAACAGTTGACCGGAATGGACAGTGTCTTGAAAGGAAGATATAAGATGAACGTCAAAAAAGCAAAACGAGGATAATGGATTGTAGTCGAATTAAGTCTGGTGATGCTGAGTAAATTAGATTAGAAAATGAGACACTTACATTAGTAAAGGAGTTTTGCTATTTGAGGAGCAAAATAACTGATGATGTTTGAAGTAGAGAAGATATAAAATGTAGACTGGCAATGGCAAGAAAAGCGTTCCTGAAGAAGAGAAATTTGTTAACATCGAGTATAAATTTAAGTGTAAGGATGTCGTTTCTGATAGTATTTGTATGGGGTTTATCCATGTATGAAAGTGAAACATGGACGATAAATAGTTTGGACAAGAAGAGAATAGAAGCTTTCGAAATGTGGTGTTACAGAAGAATGCTGAAGATTAGATGGGTAGATCACATAACTAATGAGGAGATGTTGAATATAATTGGGGAGAAGATCCAGTCAAATTAATGTGATCACTGCCTAAGTGTAATGACCACTTACAGACGGAAGGTGGCAGAACAAGCAGTGGAAGCTATATAAAGTGTGTCCATGGAAGGCGGAAAACAGTGCAGTCGTTGATGTAGCTCAAGAAATTGAGCGGTTCATGTGACGTTAAGGAGGGCATGATCATTGGACTTTGGGCCAAGGGTGGGGGCATTTCCGAAAGCCCCAAGTCTGTAAACTGTCGCGTGGTGTATATCATGTACGGCAAAGTGGCGATATACAAAACTGACACCAAGGCAACTATTGTAGGCCACGGCCCATAGATGACCTGAACGACGGCTGGGGAGGTGTGTACGAGCAAATAGACGTGCAACTGGTGAGCAACTGACCGCCCATATGAATCAAGAAGCTACAAGCTACCAACAGTGTCTCCTCACTACCATTCAAAGAACGTTGCTACGTATGGACCTCCACAGCAGGCGCCTGGTTCATGAATCCATGCAGACTGCTGTTGACCGGCGACGAAGGCTGAAATTGGCACGTCATTACGGAAACTGGACGTTCAGAAAGGATTCCAGTAATCCTAGTTCTGCAAGGCTCGCAGAAGAGCTTCTGTGAAGTTTGGAAGGTAGGAGACGAGGTACTGGCGGAATTAAAGCTGTGAGGAAGAGTCGTGAATCGTGCTTGGGTAGCTCAATTGGAAGAGCACTTGCTCGCCAAGGCAAAGGTCCCGAGTTCGAGTCTCGGTCCGTCACACAGTTTTAATTTGTCAGGAAATTTCATATCAGCGCACACTCCGCTGCAGAGTGAAAATCTCATTCTACAAAGAGTCTACTTACACCTTCAACAATCTCATTCTACACGCTCCGCAGCGATCCGCTTTCGACGGATGGCCACATTAATGTGACTGGAGAGTGTAGTTAGGGCTCGCGATCTGTTTCATTGGACGTGAGTTGTTAGACGGGAACACAGCACCTAAATGTATGGAAGAAGTTGAAAAGAACCAAGAACATCCATACAGAGATCCAGAGAAGCTGACTGGAGCTGGACAGAGGGCGCAGCACTGCTGCACAGCGATGAGGGGCGGGCGAGGTGGGGGCGGGAAGAACTACACGACCAGTGCCCCACCACAAGCCTGGAGCTGGGTTCACACCTATATTCATCTGTTTAGGTCATCATTGTGAAAACCCCGTCGTCTTAGAGTAGCACTTTGAAATGACGCAGGGAATTAGAGGTATTAACATGAAACTTATTTTCCATTCTTGTCATTCTCACATTATTAAGTAATTCATTTTGAAGCATTCAGTATATCCGCCAATGTTGTGCGAAAGTAAATACCAATACAAGTACCTCCTGTTAGTGGCGTGTGAAAGTACTACTCTCCGTCTGAACAGGTTTTGGAGGGCCCAACGGTACCGACCGACCGCCGTTTAATCCTCAGCCCATAGGCGTCACTGGATGCGGGTATCGAGCGGTATGTGGTCAGCATACCGCTCTCCCAGCCGTTGTCAGTTTTCATGACCTGAGCCGTTACTTCTCAAACATGTAGCTCCTACAGTCGGTCTCACAAGAGCTGAGTACATCCCGCTTGGCAACAGCACTCGGCAGTGCCGGGCTGTCACCCATCCAAGTACTAACTTAGCCCAGAGCTTAACTTCGGTGGTCTGAGGTGAACAGGTGTTACCACTGTGGCAAAGCCATTGGTGTGTGGAACTAACTGGTGTACCACCCTTAAGGACGAAAGAATCTTTCGCATGCTGTGTCACTGCCAAGTAACATAGCGAGATGAAATGTGGACCAAACAGAGAAAGATATGACAACTTTTAACGTTGCAGCGCGTCAACAATCGTGAATAATTTAATGATTATAAAGAATCCGCCTCGAGTGCAAATAGAAACCGGATGTTCATCTAGGTTTCGGCGCGGATAACCACGCCTTCTTCGGAACACACTAAAACTACAAACTGCCTAAAGACGCATGGTCCAACATTAATACAGAACGCCCAAAATTGCAAAAGTCTCGAATGAAATTACATGCGAGCACGTTGCAGAGCAAGCATTTCCGTCTGTGTTGATTACTCACCCTATTAAGTACCATCTCCCGCCTTTTACGATGTCCAGCGGACCATCGTAAATAGGGGTGACTTTTGTGTAATTATTGTCTTTGAAAAATGTTTCATTTCTACTCTTCTAATTGCGTATTTCTTTCTATGTGTGGTCCAAATTTCACCGAGCTGCGTTACTTGGCAGGGACACATCAAACCGAAAGCTACTTACGTCATTACGTTTTGCACTCCAGTGTAGAGACATGTTTTCGAAGACCTTCATTGTTCACCAGAGAAAGTGAAAAATCACCTAAATAATGATAAGCAGGACTAATTTCTATAATGACAGTTTTTTATGAATTTGCAGTATTATTCTGTATAATGTCGTCATTGTAGTGGTGTCACTTATGTTGTGATATTACTGTTAGCTATATTAAAGCTGTTTAGCATCCTCTGAACACGTTAGAGAAGAGCCATTACGTGGCGAAGAAACATGACTACATGGCCACCGTGGTATGATCACAACTGCGTAATATTGCAGAACAGATAGTTTCATGAATGCATAGCACTCTCAGACAGGAAACCGCACTGATAGAAAGTCATCTTAACTGGTATCTTGAAGATCTGTTTTCGCGCCAAAAATTAATTAAGTAGCACGACGATTTCCATAAAGATGTTCTCACTGCAGTTTCACTTAATGTATGTTACACAGAACTTTTATGTAATAAATTACCCTATGTTGTTGTTGTGGTCTTCAGTCCTGAGACTGGTTTGATGCAGCACTCGAAGCTACTCTATCCTGTGCAAGCTTCTTCACCTCCCAGTACCAATCGCAACGTACATCCTACTGAATCTGCTTAGTGTACTCATCTCTTGGTCTCCCTCTACGATTTTTACCCTCCAAGCTGCCCTCCAATACTAAATTGGTGATCCCTTGAGGCCTCAGCACATGTCCTACCAACCGATCCCTTCTTCTAGTCAAGTTGTGCCACAAACTACTCTTCTCCCCAATTCTATTCAACATCTCCTCATTAGTTATGTGATCTATCCATCTAATCTCCAGAATTCTTCTGTAGCACCACATTTCGAAAGCTTCTATTCTCTTCTGGTCAAAACTATTTATCGTCCATGTTCCACTCCCATACATTGCTACACTCCATACAAATACTTTCAGAAACGACTTCCTGACACTTAAGTCTATACTTGATGTTAAGAAATTTCTCTTCTTCAGAAATGCTTTCCTTGCCATTGCCAGTCTACATTTTATATCCTCTCTACTTCGACCATCATCAGTTACTTTCCTCCCCAAATAGTAAAACTCCTTTACTACTTTAAGCGTCTTATTTTCTAATCTAATTCCTGCAAAATCACCCGATTTAATTCGACTGCATTCCATTATCCTCGTTTTGCTTTTGTTGATGTTCATCTTATATCCTCCTTTCCAGACACTGTCCATTCCGATCAGCTGCTCTCCAGGTCCTTTGCTGTCTCTGACAGAATTACAATGTCATCGGCGAACCTCAAAGTTTTTATTTCTTCTCCATGGATTTTAATATCTACTCCGATTTTTTTTTGTTTCCTTTACTGCTTGTTCAATATACAGATTGAATAACATCGGGGAGAGGCTACAACCCTGTCTCACTCACTTCCCAACCACTGCTTCTCTTTCATGTCCCCCGACTCTTGTAACTGCCATCTGGTTTCTGTACAAATTGTAAATAGCCTATCGCTCCCTGTATTTTAACCCTGCCACCTTAAGAATTTGAAAGAAAGTATTCCAGTTAACATTGTCAAAAGCTTTCTCTAAGTCTACAAATTCTAGAAGCGTAGGTTTGCCTTTCCTTAACCTATTTTCTAAGATAGGTAGTAGGGTCAGTATTGCCTCACGTGTTCCAATATTTCTACGGAATCCAAACTGATCTTCCCCGAGGTCGGCTTCTACCGGTTTTTCCGTCCGTTTGTAAGGAATTCGCGTTAGTATTTTGCAGCTGTGACTTATTAAACTGATAGTTCGGTGATTTTCACATCTATCAACACCTGCTTTCTTTGGGATTGGAATTATTATATTTTTCTTGAAGTCTGAGGGTATTTCGCCACTCTCATACATTTTGCCCACCAGATGGTAGAGTTTTGCCAGGAATGGCTCTCCCAAGGCTGTCAGTAATTCTGATGGAATGTTGTCTACTCCCGGGGCCTTGTTTCGATTCAGGTCTTTCAGTGCTCTGTCAAACTCTTCACGCTTAGGAACAAGTGGGAATTTTTAATATGACTGAGCAATTAACAATTAGTCCCAATTTTGTTACATGTATTTACGACTTCAGAAGCTACACTGTGAAAAACTGATTGCCTTCTCAGGAAAATAATACTGGGGAAGGGGGCGGGGGGAGAGAGGAGAAATTCAACAGGTTAGACAAACAGCAATCTTCTTGACTCCTGTGCAGCATGAGCTGGGTCGTTGCCCTGGAACAAAAAAATCCTTTTGGAAAAATTTCTGCGACTCTTCGTCTTGAGAGCCTCCCGTAAACTAGTCAGGAGATTTCAGTAGTATTCTCGCATGTTGCGTCTCACTTTAGAAGCACAATCTGATGGAATGGCATCATGGCCGTTGCAAAAAACATTCAATATCACCTTGCTCGATGATGGGTAGTTTCTCTCGCCTTTTTCGGCGGAAATAACTGCTCATGTTCCCATCGTTGTTTGCTTCTTTGTCTAGCGGTCACAGCGATACCCACAGCAGTCATCCACCATGATCAGGCGGCTAAAGAAATCTTCTGGATTGGCGCAGTACAGCTGCAACATTTCCGCTGCTGTATCAGTTCGGCTGGCTTTCTGAATGTGGATAGGAGTCGCGGAACCTAGAGGTTGCGACCTTTGTTGTTTCCATAACGTCGTACAAAATGTTGAAAAATGATACATGACCCGTGCAAAATCTTGAAAACTGATCCATGACACATTTTCGCTTTTCGCACTACGTCATTTTATCTTGGCTCCTCGTGATGTACGACGCAATGTGGCGAGAGAATTTCGATGTGACGCGTGAGCGGAGATTACAGACAGTTTCCTGCAAACAAACAAAAAACGGTATAATTTAAAATTCTTCCTTCGTGTGGATTGGTCCGTGACATTTCGGTCAAACTGCCAAATGTATATAACTTGCTTCTCGATATTTCCGCTCTTCGACTAATCAAGGAATATACCGTACCATTTCCTTCTCCGAAGAGCTGTTTGATGAGAAGTTAAAACATCCCCGCCCTATTGGATACGGCTCTGCTAAAATAGGCAGGGTACTAAGGAAGCATCATATTAAAGTGATCTTCTGTCCTCCTTCACATATATTGGCACTTTCGCGTTCAGTCAAATACGACTTACAGCAGCGTAAGATAGGTGTTTATAAGACTGCGCCTGAGTTCGGCAAATCATATGTAGGGCATCATGAGTAGCGCATAGTGGAATACCAAGCCAGTAATTCCTCTGTCCCAGAACGCTGCATTTGTATTGCTCATTCGATGAAATGTAACGATATAAACATTGTGGTCCACAATTCTAACTTTTCGAACACTGTTGTCAGTGAATACGACTGTCTGAGTTTCTTTTCAATCGAGACTGTGGTTTCTAGTTAGATAACGCATGAAATCCTTCAGTAGAAAATTCTGCGATTTTACTGTAAGACGACCGATCTAAAATCGATGAGGCAAGCTTTCACCGAGAACTACAAAATTAGTGTAACGTTGGATTATAGAAGCCGCCATCTACAGAGGAACGCTGTCTTTGCACTTAGTTCAAATGGTTCAAATGGCTCTGAGCACTACGCGACTTAACTTCTGAGGTCATCAGTCGCCTAGAACTTAGAACTAATTAAACCTAACTAGCCTAAGGACATCAAATACCTCCATGCCCGAAGCAGGATTCGAACCTGCGACCGTAGCGGTCGCTCGGTTCCAGACTGTAGCACCTAGAACCGCACGGCCACTCTGGCCGGCTTGCACTCAGTAAATGATGTTAAATGTCTCATGAAAGGGTGCACATAACGTTCGGAATGTCTCTTCATCTCTGTTATTAGAAAAAAGTGTGAAAATGCGATGCCTAATTGCAGCTATATTCGAGATTACAATTATTCAAGTCGAAGCTAGTTGAAGGACAAATACGATAAAATGGTGGAAAGGAAGATAGATAAAATTATTCAACACAAAAATAAATTAAACACTGAAAAATAGCCGTGGAGAACAGAGGCAAAATATGTGTCAGGAAATATTAAACAGGAACCGTAAGTGAATATCTTAGTGAATGATTAAACAAAACTCACTATTCGCTATTTCGTAAGTTTCGTGGAATTATCTTGAGAGGATGACTTACATTTTCACTCCTAATTGTAATAAACTAACCATGCATTCTTGGATGAATATTTATAATTTCCCTACTTTTGATGGAAACCTAATACAGAAAACTAGGAAACTGCACCCATTTAAGGCAGACTTGATTTCTCAGCAGGAATTGTGAAGTAAACATCCTTTTATTTTGCTCTTCAATTACTTTCGTTGTCTCACATACCCTGTAAATCAGAGGCCAGTATTGTTATTCTTCCCTGCAAATGGCGGCCTGCATTTCAGGAACACTTGCGTCACTCTTCAGCCACGGCATGGTAGGGGCTCGTCTGTAGCACAAGCGCATGCGCTCTAACAATACATACACAGTGACAACTGGGTGCACCACGCATGCGCCGGCGGAATATTAAATGGGGAATTCAGTGTACTTTGGTCAGTATACACATGAAAATGGCTATAAGACTCTGCGAGGGAGTTATTGACACCCGGCAGTTCTCCCGAAATTTCACGTAATAAACAAATAATTCATTGCATACATTATTTTCGAGGTAACAGTTTATATGTTACCACTACCCCTCGTTGAGCTGGCGTAACGGCGACACAACGATGGACGCGAAACGATACGCCGGGCTGTAATACCTACCACATAGGTAACTATCAAGCAAGACCTAGTTACTTACATAAGAAAAGCTGACTTTAATCCGAAGATTGGATTCGCATCGCAATGCTTTACTAGGAGTGACCTAATGGCGACACTAATGCCCTTGCCTATTCTGACATCAAAGAACAGATACACCCAGCAATTTATTGGGTGACCTGCAGTTAAACGTGGTCTGCGATTTGGCACCTTTAACGTAAACAAATCGTGGCTACAGGGTAAAGAAGCAATAAGTGAAAGGAAAACTTTGGGACTGAACCAAAGATTTTTGGATTCCTAGCCTGGAGTTGCCAACATAGCCATCGAGACACCATAAACAAATTTTATCGGGTAAGCTAATTCTAATTAGAAACGTCATGTTTCACCGCCAGTTGTAAGTAAAGCCCCTTTACATTCTTAGTGGAACATGGTTGCAATTAAAAGTTTATGCATCACAGCCGGCCGCGGTGGTCTAGCGGTTCTAGGCGCTCAGTCCGGAACCGCGGGACTGCTACGGTCGCTGGTTCGAATCCTGCCTCGGGCATGGATGTGTGTGATGGCCTTAGGTTAGTTAGGTTTAACTAGTTCTAATTTCTAGGGGACTGATGACCACAGACGTTAAGTCCCATAGTGCTCAGAGCCATTTGAACCATTTTATGCATCACAATTAACAGTACTTCTCAAAATGAGTCTTGAAAGACCTCAGTATTTCTCCAGAAATGAATTGGGACAGCGCTTTAGGAAGTAGGAGCAATATATCTGTAATATACCGCATAATTGTTGTGGAAGAAACGCATTGCCTGTTTTGTTTCGTGTTATGATATTGGCTGACTGACGTCTTGCCCCAGTTATTGTAGAAATGTTCGAAGTAGGAGCAGTGGTCCGTAGCTGAAGTGGACTATTGCTTTGATTTAATTCGACAAGTTAAAACTGTTGTAATGTTTAAAATGAAAGCAGTATAACCAATGTTGCGGAGAATCGTTTGTAAAACATATTCGTAAGTGTAAAATAAAATTATTACTGTGCAGACTTAAGCTGCCTAATGATTCTGTGTTAAAATACTTTTCAGTTTTTTGTTAAAATACTCTTCAAAAAATGCAGTCTGAGGATCCGATTTTTTATTTTGTTCTAAATGTTTAGTACGAAGAAATGCATGGATAGCTGAATTTTCTCATTATGAGAGTACTGAAGGACGAACTGTTTTAATTGCTAAAACCATTTAAAAGCCAAGGTCGCATAAAATATTTTTTTCAAGACAACCGATCTCAACAGTCTTGGCTGTCATCTTCATGTCTTAAAAATTTTTCTTAGTAAAACGTGTTCATTTTACGCTGACATCATGTACAAGATGTCAAGTGGATAAAACTTAGCACATTATAAATGTTTGTCATCGCTAAAATATTTAAAAACGCACAGGATCTTCTCCAAAAGGCCATGTCCATATACATATTGCTCAATATGATATGGAAATGTGTGTTTTTAAATGTTTTAGTAATAACAAACGTTTATAATGGGCTGAGTTTTATCCACTTGACATCTTGTGCGTGAAGTTAGTGTAAAATGAACATGTTTTATTACAAAAAAGTGTTTAAGACTTGAAGATGACAGCTAAGACTGTTGAAACTGGTTGTCTTGAATAAAAAATATTTTGTGCGATCTTGGCTTTTTAATTGTTTTTGGTGATGCATGTATGGGGTATACTGCTGTTTCAGATATATTCGGAGGCTCAACAATGCTTTCTGCTTATTCATAGACTAGAAAACATTGCCTATTGTTTGAGCAACTAGTTTTTTCATGATAAACAGCGCCATGTACTGGCCTTGCTTCGGAAACAACTGAATCACAGGAATATGGAGTTCCGGCCAGCGTAACCTGCGCACGGCTCTCGAGGAACGGAGGAGGAGACAGAGTAGGCATTATTTCAGACCAGGTAAGTCCTTCCGTCAGTTGTGTCCGCAAATATCCGGTATCCGAAATTGTCCATGTGATACCGGAGACATCATTCTAATCCCCTGTGACACCACTTGTAGCCTATTTAATAGTTTCAGTTCGCCAAGAAAGAGAGATCAGGCATGCATCCAGGTGAAGCCGCCCCCTTTTACTTAGATCCAATACTGCTCACACCCGTGGTCTAGGTTTAGCGTATTCGGATAGTAATCAGAACATCCTGGTTTCACGCATTCGATCTCAGCTGCTACATAAATTTTCGATTAAAATCATCAGCACTGACTGTCGAAGACTTTGGACATAAGGAGTCTCACTCGTCCTGCCAACGATTTTGTCAAAGGGGCGAAGGAGCACACAGAGTTTCACACCGACCTCTTATACCTGGGGTGGGAAACCGCACATCAAACGCTGAAGAAACAGCAATGATTAACAACCCGAGGATGCAGAAAGCACGGGAAACCACTGCATTCAAGACACATAACGTGAACCCTCGAGACATGTGGCCTGTAACTGAAGAAGTGTCGTGCTGATCTCTTCATTGACGAAGGATTCCTAACTAGTCCCCCCTTCGCGTAAGATTCGTTAGGAATAGGATCGTATGGCCGGGAGTCAGCTACTGTAAACAGTTATGTGACTGGGTTGATGTCATAAGAACAGACGGCAATCAAACGCCAACAACGATTGTAAGTATACATGCCGACGTCAAAAACAGAATATCAAACAGAAGATAAAAAAATAAAGTATATGAGGGTATTCAACGCGCGCGCGTGTGTGCGTGTGTGCATGTGTGTGTGTGTGTGTGTGTGTGTGTGTGTGTGTATCAGTATGTAAACTTATATGAAAATATAATAACCCTGGGGAATGCAACGCTTTAATAGGGGAACTGATTGAACACAGTTTCACATAAGAATACGACCTTGGTAAACAAAATGACAGAGACAAAAGACACTGAGATTTACAATTAATTTCAGCTAGTAAATGCGAGTACACTATTCAAAAGTAACAAGTGGGAGAGGTATACATGCATAAGGCCCAGTACCACGGGGAGTATTGAAGAGGGTTACGTCATGGTCAAATTTCGAAATCAGATATTGGATAGTGAGACGCACCTAAGAGCAGATATAGACTTGGATCGCAATTTAGTAGACTGAAGTTTAAGAGAACATTCTGAAAGAATCAATGTGCAAAGAAGTGGGATACTGAAGTACCGAGGAACAATGAGACGCGCTTGATGTTCTCTGAGGTTGTAGATACTGCGATAATAAATATTACTGTAGGCAGTTCAGATGAAAACGAAAGGACATTTCTGATAAGGGAAGTCACATAAGACGAACAGAACAGCACATGTACAAGAAAGGTAACTGTGACGAGATGTTAAACAAGAGAAGGAATGCGTTAATGGATAGACGAAAGAAGGAAGTACAAAAATATTCAGCGAAAGGTAGCAGTACAGTAATACAAGTCACTTATGAATGAAATAAAGAGGGTGTGCAGGGAAGCAAAGGCAAAATGGTTGCAGGAAAGATGTTAAGAACTCTAAAAGGAAATAATCCTCGAAAGAACTGACTCAGCATATGGTAATGTTCATACTACGTTCAGTGACACTAAAAGCAAAGGCATCATTAAGAGTGCAATGGAAATTTGACGGCTGAACGCACAAGAAAGAGCAGATAGGAGGAAAGAGTGCAGCGAAACCTCACGGGGGATAGGAAGATGAACTGGTAGCAGATATGGACGACGCAGGGGCTCCAGTAATAAAGATTAAAAGAGCTTGCGATCTAGTAAGGACAGACAACATTCCATTGGAATTTGTGAAACCATTGGGAGGAGGGGCAAACAAATGACTGTTGAAGTTAGTGCGTAGAATCAATGAGACAGGAGATACATCACCTGCATTTTTAACAGTTCATGCTTCCAAATTGCTAACAGGAATGTTGTACAGGACAATGGAAAGGAAAATTAAAAATCTGTCACATGACGATCAGCTTGGCTTTCAGAAAGGTAAAGGCAACATAGAAGCAGTTCTGAAAAAAAAAAAAAAATTGAAAAATTTGTGGTAAGATCTTGTGGGACCAAACTGCTTAGGTCATCTATCCCTAGGCTTACATACTACTTAATCTAACTTATACTAACTTAAGGTATGGACAACACGCACACCCATGCCCAAGGGAGGACTCGAACCGCCGACAGGGGGAACCGCACGGGCCGTGACAAGGCGCCTCGGAACGCACGGCTAACTCTTCGCGGCCAGCAGTTCTGACGTTGCGCTTGATAATGGAAGCAAGACCGAAGAAAAATCAACAGAAGTTCGTAGATTATGCCGGATTAGAAATGTTGTTCGACTATGAAAAATGGTGCAAGAGGGTGAAAGAGTGTCAATGATCAGATTCGTTGATGACGTTACCATCCTCAGTCAAACTGAAGAACAATTACAGGAGACGCTCAACGGAGTCTCATTAGTACAGAATACGGATAGAGGGAAAACCGAAGAAAGACGAAAGTAAAAAGGAGTACCAGAAATGAGATTAGCTATAAACATAGTATCAAAATTGGTTTCCACAAAGCAGACGAAGTTAAGGAGTTCTGCTACCATTTTAAGCAAAATAATACAGGGCGGACAAAGCGACGAAGACGTAACAAGTAGAATAGCACAGGGCGAGCGGGTATTCCTGGCCAAAGAAATCAGTTAGTATATAACATATGCCTTAATTTGAGGAAGAAATTTATGAGAATGTGCGTTTGGAAGATAGCATTTTATCGTAGCGAATCGTGGCCCAAAGGAAAATCGAATAACGAGAACCGAAGCGTTTAAGATTTGGTGACGTAGAAGAATGTTCAAAATTAGGTGGGTTTATGGGATAAGGAAAGAGGAGGTTGTCCGCAGATTCGACGAAGAAAGGAAGATATGGAAAACATCGACAAAAAGAAGGGACAGGATGACAGAAGGTGTGTTAAGACTTCAGGGAATAGCTCCCATTGTAGCAAAGTGACCTGTAGTTAACAAAAATTGTAGGGGAACACAGAAATTGGAATATATCCAACAAATAATTGACGGGAATATGGTGCAAGTGCGACTCTGGCACTGAGATGAAGAGCCTGTCACAAGGCATGAAGAGTGCCTGGTCGAATCAACCCCAGCACTGACTTTTTAGAAAAAAAAAAACTCGCAGCCATTTTCTATGGAACTAAGTTTGTGATTTTAGGTCCCATGGTGTGGGGGAGTCGTGTTCAAAGGAGAAACGTTTGTGTGCATTCCTGTTGACACAGCTGTTGTCATTTTGGAAAATGGTGTTTTCTACAGCACATTCATCATGAAGCGTAGAAATTATGAAAGTGCAGAAGAAATGGAAACGCCTAGTTACCAACAATGCTGAAATCAACATTCTGATTCATATGAAATGACAGTTTCAGAGACTTTATAAGTGCCTGAACCTGTATTTTAGCCTGAATCCCCCATTTACGTTCGATGCTGAGGTGCTGTTCCAGACCTTGGAGAGCCTCGCCAATTCTGTTCGTGTGTAAGGGGGGAAGGTACTACTTTATAGAAAACCGGCTGTCGCCTCAGTTGTACTATACTAACAACCCTCCCAACGCGTATTCTTTAACGAATCGAACTCTCGTGTGTTAAAGAATTACACACGTCTGATTAGTTTACACATGAGCGTGTAAAGTTTTTATGGTTGATAACACAAAACCCTTATTGTGTTGTTGTTATTAACTCAGAAATGATTCTAAATTTTGTTTAACATTTTCCAGATTATTCGGATTACTTGTGGATATAATCTGCAAAATGTGTAGCAAATAGTCAGTGACAATGAGGTAAAGATTTTAAACGTGCCTGAAGCTGAAGATTTACCGCAGGAACGGTGAAAATTGTACTAAGCTATAAACTTCTTCTTTTCGTTATTTTGAGGGGGCTTCATCGAAAATAGGTTTTGAAAAGTTTTGAAAGTGTGTGTGATTCTTGATGGATGTCGCTGAAAGCTCACATTATCAAATATTGGTTGGATGTATCCTGGTTAAATTTGTGGCTGAGAGTTACGCCGCTGAAGACTTATACACAGTTTCTAGTTTTAATGCATTTGTTATTGTGTTAAATCACAAACGTAATGAACAGATTATGAACATATATAAAAATTTTTGCTTCTGTCATTAATTATATCAAATACTCAAAATCAAATTTTTTTTTTGACACTGGAAATTGTTAGACAGGCAACCTGCAGCTAGGCTTAGCTGATTGCTCTAGGGATTTAGTAATACAGGTACTGTTTGTCGGCTATCGATTAAAATGGTATTTTTCTAGCAATATATTTGCATATGTCAATAAATACTGAGTCCTATGTACAGCACTTTATTGCAGCTGCAGAACTAACACTGCTACTTGGTACGCAACTAACAGAAGTTTTCAAACCCTGAATCTATACATTCAGATAATTTGTAGAAACAGTGGCTCATGAGTGTGGTTCCGGTTTCCTTTTGAACTGGTTTGGATTGCAGATTTCTCGCTTTATGTTAGACAATAGTTCGTTGAGTATTTTCTAAGAATAGTACGTAACTCCTCTCTGAACCTTGAATAAGTAGGCGAAATTTACACGAAAATTATTTTTGTGTCTTTTTTTTTTTACTGTGTAAATCGCAGTTCTGTTTAAACTGATTTTTATTGTCAGAAATAAAACCCATTAAGGAGCAAAATATTACGAAATGAGTGTAAGAACTCTAGAGTTCTTAAAAAGGCTTGAGCAAGGTGTACAGTTAGCTACTTTACTCAATAGTCTTCCTGTTTCCTTCTCATGAATAAACGCTACTTACTCTATGTGCACTGCGCTACATAATTATATACGGCAAAAGAGAGCGACAAGATGCAAAATATGCCGTTACAATGGTGCTTGGATCAATACTGTGAGAGATGCTCCTAATGGCATAACATCCCCTTTATAACTTAAATAAATTCACTACAAAAATATATCCCCTTGTTCTTTTAAGGTCGTCACCAGCCGGATGCTAATTTTAAAATTTTCTCATTTTAGTACGGAATTTTCGGCTTAGTTTTTCAGGATCTTGGTTTCCTATTTGAAATTGATACATTAGCTGCTCTGCGTGGTCCCCGAAAACTTGTACCACTATCAAGGGAATGCTTTGAATAAAACATTCTCGGTTTTCCAGCTGCGTCAATTCGAATAAATTTTATTCGAATTGACGCGGCTGGGAAACCGAGAACTTTTTATTCATGTATGCCGTCGTGAAAGACTCAGAGGAAACGAAATGCTTTATTTGTGCAATTGTAACTCGTGCCGAAAAAGGGAAATTATTTCTATATGAAGTGTTGCTGTATTGTATTCTTTACAGTACTGGATAGAAAGATTAAGAAGACTATACGTAAGGCACTGATGAAATTTTACGACCTGTTAGAGATAAAAATAAAAGCTGATGAGAGCTACTAAAACGCGTTTTATACCATTCTCAAGATATACATTTACCACATGATTCGTTGACGTGTTCTTGAAAAATGGGTGGAGAAAACCATGCATTTACTTTCTCATGTCTAAACAATTTAGTGACACGTAAAGAGAAATGCATATTTTTCAGTGTATACTTTCACTTCCTTTCTCGTCTCGAGAGTTATACGGTACAACTAAAAGATCTCGCCTCTTGCACCCAATACACGAGTCAGTCGTCTGACGAGTGATACCTGTTCCGGGAGCACTCATTGTGTGGCCGGTTTTCACTGCCGCTTTGCTTTCTCCAGAATTTTCTTCTCATCATTTCGCCATTATCATTAGTCTGTATTAACTTCACATTAAGCTAATATAAATGGTGCAGAACTAAATGGCCGCACACAGCGCATTCATCCTTCACATACATTATGAAGTGCCAGTCCCACATACGCACTGTTTAGGAGCCACGTAAGTGAAGCGTGCTGGGCTCAATGTGCTGCAGTGCTTGGCAAATAATGAGGTTACTTCTCTTTACCCTTGCCCATTCACAACGACGGAACCAAATTAGGCGCGCACGATGGCAGCCTACAGTTTTGTGTGCAAAAAAGACGAGTGTATGTCTCATTCATGTCTTCTAAGAAAGCCAAGTGGAATGAAGAAAGGGAGACTAATGATTTAAACTCTCTAGTGGGGTCAGAGACGGAATATTATCTCATACGGACAAGGATATTGTAATGAATAATCCATCATAACCAGTTGAGAAAGTCTTGGTGTTCATCTGAAATGATACGCCGAATCTTCGGAAATCTATATATTAAAACTGTGACACAGTCACTGAGAAAGCTTTAAAGTTTCTACGTAGAGTACTGTTTCTTAGCATAGGGTTAGTATAGTCTTCATCATCAACCATTTAATATCCATCGCTCAGTAAAGGCCTTTTCTGCACTGCCCCTTGCATAGCACCCTACATTTTACGATTCAACCATCTCATTAAAATATGCTGCTCTTCGAACTAAATAACATTCTGCCAATGTTTGTGTGTATCGGTATCGATATATGACATCTTAGTTGCAAAAATACAGATCTGTTTCATAGAGGAAGACTGCACTGTAGTTCCTTCTCTAGATTGTCTCACACATGACAAAATGGTAGATATCGAAATAGACGATAGAGGGATAGAGAAACAATTAAAATCGCTCAAAAGAGAAAAGGCTTCTGGATCTGATGGGATACCAGTTCGATTTTACACAGAGTAGGCGAAGGAACTTGCCCCCTTCTTGCAGCGGTGTGCCGTATGTCTCTAGTAGAGCGTAGCGTTCCAAAGGATTGGAAAAGGGCACAGGTCATCCCCGTTTTCAAGAAGGGACGTCGAACAGTTGTGCAGATCTATTGACCTATATCTCTAACGTCGATCAGTTGTAGAATTTTGGAACACGTATTATCTTCGAGTATAATGACTTTTCTGGAGACTAGAAATCTGCTCTGTAGGAATCAGCATGGGTTTGGAAAAAGGAGATCGTGTGAAACCTAGCTCGCACTATTCGTCCACGAGACTCAGAGGGCCATAGACACGGGTTCCCAGGTAGATGCCGTGTTTCTTGACTTCCGCAAGGCGTTCGATACAGTTCCCCACAGTCGTTTAATGAGCAAAGTAAGAGCATATGGACTATCAGACTAATTCTGTGATTGGATTGAAGAGTTCCTAGATAACAGAAAGCAGCATGCAATTCTCAATGGAGAGAAGTCTTCCGAAGTAAGAGTGATTTCAGGTGTGCCGCAGGGGAGTGTCGTAGGACCGTTGCTATTCACAATATACATAAATGTCCTTGTAGATGACATAGGAAGTTCACTGAGGTTTTTTGCGGATGATGCTGTGGTATATCGAGAGGTTGCAACAATGGAAAATTGCACTGAAATGCAGGAGGATCAGCAGCGAATTGACGCATGGTGCAGGGAATGGCGATTGAATCTCAATGTAGACAAGTGTAATGTGCTGCGAATACATAGAAAGAAAGATCCCTTATCATTTAGCTACAATATAGCCGGTCAGCAACTGGGTGCAGCTAATTCCATAAATTATCTGGGAGTACGCATTAGGAGTGATTTAGAATCGAATGGTCATATAAAGTTGATCGTCGGTAAAGCAGATGCCAGACTGAGATTCATTGGAAGAATCCTAAGGAAATGCAATCCGAAAATAAAGGAAGTAGGATACAGTACGCTTGTTCGCCCACTGCTTTAATACTGCTCAGCACTGTGGGATCCATACCAGATAGGGTTGATAGAAGAGATGATCCAACGGAGAGCAGCGCGCTTCGTTACAGGATCATTTAGTAATGGCGAAAGCGTTACAGAGATGACAGATAAGTTCCAGTGGAAGACTCTGCAGGAGAGACGCTCAGTAGCTCGGTACGGGCTTTTGTTAAAGTTTCGAGAATATACCTTCACCGAGGAGTCAAGCATTATATTGCTCCCTCCTACGTATACCTCGCGAAGAGACTATGAGGATAAAATCAGAGAGATTAGAGCCCACACAGAGGCATACCGACAATCCTTCTTCCCACGAACAATACGAGACTAGAATAGAAGGGAGAACCAATAGAGGTACTCAAGGTACTCTCCGCCACACACCGTCAGGTGGCTTGCGGAGTATGGATGTAGATGTAGATGTAGATGAAATATCTCGGACTTTTGAGTTCTTTGAGTACAAATTTGGCGTCTTAAATGTCTTCTTACAGCGTAACATGCATTTCAACATTAGAATGCTGAGACGTGCACTGGTCTTCTTGCTGTCAATATATTTACGATTCCAGTCGTAAACATGCATCACTAAATTCAGCAAAGGACCTCAACTATTGGATTTTCACCACCATTGCTAACATACACTGAAAATACAAAGCATTCATAAAACACACCATGTGGTAATATTTTTTATGCGAGAAAACGTATACAACTCAATTTTCTAAAATACATTTTTGAAAACTCAGACGCTATTGCGTAATTACACAATTTTCAGGAGCTTATGTTACCAACTAGCCAAGATACAAGAAATTAATGTTCTCATTATTGATATACATAGAAATGGGAACCGACTGACACAGGTTACAACTTCATTAACTGTTTCAGTACTTCGTACAACGTTGCTAGTTTTGATGATGTAATGTCGGAAATTGTCATTCCAGAGACGTGAAATAGTCGCGCTTATAATAAAAATGACCTAATCAAATTTAGTAGGAGTTGAAGAATACCATTCAAGATTTATTAAAACGCTATCAATAAGTTGGTTAGGTTTCTGCATTATTTCTTATAGAGATAAGCGTCATTTGAAACAAGAGTTCTACTCAGATGTCAGAGCTTCAGTGTAATATCTTCAGCAAACAACCACTAGTTGAGGTGCCTAGTTTTCGATGTGAGGTACTAGGGATTAGACGTGGAAAGCCTTGTGGCACATACTTAAACGCTTGGGGCCGCGCGGTTAGAGGCGCCATGTCACTGATTTTGCGTCCTCTCCTACCGGAGGTTCGAATCCTCCCTGGGGCATGGGTGTGTATACTGCTCTCAGCGTAAATTTGTTTAAATAGTGTGTAAGTCTAGGGATCTATGACCTCAGCAGTTTGTTCCTTTAGGAATTCACAAACATTTGAACATTTTTAGCGTTTGGAACTTGAATGTTAGATGTTAAAGGTGGCAAATTTTTTATCATACGCTAATGGAGACGTTCAGCTGACAACTTATTTCCAGCGAACGTTTATCAATAAAAATTGAGTGACACCCATAGTGTGGTTTCACCTCACACAGAAATTTCCTGCACCTCTGAATTTAGAAATCCTGATCTAACATAAAATCGATGCCTTATTCCTTGGAAAACATGACATGAAGTCAAGGGACATCAAGTTTTTGCGATTGACTGAGACGAATATAAAGTATACCTCAGCAGGTACTGGAAGCTTCAAATATTTTTCGATTGTAATGTGTTGAAGACAGGATAACGTCCTCAAGCTATAGAAACCCATGTTGCTTCCCTATATATTTCCTCATGTATTTATTAACTCTTTCTTGGTTGATAGGATACATATGCCCCAATAAAGTAATGCGCAGTTTTGTGCCTTTGGAAGTTCATTTTTGTACCTGTCTAATGTTAGCATGTAGAGTGGTGCTTTTGTAAGCTGGATAAATGTGCTATAGACCACGAAATGGATGTAGAGAACGCTGTGGGCGATCAAATTGGGTGGCGTGTGTTTATAGGTGGCACAGTGCATCTGTTTCACGAAAATCATATAAAATCACCATCTCCACTCCAAAAATGTCTGAAGTATGTAATTGTGTTATCTTAAAAGTCAAAGACATTATATTGAAACATTACTACACACCTCACTAATTCTGCTGATTTGTACATAATCTGTATTTAGTGGAATGTATATGCCCCAGAAAACTTCGCAGAAAGTAGAAAAAATTGGCGCGTGGTATGCAAAAGCCATCTTAAAATGTTATGTTGAAAACTTGTGTGAGATATTTTACGCTTTTTACTCTCAGGAAAATAAATGTGTTTTGGTACTGTTTTGTTACACTTTTCTTCATAATTACCATATTGATAAAGTCATTCTAAAATTTAAAAATTAACCCTGAAAATTTTAGGCTCACATGAAAAAGTGGATCTAATTACGTTCGTGGGACACATGTATTCCACTCCATAGATTTTCAAAACCGTCCAGTTCAAAATTTTTTTGGTAGTGAAAGCGAGTTATTTATATCAAAGGAAGGCATTTTTTGATGTTTTGTTTTTCAATCGTGCACAAAATAACTTCTGACCACGAAAGGGTTAATAAAGGGCATGTCTATTAGTCAGCCACATCATACAGACTGCTCCCTGAGCTAATACCCTTGCTAAAAGTGTGCTGGTAAATCTGTGCATTAATTTATACATGATAACAGTTGTTGAGCTCCATGGCTGTCGATTAAAGTACTCGAAAAAATACAGCAGCCAGCTATTTTTATGTAACTTTATTTCTGCTGAGCCGTATTTCAGATGGCATGTCACGCTTGTGTCTTCATCAGTACAAAGTTTTCGTTGATTGCCTTTCCAATGGTGCAGCTAAATTTTGTTCTGTAGTTTGTTGTTCCTTTTTTCGCATTTATACTCATAGCAAGCACAAAAGTTATAAATATATCACTGAATCTCGTTCTGCAACAGTGAGGCTAAAATTACCTATTCATATAAATGACAAAAAAAGAACTGCAAGTTACGGAATAAATTGCAGCTGCAGCATTCGAAACGCAGTCAGCAAACGCACTATTGATGAAGATATGAAATGAAAGAAATAAAGCTTTAAAGAAAGTGACAGGTCCCTGTAATTTTTCAAGTAATAAAATAGCACAGTCCATCGGAACCAATGTCAAGTAGTGCACGAAGGCGTTCTTTAATATTCGCATTGGGTGTGTTGAGATGATTCAATTCTCATTTTTTAGTAATGAACTTCTTCATCTAGGCTCCGCACACTGTTCCATTATCCATCGATTACATACCAACGATTACTCAGGACTTTTCAGTCACTTCTACTGTTAGGGCTGTTGGACAGGGAAGATATGATGCTACACATTCACTCACCAATTATTCCTACGCTACTTCCACGTTTATATTCCCTCATTGTCTTTCAAAAGGTTAGAAACGTTCTACATACTAAATAAATCTAAATAACAACTGAGTCGTTCTAATCTCGCACTATCAGAGGTTGTATTTCTTAAGCCTTTTTGAACCTCTCTAGGTAAGGTTCAGTGTCCTTAAAAATTACATTTAGTTGCGCCAATTCATTCTAAAGCCCCCCCCCCCCCTCTTTTCAGGAACACTTCGTGTACGCTGCAATTGCATTTGGTACGATCGTATTACGTATACTGCTGCGTATACTGACATCTACGCGTGGGCGTTAAAACTGCATCCCAGTTTGCTCACGGTGCACTAAATTCTTCAGACACTGTAAACAGTCCTTTTCAATTTACTTTGTGAACTAAGGTATGTTATAACCGAACATGTGACCTATGGCCGCCACAGTTCTCAAGAGTGAAGGACAAAGTGAAAGAGAACCTTATTATGAAACACCAAAAAGAAGCAAAAAATTGCAACAGCTTCAAAAAGAGCTAATGAAAGTCTCTCAGATATGTATCTATATAACACTAAATTTGTATCTAGTTTCTATCTGCTACACGTGGATACAATTTAAATTCCCTATTTCTTTAGATTAAAATTACTGTTACATATGTTAAATCCTCAAAATGGTTAAAAACTGTGAAAGAGTCAAAAATTATGTTTTGCAAATCGGCACCGTGGCGATTAAAGTGGTTCAAATGGTTCTGAGCACTACGGGACTTAACAGCTGAGGGCATCAGTCGCCTAGAACTTAGAACTACTTCATCTAACCAACCTAAGGACATCACACACATCCATGCCCGAGGCAGGATTCGAACCTGCTGAGGGCATCAGTCGCCTAGAACTTAGAACTACTTCATCTAACTAACCTAAGGACATCACACACATCCATGCCCGAGGCAGGATTCGAACCTGCGACCGGAGCGGTCGCGCGGTTCCAGACTGTAGCGCCTAGAACCGCTCGGCCACTACGGCCGGCGGCGATTAAAACTTATACTTTAGAGGAGTGGGATAAAGATCTCCGCTCACCACCCAGACATAGTGTGGAACCACTTGCAGAGACCTGCCGGTGTAAAATTAGATATAATACGCCATGAAAAGCAGAACAAATATTAAGAAACCAAGTGGGCCACGAATGCAGCACACGCAGAAATGGAACTATAACTGTCGATGAACTCCCGGAAGAAGCATGATAAAGTCTATTACATTTGCGTTCGTTTGCAGTATAGTATCCGAGGAAAACCTTCTTTTTACAACTTTCATAACCATAAAAATAAAGGTAGACAGCAATTTAACTCTTTTCGAAGTGAAACCTGTAGAAAGTATAAGAAAGCTAAAGAAAAATGGCTGCAGGAATATGTGAAAAAAAGGAAAATGGTCGTCACACGACAGATTAAGCAAGTGAAATAGTGAAAATAAATTTCGAGGCTGCCAAAACCAAAGGAACTATCAGTTAACTTGATAAAAGAAGAAACTGTTGTCGACTTAGAGAGGAGATTTAAAATAGTAATAACGTTTTACAGAGATCTGAAACAACCCAGAAGGGATTTATAGTACACCACCGCGATTTCTGAAATCATTCGGGAACGTGACAACCTACGGGACTGGAGAGACAGCATCGATTTTTCGGAAGAAAACCAGCGGCACAATCATGAAGACATCAAGTACAGACAAATGCGAGATCGTGGATAGATAAACGGGTGATTACACAATAAGCTCAAGCATCGAAGCTGCTGACAAGAAAGGTACACAGAAGAATGGCAAGAAAAATGATATGTTAGATGACAATCAGTATTGTTCCAGGAGAGAGAAAAAAGATGATGGTGTTGCAATATTGGCTGGGACACCCCGTCTGGGATTCGTCGACTTACTAGTGGAAGTCTTTGATGCCTGTTCGGCAGTTGTGTGTCGATGAAGATCAGATGGAATGATTACAACACGAGCACCCGGTCCTCGACCGAAAAGACTCTCCGACCTGATCAGGAATCGAACCTGGAACCCCACGATTTAGAGGCAGTGACGCTAACCGCTTTATTTATTTGCTTATTTTTATTTTATCAGGCTCCAATCTGCCCCTTCTGGCCAGTCATTACACTCCCCATATTTTGCTTTTATTAGGGTAGTTTTTTCGCCATTTATTGTCTGTAGTTAAAAATGTATAACATTTGTTAAGAAAAGTAGTACGTTTCTGCATGTGTTGTTTTTTCGTTGTTAACAGTAAAACGTTATTTCCTCTGTTCCATAAAAATAAAGACCAAACATATATCCTACTTCTTAAGGTTTTTTTAATTCAAGTTGGGGAAAAAAGAATGTAAAATCAGTTCTCTTCAAGTAACTAACATTTTTCTTCTATGGAAAGATTAAAACCTGTCACTTGAAAAGAAAAGTTTTCTATTCTATAACTAAGATTGGCAGTTTGTAGTATTAATACTTTTTTAAGATGTTTTCTTCTGAGGACTGGTTTTTTCTGCTTCATGTAAAATTAAAGCTATTGCGTAAATCTTTTGCCTTCTGAAATTTTGTCACTCACTTTTAAAAAGAAAAATAATGCAAATGAGACTTGGTGTTTGTGTCTCTATATTTCAAGAATAATAATATGTACCAATGTTTCTGCCGGCCAGTGTGACCGTGCGGTTCTAGGCGCTTCAGTCTGGAACCGCGTGACCGCTACGGTCGCAGGTTCGAATCCTGCCTCCGGCATGGATGTGTGTGATGTCCTTAGGTTAGTTAGGTTTAAGTAGTTCTAAGTTCTAGGGCACTGATGACCACAGATGTTAAGTCCCATAGTGCTCAGAGTCATTTGAACCATTTGAACCAATGTTTCTCCTGTAATGGTATATGTAAGACCGCATAAGAAATAAACCAAAAAATTCTTTTTTTCATTTGTTTAGAATTAAAAATTATGCTCGATAAAATTTTACCGATCCTTTTTTATTTGTGGATGTCCTTAGTAAGGGAAGTCTGCATAATTATTCTTCTAGTTTTCGGTCCATGTGAGATTGTGGGGTTGTAATGTGCTCCCAGCAATTATCTTTGCTCTCGTTCCCTTCTGTGGAGATGCAGTGTACTGTGTGCTCTTTGATCCAGTTGACAACGTGTCGTTTCGTCATTGGCTACAGAACTGCATCTGCAGCCAGAAAATCTGATGGTGTGAAGACGATGGGAGATGTCATGTTGATGACTACCAGTTTCTGTAGGACTAAACCCCAAATTCGTTTCACGCTCTCACATGCAAATCAGTGCTCGTCGTTGTCAATCAATATACATGTTGTGTACGTGGGTAAGTCTGTGACATGTATGGCTTGAAGTGTTTCTTTTGTTGTTTCCTTCCTTTTTACCGCTTTACACCACGTCCCCTTGACCACAGACGACAAATCTTAGCTGTCAGTCTTTTTCCGTATGGCTTTCCAGCCTGTATCCCTGTACTTGCGATCAGTGATGTTATTGTTATTGCCTTCCATTAGTTTTGCATATGTTTTTGTTTACTTCATGATGTTTTTGCCAGGGATTTCTATTTGCATGTTTCTTTTAGGAAAAGTTTAAGGTAGTAAATTCCGATTAGAATGTGTTGTACATACAAGGTTATTCAAACTGACATGGCAAATCGGGCATAGAACAAGAATCAGTAATCAACATAGGAACCAGGGACCGAAAAGCCCATCCGGGGCTACTAAATGGCGTTGCAGTTACTTAGTCACATGCTATATGCGGGCGCCCACTACAGAAGATGCTCAAGGTTTTGTCCAAATGCATCGAGACATGCCTGATATCGACGCTGCATCGAACGGCGCACCCTCTCGAAGATACCTCGAATATCTCAAAGACACTCCTGCCCATTAGGGTCTCCGGCGATGTAACAAATATTTCATACACAAGGCCCTTCAGATAGCACCACAGGAAAAAAATCGATTGGGGACAGATCGGGTGGTCGCGGTGACCATGCGATTAGCCCAGCACGACCAATCCAGCGGCCGGGAAAGGTTGCCTGCAGATGTTCCCTCACTTTAAAATGAGCGGGGTCTCCGTCGTGGCCGGCCGCTGTGGCCGAGCGGTTCTAGGCGCTTCAGTCTGGAACGGCGCGACCGCTACGGTCGCAGGTTCGAATCCTGCCTCGGGCATGGATGTGTGTGATGTCCTTAGGTTAGGTTTAAGTAGTTCTAAGTTCTAGGGGACTGATGACCTCAGATGTTAAGTCCCATAGTGCTTATAGCCATTTGAACCAATTGAACTCCGCCTTGCTGAAATAGAATGTGGCGACGAATAGCCATGGGAACATCAGTCATGATGTCCGGCAGAGCCTCTCAAAGGAATACGAGATACGTGCGACGATTAAGTCGGTCTGGGAGAATGCAAGGCTCAATTTAATAGTCTCCGACGAAGCCAGCCTACACGTTAAGGTTAAATTTGCGGTGTGAGGCATACGATCGTGTAGTAAGTGGGTTCACAACCACCCACGTATGCAGGTTGTGAACGTTCATTACACCCCCAAGTGAGAAAGCAGCCTCTTCGTTGAATAGGACGCTCTCTGTAAAGCTTCAGTCTGCAGCGGATTCCTGCAGAAACCATCGCGCAAATCCCATGCTCTTGTCACAGTCCCCAATTGTAGGGCCTGGACGCGTTGGAAATGAAACGGATCCAGTCTTTCGTCATGTACAATACGCCAGACGGAGGGTTGGGGGATACCAGTGGCGCGGATGACACACCTCATGTACTTGTTGCCTGCGTACGCTGCACCCTTTTGAGAACGCTTTCTTCCGCTGCAGCTGTCCGTGATATTCGTTGACGACCAGCATCCGACTTGTGCACATGAAACGAGCCAGTTTGGCACAGTCGGCGATGCAGGCTGGCGAGTAATGTGTGGCACGGGCCTTTTTATCGGGATATTTCACACGATACAATAACACGGCTTCTCGTCCACTGCAGTTTACGCCATAAACCAAATGCATCTCAGCCATTTCGCGGGACATGTGGCTATCCCCAATGCTTCTACGGCGTGAAGGGGGACGGTCTCTGTGCGCTCCGCTCGTCATTCTATAGCAACACCCTCTCGTGAGCCTATCGCCCTCTCCTGACGTTTACGACCCCCATCCCTATGTGGCTGGTGATCCCTGTTTTATGCCCGATGTGCCACGTCAGTTTGTAAAGATTTTTTTAATCACCCTCTATATGCGCAGACTGATGTTGGCCGAACTACTCGTATTTCAGTAACCATATCAGCTGTCAGTCTACGTGCCGTTTCTTTTCCACATTTTATAACTGCTGCGCACATACAGGGCTTGTGACTTGTTACAGACATCGGCAAGGTTACGTTCTTCATTTTCTGTGTTCAGCGTATTAAACGTGTCTTTGAATATGTGGCTGTAGCTGAAGAAGTGGCCTAACCAGACAGTCACTCTTTGGGCTACTCCTACCGGTAAGGACTGGATTTGCGCTACGTAATTGATTTTTGAGACCATATACACATTTGAAAACTTTACTTTTTGGATCACGTCTAGTTTTATTGTACTATGTTCTTATGCACTATCTCTCCAACTGTGTCGGAAATCAGTTCCAAAGCATTTCATATTCGTGATTACGGGTGATTGTTCTTGATGTTGTGTATTTATTCTGTGCCCTACATTCGCGACGGCAGAATTCCTTGGGTTTCGTTTGGCGCCAGATAGCCGTTGCTACTTGTTTACAATCTGCATTGCCCTACCGAGTTCACTTGCATACGTCACCAAAACCATGACTTCGTCAGCACACTCCTTGCACACAATCATCTGCTCATTTATAAGTAACCCCCGTGGTTGTTGTGCGAGGGTGGCAAGCTAAGATTCAATGCCAATGGCAAAATGTTCCATCGACATAGGGTAGACTTGCCTGCGGAACTGTTAGTAATAGTCTACGATGTAAGGACTTCGCGTGTATTGAAGGCACTAGTGAGGCTACTCTGATGTTACATTTGACGTGGAGGGGCCAAATTTGAGAAAAAATCTAGGATTTTTCAACATGCAGAAAGTGTTCGACGTCGTTAAGTTGTGCAGACTGTGCGACATACTTATAAAAATAGATAAAAAATATGAGGAAATACGAGCAATACACTAGATTTACGTGAGCCAAGCGGGAGCAATAATAATGGAAGACCAAGAGAAAGGTTTTCGGTTGAAAAAGAGCCTCAGTTAGGGATGCAGTCCTTCTCCTATAATAGTGATGCTGTAAATCGGAGGGGTAATGGAGGAAAGAGCTGGGTTAGAATTCAAGGTGAGAGGATATGAATCATAAGGTTCGCTAGCAACACTGATATCCATTGTGAAGGCGTGGAGGAATTCCAGAAGCTATTGAATCGAGTGAATAACACACTGAGCTCAGAACAGTGGTTCAAATGTTTCAAATGGTTCTGAGCACTATGGGACTTAACATCTGAGCTCATCAGTCCTAGAACTCAGAACTACTTAAACCTAACTAACTTAACGACATCACACACATTCATGCCCGATGCAGGATTCGAACCTTCGACCGTAGCAGTGGTGCGGTTTCGGACTGAATCAGAACAGTGAATCAAAGGAAGATGGACGTACTCGGATGCGGCTTAAATGAGACTAGCATCAAACTTACGATCGAAATTGGGACCATGAAGTACAGGCCTACGACGTGAAGGAAGTCCGCTACCTTGAAAGCAAAATAACGCCTGATCGACAAACCAAGAAGCACGTGCGAGTCAAAATACCGTTTTGCACTACTTGGAGAACCAAATCATCTTTGACACTATGTCTGCGTGTATGGTCGCCTTCATATCAACGCTGATGGTCAAATTCGTGGGAATACTAATTTTACGGAAGTTCTAAGCAGGAAAAGAATGATCAAAATACCCACGGGTGTGCTGCCGGTCTATAGTGTCCAACGGGCACAATATTTCGGCGATCATACACGTCGCCATCATCAGGTGAACTGACGGACTGAGCTCCTGTGAACGTGCCGGCACGGAGATCCGTACGCTATGACTGAGCAGCCATAGCGTACGGATCTCCGTGCCGGCACGTTCACAGGAGCTCAGTCCGTCAGTTCACCTGATGATGGCGACGTGTATGATCGCCGAAATATTGTGCCCGTTGGACACTATAGACCGGCAGCACACCCGTGGATATTTTGATTATCAAATACTCCGGGAGAAACTCAAGAATCACAGGAAAAGAATTATACAGTATATTCGATCTACTTACGGCCCTTTTTTCTTTTTGCTGACTTTCAACAATATTTATGCGGGACAAAATCAAGCTAAATCAATTTGCTAGAAATGGATCAGAATTGCGTGGCGTACCTTTACGAACCTAGTGTTATCGTAACGAACGGCCTCGATTAATCAAATCATGTTCCAGCATTTCTGAAAACTATGGAAAAAAGACATTCATATTTTTAATGGAATACGGGTAATCTTAGATACATATTCCCATTAAAACACGTACTTAATTCCCGGTTTCTTATGAACTTATGTCTAATAGTGGCACATGCATCTTCTACGCAGATGGCGAGCCAACACTGTGGTCCAAATGTTTTACCGTTATTATAAACTTAGGTTACTTAAATTGTCCGTGTGAGCTTTTGCAGCAGTTGTTACAGTGAAACAAATATCGATGGGCTACATGCCTTTAACCTACCTAACCCACTCCACTCACACCCGCTCATATCTTACAATGTGCTTCTGGTAAATCTTTACAGAGGTTCCGAAAAAAAAACATGGATCAGAAGACTATCTGTTCAGTATCTGTCATTATTGACTAAAGGGAAGTAGCTACACTGCTCACGTTGAATTAGTCGTAAAATTTCCGATTCTGTGCTGAGATGAAGATTCGCATCTGTGAGCGACAGAAAAGAGCACATCCTCATACTGCAAAGTATTATTGACGATAAATTCCCTTTGTAGGCAGTAGACTACGAGGTAAATCACCATGCTTTGTTGACCTTTAGAACGTTGGTTCCGTAATTTGGAGGTTTCTAAGCTTAATCGTTGTTTCATTTTTGTTATTATGGCTGAATGCCCTTCCAGCAAACAAGGTCATGAAAGGCGGCACACCATTAAACGCGCCAGTGTGCTGTGGACAACGTTACCCAAATTCGTTGGACAAAGTTTGGAAGTTGAGCGTTATTTAATCATTCAGTGCGAAGCAATAAAGGAAGCGCGCGGTGGGAGGAATTTTCCTATCAAGCGCCGGCACGTGTGCACGGCTATCTGTTAATATATCAATTTCCTTCGATGCTGGCGAGCGAGTGCGGTTAGTCGGTGAGGAAGGACACGGGGCTATTAGAGAGGAGCGTTTAATATGCGTGAGCAAGTCCTGGAGGGAGGCGGGCGGATGGAGAGGCAAGGGTTAGCCCTTCCAAAGGCTAGTTCTCACGCTGAGGCGCCCCAACCTCTAATGGGGTATAAGTTCGTGCCTGGGACAAGACTGAGAGTATCTCAGACAGCAGAAAACAGAAACATAACGTCAATTCCGTAAGCACGCGAAGTAACAGAGACTTGAAACTGTGTATCCAATAGGTATCTAGAGTGTCCTTACGAATAAATGTGTTAATTGAAATAGTGACAGATTCATGGGTCCCTGTACTTTACGAAACGTTTTTCCTGTGCAAGTCCATCGTTCTCGTGGACATGGAAAGCGACTGATGATACGAATAAAGAAAATGAACCACCACACCCGTATTGTCAAGGCAATTTATTATAAACTACTAGTTTTGGCGCAACACTAACGCCATCTACAGGTGCACTGTAAATCCAGAGAATATTTTCATTCCTTGGCCCATATGTTATAGAATCCACAGAATAGTAGTTGTCGCGGATTGCACACATCAGGAGTGTATTACTCTACAACGTATTGTCACCACAACAACACGTTGTAGAATGTACACTCCTGATGTCTGCAATCCATGGCAACTAGTACTGTATGGGATTTATGATATATAGGCCAAGGAATGTAAGTACGCTTTTGGTTTATAATAGACCTGAAGATGGCGTAAGTATTGCGTCAAAACTAGTCGTCTGATTATTTGATGATACGGCTGTGGTCGTTCGTTCCCCTCGTTTATCTATACCAGAGGACTTAACAGACACTGTTTATCACCAATCTCTGCGCGCCAAATTACCAGTGCAGTTGGAGAACGTTGCCTTTGTAGAAAGGCAAAGGGTTTGATACTGGTACATGGTCAAAAGGGCACCACCCTATTTTCTAAGCTTCGTACATCAGTACCTACTAACGACGTCTAAAGGGCGACGGATTGATCTAGGAGTTTCCCTAATATGGCCTCCCATTTTATCTGACCTTAATCCCATAGATTTCAGGCTGTGGGGATGTGAAAGGGATTGATACATTGCAGGCACACTAACAATGCGCACATGTTGTGGAAGAGTGTTTACCACACATGTGAGCTAACCTGAGAGCAGCGAACTGTGTTAGCACGAGTTTACTATTCTTTGAGAATTAGGGCTGATGGGTGTCTACGAGGGAGTGGTAACGACACTGAAACGTCTCCTGTAGTTTCATTAGGGAGGACGACGGTTGAAACCGCGTCTGGCCATCCAGATTTAGGTTTTACGTGATTTATGTAAATCGCTTTAGGCAAATGAAGGGATAGTTCCTTTGAAAGGACACGGCCGATTTCCTTCCCCATTCTTGACAAAATCCGAACTTATGCTCCGTCTCCAACGACTCGATGTCGACGGGACGTTAAACCTAATCTTACTTCCTTCCTGTAGATTCAACAGAAAGACGGGTGTCGTGGGAAAGACTAGCCCGTATCTCACTGTGTAAATGCACGTTTTCTTTTAAATTTCGACTAGGACTGTCTTCTTTAAGAATGCTAAAAAGCTCTTTTTCTAGCTGTATACGGGCTGACGTTTCGAAGAACATGGAGACGTCGAACGTAAAAGTGTAGATAATTTGTAGACGATAATTTTTCTTCCATTCCTTTGTTTGGTCATTCCTTTGTTTGGTCATTAGTTAACGACAAAGTTTTTTGCTTGTAGAAACTACCTACAGTAGCTGCCTGTGGTCAGAACGGCAGACCAGTTATGGATATCAGAACAAATATAAGTGCAGGAGACTTCCTGACTAGTGTTGACAACACACAGTGGACACATACTACCCGACCAAAGCGTTATTGCACTTGTACTGCTGTGGCCGTTATCGGAAACACGCGGTGATGTGTTACGGTAAACAAGTACAGTGGTGACTAGGTAAAATGCATATCACTGTGAATGACATTAAGAAAGCTGTGCAGATACTATCAAGTGGTTAAGCTTATTTTTGTGAAATACCACGATAAAAACTCTCAATAAGCCGACCAAATCGGCCTGACACCCGGAAACAGCAATATTGAGTTCGACTAATACAGCGAAAATTTTGTTACCTCGTTCGACGACGTTCTCCGGATAGCGCATCACCTATGACCACGGAAATTCTTTCACCTGCTTAATCACTGAAGTTTTTCGTGCATTTAGTAAGAAACATGCTTCATTTAGTCGAAGCAGTCTTTATATGTGTATTGGTCCTAAAACTCAATTCCCAAAATTTTTTCAGCATTTTCTCATATTTTTACGGCAATTTGCTTAATTTTCCGTAAACGTTGTAGGGTACAATCGTCTTATTTATTTTCACTATGCTTAAACATGAACTCCTTAGCATTTCACATGCAGTATGTGATCAAAAGTATTCGGACACCTGGCTGAAAATGGCTTACAAGTTCGTGGCGCCCTACATCGGTAATGCTGGAATTCAGTATGGTGTTGGCCCACTCTTAGCTTTGATGACAGCTTCCACTTTCGCAGACATACGTTCAATGAGATGCTGCAGGGTTTCTTGGGAAATGGCAGCCCATTCTTCAAGGAGTACTGCACTGAGGAGAGGTATCGATGTTGGTCGTCGAGGCCTGGCACGAAGTCGGCGTTCCAAAACATCCCAAAGGTCTTTTGTAGGGTTTAGGTGAGGACTATGTGCAGGCCAGTCCATTATAGGGATGTTATTGTTGTGTAACCACTCCGCCACAGGCCGTGCATTATGAACAGGTCCTCTATCGTGTTGAAAGATGCAATCGCCATTCCCGACTTGCTCGTCAACGGTGGGAAGCAAGAAGGTGCTTAAAACATCAATTTAGGCCTGTGCTGTGATAGTGCCACGCAAAACAACAAGGGGTGCAAGCTCCCTCCATGAAAAACACAACCACGCCATAACACCACCGCCTTCGAATTTTACTGTTCGCACTACATATGCTGGCAGATGACGTTTACCGGGCATTCGCCATACCCACACCCTGCCATCGGATCGTCACATTGTGTACCGTGATTCGTCACTTCACACAATGTTTTTCCACTGTCCAGTTGTCCAATGTTTACGCTCCTTACACCAAGCGAGGCGTCTTTTGGCATTTACCGACGTGATGTGAGGCTTACGAGCAGCCGCTCGATCATGAAATCCAAGTTATCTCACCTCACGCCTAACTGTCATAGTACTTCCAATGGATCCTGATGTAGCCTGGAACTCCTGTGAAATGGTATGGATAGATGTCTGCTCGTTACACATTAAAATCCTCTTCAACTGTCGACAGTCTCTGTCAACAGAGGAGGTCAGCCTGTACGCTTTTGTGCTGTACGTGTCCCTTCACATTTCCACTTCACTGTCACATCGGAAACAGTGGACCTAGGGATGTTTAGGAGTGTGGAAATCTCGCGTCCAGTTGTATGACACCAGTGACACCCACATCTCCTGACCACGTTCGAAGTCCGCGACTTCCGCGGAGCGCCCCATTCTGCTCTCTCACGATGTCTAATGACTACTGAGGTCGCTGATATGGAGTACCTAGCAGTAGGGTGCAGCACAATGCACCTAATATGATAAACGTATGTTTTTTGGGGTGGCTGGATACTTTTGATCACATAGTGTATTTTAGGGAGCTCCAGCGTTATCTCAGTGAAGTTGCCTCAACGATATGGTCATATGCAAAGTACAGCTGACAGTATGTTGGTTCACGATGTGTAAATACTGCAGATACCATATGAAGGGCTTATTTCAATAGTGGTACAAGCCCATTACCCCCACTTTTCTGTTTATAATCCTTCTGAAATTAATGAGCCAAACAAACAGAAAGAAAGGTTCATTTCTAGCAAGGAGCCATATGCTTGAATATTTCTGGTATCTCAACTGCAGATTTTTCCGCGCCCATTTAACTTTAGGACTCCGTATCTCAATATGAACAAAAATGGACTTATACCACTACTGAAATAAACCCTTCATATTATGTACGGATAAATGTGTAAAAAGCTATATGATTAATCTGTCATGTCACTCTTGTAAACAGCTAGCAGAACAGTATGCAGAACAACAGCAAGAAAAATGGAAGTTACTCTAGGCTAAAATTGGTTTGGTTTCAGGAAGTGAAAAGGCACGAGGTAAGCACTTAATAATGTAAGACAGTTTGAGGAAAAGTCAGCGTATCTTCCTGGGGTTCATGAACCTACGGCCGGCAGGAGTGGCCGAGCGATTCTAGGCTCTACAGTCTGGAACCGCGCGACCGCTACGGTCGCAGGTTCGAATCCTGGCTCGGGCATTGATGTGTATGATGTCCGTAGGTTAGTTAGGTTTAAGTACTTCCAAGTTCTAGGGGACTGATGACCTCAGCAGTTAAGTCCCGTAGTGCTCAGAGCCATTTGAACCATTTTATGAACATACGAAAATCTCTCAGAATGTTTGGAATGAGATGTTTTTAAGCCACAGTTGATCGAGACTTATCTAAAGTGATGGACAGATTATCTGCTTTCTGTAAAAGCCAATTGCGAGTTATATAACGTTGGAAGACAAATGAGAAAAGTTAATGTTTAAAAAAAAGTGCAAGTCTCAGCTGCAGCTTATCATGATGTTCACTTCGTGTTTCTAAGAAACAATTAAACAAGCGATAGGAAAATTAGGAAGAGAAACTGTAGGTAAGGGAAAGGAGATAACAATGTAAAAGTTCGCAGACGACATAGCTTTTTGGCGTAGGGAAAGCATTTGAAGAATTGTAGAAAAGTGTAGTTCATCTGTACATGAGTACAGAATACTAGTGTGAATCATTCTGGTATACAGCTCTAGTGTTTGGCGTCCCTACCAGATCGGCTTAAAGGAATACACCGAAACAAATTAGAGGTATGCTTTTTGATTTGGTACCGGTAAGTTCGTTGATCACGTTAGTATTTTGGAAATATTCCATGAGCTCAAACGGTAATCCCTGGAAGAAGGCGTTCTTTTCGCGGGACGCTATTGAGAAAATTTAGAGAACCAGCATTTGCTGGTGCCTGGAGGATAATTCTGATGCCGCCAGCGTACATTTCGATTAAGGACAGCGAAGACACGATTAGAAAAAACTGGGGCTTGTTTGGAGGCACATAGATAGTCGTTTTTTCCTTGCTCCATTTGCGAGTGAAACAGGAAATAGATTAATCACCAGCGGCACCAGGTACCTTCCGCTATGCACCGTTTGATGACGTGCGGTGTACGTATGTAGATGTAGATTGGAGGACATACTTACCAAATAATGTGGCTTAACTATAAGTAAAGAAAAAGAGGAAGATAATGAAGTACAAAGGGCGAGTAATGACTTGGTGTATCAAAGTGGAATCGTCAGAGTAGTGGATGGAGGAAAGAATTGTCCCACATAGGAAGAGCTACAGAATCGGGAGTATTGGGTAGTATCAATTCCATTGGTCGGGAGGGACTGGGCAGTTGCAGGCTTGTTAGAACGACTTCCTCATATCGACTGTAGGTTTCACCAGTGGAGAACAATAGCAAGTTCAGCAATGATCATTAGTTTGTTGAACGCGACGTTTAAAACCTACTAAAAAATCTGTGACAACAGAACAACAGTTCTCGCTGAGGCACTTGTCCCAGAAGATCAATGTTGGTTTAGAAAAGGGCGTTCATGTAGTGATAATAATTTATGATAAAACTACTTAAAAATTGAAGAAAGAGAATTTAATCTAGAAACTTACGTCGCTTTTATAGGTTTCGAGAATACCTTTGGTCAAACTGAAATAAATAAATTATGCGCAATAATGAATGGCAGCGAAGGAAACAATACGGGAATGTTTTTACAGACACGCCGACTTTATGGGACCAGACATTACCCCTTTGTCATAGACCTCTCCGGTGGCAGCGGAGTTCCAGACTACAATGAATTACCAGCAACAATAACTAAATGGCAACACTGTCAAGGGTTGAGAACTATTCGGGTCAAAGACACCAGAGAAAAATTTAATTACTGCTGCGTCAGCATTTTGTGTTAATTATTCTATTGATCTCGGTCTCATTCACTTGTCAGTTTCCTTGCTAAGCTACGTAGCTGTGACGTTTCGATACATTTTACTTCTTTTTCTGTAATAAAGCGATGACCCGCTTTCCCTCATGACGAACGTAAAAGTATGAAGCAGGCGATTTCCCTATAGGAAGCCTCAACTAATGACACGTGGCAAAAACGCTGCTCAGAGTATACGATCGTAAAGTGTTTCTAGTCATTGCGGTAAAAACGATGAGCTGTAATCGACTTGCTAGTACGTAAATTCTGCGGTTAACTAGATAGGCCTAAGACAGTATTACAGCTGGTTCAATGTGTGACATTCATACTTTTCACTACAATCTCCTGGCGTTGAGGTTTCATTACACACAACAGCTTCACCCGCAAACAGCTTCAGGCTATCCGCCAGGTCGTTTATAAAGCGGCCCTACAGCACTAGCCTGCAGTACACTAGACGTGACTTTCACACCTGACGGTTTCGCTGCAAGTAGTGTCTGACAGAAAGTTCTCAACATGTTCTCAAAATTGGTTCCATATTCCGTATGCTCACATATTGTTCAAGAGGTGACAGCGAGGAACTGCAACGAATGCCTTCCTGAAGTCAAGTAACAACGAGATCGAACTGGGTGCTGTTACCTACTGCCATATGCATATCTCACGGTCAAACGGAGCGGGCTAAGTTTCAAAACATCACTGCTCGCGTTATCAGTGTTGATCTTACCGAATGGATTTTCGGTAACCAGAAAGGTCAAAAAACACGAGCAAAATGCGTGTTCTATAAATCTATAATTGACTGATGTCAGTGACATATACCTATAATTATGCACGTCTGTCTGATGACCCTTCCTGAATATTAATATGATCAGCGTCTTTTTCCAGTTGAAATTTCTAGTGCATTATGAAGCACTTTAATTTCATAAATGCATACCTGGAATAATCTCCTACAGAAATGGTGAACGTGATGACGGAAATAGCTGTCTCTGTTACGTTGTATGGACAGCTTCTCTGGTCAAGAGGACAAAGTGCTGCGATGATACCTAACGGCCATTACTGAGTAGTTGCTCTTCCAAAAAGCTGTCCACGCGATCAAACCAGTTGAGACTTTGCCTGATATTGGTCGTATTTTAGGTACCTGGGTATGCACAGCTCTGTTCAACAAGAACAGCTCAACGAGTCATAGGGTCGAGCATCTGCTAGATTGCATTGCAGCTAACTCGCTGAAAATAATAACCTATAGTCATGATCATGCCGTCAAACAGCCTGTGCATTGAATAGAATGGCGAGTTAATAAAATACATAGAAATATAAAATGGATGATAAATGATTAATTTATTAACAAGTGTTCTATTGTAACGACTGTAATTGATTAAGACGACAGAGAACAGTGTTAAAGAATGTTTATTCAAAAACGAGCATTTTAAATGTACAGGAAGTGGTCCTACGATATTCAGTTTAAAATACAGATAGAAAATACCGTTATAAGAGCAGTAAAGTTACGCTGAGAGCCTTATGAGAATGAGAACAAAATCCACGAACTAGATGCTCATGGAAGATACTTGAAAATAAGTCCATTTGGTGATCACTATGCATAAAATATTCACCAGCACAAAACAGTTCAGATATCAACTCCATGATACACAAAGTAACACACATGATAGAAAGAATAGTAACGCATACTACGTCTATTCTCAGTTCCGGAAATCAAGTGACAAAAGTTAGAGTCCAACTCTGGGGCACATTCTCGTGAGTTAGAGTGCCTGCAAAAGTTAGAATTTTGTAGCTGCCTTTCACTGCCCAGAACCAATGACCTACATGACTGAATCACGCACATTACGATAGGTCTGTCTGTCTTCTTCCAGCGCTGTGTGTGTCGAGAATCGGTCACTGGAGTTCTTCACTCCAAAAGTCCCAGTCTTACCTTGACTCCGCTATTATCTGCTTTTCCATTGGCTGAAAGCCATCCACGCTACAAATACGTCGTTCTTACATGCTACAGACATGATGTGACTCATTCTGGCCCTTTACTCTACTAAACTAATATATTACAACAATATTTAAATACAGAAATGTCATAAACTTTCAATTACACTTAGATAATTTATAATAATTGTAACTAAAGGTTTGTTTTTAAGCAAATATGTCGGTATTCTTTCGCAAGTGTGCTCACGTTAAATGACAACGAATCGTCGTTAAATATTATTTAAATAATTATTTGTGCTTTCTTGGCACAAGTGCCTTTTAGTTCTCTTTTGAATTGTGGTGTGCACTAACACATGTGAGACCACTTTTAAATTAGCACAGTTTTTAATAGCACTGGGAATCACCATTTAAATGAAGTTACTGGCGAAATAGTAAACTGTTCATTACATAAAAACAAAAATGTGACAAAATGGATGGTGCTGATACTGTGTTCATTTGCTGTGTAAATGTGGAATATGATGTTCTGATGAATATCTGCATAATAAAAACGATATAAAAACGTAATTAATCGAGAAATAAAAAAAATAAGGGGAAATAGCTTTCAAAGATGATGCAACTCTTGAAATCGTTTGGACCGATTAATAGTTATTAATTCAGAGGGTTATGGTCAAAATGTTTATTCGCTGTGAGATTTACCAACTGCAACTTTAAAGATATTCTTGGAGCATCTCTTGCGCAAAGGCCATGCGAGTAACAGCCAACAAATTACCAGCATTGGGATTTACCTGTTTCCGGTAACGCTGTCCATCTCTGCACATGGCTGGCCAGAACTGATCAACTAGCAATGCCGGCTGTGGCACGCCCTGTACCCTGGCGCCGCTAGCGCTCGGCCGCGCAAAAAATTCGTCTATTCTCAATTGTACTTGTAAGTGGACGGATAACACGCCCACATACTCATGAAATTGCAGTGCCAATAAATGAGGAAAAGCTGCTGAAGATAGTGCCAAGTTTTTATATGCATATACTGAAATGGTGCACCGATGGTAATTTAGGAGCTGTTATCGGCGAAGTATGGCTATTTGTGCATAAATTGTAAAATAATAGTCACACCAAGGAATCTGTACTTACATATGTAAGGATTTACAAGTATATCTCACTAGGGGAACATAGATAGTGCCTACAGGAAAATTATAGAAACTTTTGAAGAAAAGAGAAGAAACTGTATGAATGTTAAGAGTTCAGATGCAAGACGAGCACGAAGCAAAGCTGGAAAAACTAAAAGGTGGAAGGAGTATATAGAGGGTTTATACATGGCAAATGAAATTCAAGGCGATATCATATAACTAGAAGAGGACGAAGATGGAGATGAGATGGGAGGTATCATACTACACGAAGAATTTGACAACGCACTGAAAGTCGAAGCAAGGTCTCTCATGTAGAAGATATTTCGTCAGAACTGGTCATAGCCTTGGTAGAGACAAAACTCTTCCATCAGGTGTGAAAGATGTATGAGACAGGCTAAATACTTCCAGACTTCAAGACAAATGTAAAAATTCCAATTCCACAGACAGCAGTTAGGTGCGTGAACTACCGAACTATCAGATTCTTGATTTGTGTGGCCATAGCGTCAGTAGTTGCTTTGTAATTCTTGAGAGTATTTTTGATCTGCCGTTGCATCTACAAAAATGCGCGATTTTTTTCACCAGACTCGTTTCGCTTTATTGAGGTGAAGCATCATCAGTGGTCTGTAATTAGGTTATTTACATTTTGATTTGCTTTTACATCGAAAAACAGTTCGTTAAGAATAAATTGATTTGTACTTTGGGTGATTTTCGGTTGATTTCTCGCTTACATCGTGAAATACCGTCTGCTAACACATTGTTGTTTTTCTTTGTTAGACACTGTTAACTTTTGGTCTAATTTTTAGATGTTCGACATCACCATGCATTCTTATGCTTTTCGCAACACACTTTTATGCACACCACTGTATTCTGTTTGTTTTTGTAATTCATTGACCAAATAAATATTGGAAATCAGACTCTATATAGAATAACTGATGAAATTACATGAAAAAGAAGAGAGCCTTTTCCATCCTTCACCTCCTACCACTCTCCCATAACCCCCTCCCCTCCCCCCACTGATAGGTTCATCTCACGTCTCACTCCTCACCTCACCTTCTCCTCTAATTCACACTCCATCATGCTGCCATATACTTATGTCCACACATCATGGTTTCCCCCTGCTGTAAAAAGAAAAAAAGAACCGTCCATCGCTATTCCTTGCCTACTCTTACACAGTACATAAATACACAGAAAAATAATAAAACAGAATTACACACATACAATAATCTAATTTAAAAAATGTTGTAGGTCAAAGACAAAGTAATGGAATGGTTATGTTGGCAACACTACAAAACACAGAACGCAACACATACGTGAAGTACAAAAACAAACAGAACACAGTGGTGTGCATGAAAGTGAGTTGTGAAAAACATAAGAAATGCATAGCGCCGCAGAACATCTAAAAATTAGACCAAAAATTATCATTGTCTAACAAAGAAAAACAATGATGTGCTAGCAGACGGCATTTTCCTATCTATGCGAGAAATGAACCGAAAATCACCGTTAAGTACAAATCAGTTTATTCATAACGAACTGTTTTTCGATCTAAAAGCAAATCAAAATGTAAATAACCTAATTACAAACCACTGATGATGCTTTACCTCAATAAAGCGAAACGCGTGTGGTGAAAAAATCACGTATTTTTGTAGATGCAACGACAGAACAAAAATACCCTCAAGAAGTACCGAACTATCAGTTTTATAAGTCATGGTTGCAAAATACTAACACGAATTCCTTAGAGAAGAATGGAAAAAACTGGTACGAGGTGACCTTGGGGAAGATCAATTTGCATTTCAGAGAAATGTAGAAACACATTGAGGCAATACTGACCCTACGACATATCTTCGGCAAAGAAAAGGCGAACCTACGTCTACATAATTTGCAGACTTAGAGAAAGCTTTTGACAATGTTGACTAGAAGACTTTCATTGATGCTCTGAAGTTATCAGGACTAAAATACAAGGAGTGAAAGACTATTTACAAGTTGTGTAGAAAGTAGGCAGCAGTCGCAAGAATGGAGGGGCACGAAAGAGAAGCAATGGTCGAGAAGGGAGTGAGATAGTGTTGTAGCCTATTGCGAATGCTACTCATTCTGCACATTGAGCAAGCTGTAAAGGAAACCAAAGTAAAATTAGGTGTAGGTATTAAAATTCAGGGAAACGAAATGAAAATCTCTAAGTTTGCTGATGACATTGTAATTCTGCCAGAGACAGCAAAAGACTTGGAAAAGAAGTTGAACGGGACGGACAATGTCTTGAAAGGAGGATAAAAGATTAACATAAAAAAGCAAGACAAGGATAATGGAATGTAGATGAATTAAATCAGGTGATAGTAAGTGAATTGGACTAGGAAAGGAAACACTCAGGAGTGGTGGATACGTTTTGTTATTGGTGCATCAAAATAAAAGACGATGGGCAAAGTAGAGAGTATATAAAATGTAGACTGGTAATAGCAAGAGAAGCATTTCTAAAGAAGAGAAGTTTGTTAACATCGAGTACAGAATTGAGGCACTCGGAGCTAGATAATGGTAAGCCACAGAATGAGCGAATTGGAGATTTTTCCATACCTGTTAGAGCAGTGGTTTCCAACCTGGGGGTAATTACCCCCTGAAGGGTAAAATGAAAATTTTGAGGGGTAAAAACAGAAGTGTTCACCTTGCGTTTCGGTCAGGAAACTAAATTATCTTTAAAAGCCATTTCTGTTATAGCTAATTCGTGTAACACTGATTACGTAAGTTACCAAAAATACACCTTTTTAAATACTATAATTAACATTTGACACTATGTGGTGGAGATTAGAGCTTGTTACACGAATTTATGAACAAAATTTTCCTCAGATAGTCCACTTCGTACTATGCATCTACGACAGCAAAATGGAGACTTATGCATCACATATACTTAAATATCTCATTGAGAAGCCTTTTCTGAGTTGCAGATAGTTCCCTCAATAGCCCAGAAATTGCTTTATTATTCACTTCGCAATAATAAACGAACTAATTGACAGTGAACTCAACAGTAACAACGTTATGGCTACTCCACTGCTGTAGGACTTACACTGAATTATTTTTATTGTTATTATTATTAGCGGCAGTCTTGAGACACAGAACACTAACAGCCTGAAGCTGTCCAATTTCTGCCAATTTAGAAGTAAGGAGTCCAGCAATCAAGTGATTTTAAGCCGCAAGTTTAGCGCACATAACTAAATTTGGTTGATTTTAAATGCGGGTGATGAGTGTGGATGAAGCAAGTGTCGTGAGAAGTAGTGCACAGCAAGCATGTTTTATAACAAGTATCTATCCTCACTGTGGATAGTTATCTTTCTTTTTCGAGATGGAGTTGCAGGTAGCAATCGCGATGCACTGAAAATTGCATCCTCGTTCTATAAAAAAGCACTGTTAGGAGTAAGAAGTACAAATTGTCTCACTGACTCTTTTAGTGCACGGTTTAATGAAAAAGCTACAAACACTAAATATCATTCATATTTCGTCATTTAGAAAAAGAACTGTTCAAAGGAAGATTAATTAGGTGCTTATGTTGATGGTTGATATTGATGGTGGCATGGTTGGCAGGGAGGGTGGGGAGGGGGGGGGGGGGAGAGGGGAGCACTAGCTAATATCTGATTGCACTCAGGGGTAATGGTCTGAGAAAGTTTGGGAACCACTGTGCTAGAGGATGGAAAGCCACTGGTGGAGTAGTATTTGAAGAAACCAAGAGATGGAAGCACAGGCTCTGTTGTTTGGATTGCCCCAAGACACAGCACGCCATTTATTTTGCTCAAGTATGATAAACCGCAGCCAAGATGGAGATTTGCATAGGAAACAGTGAGGAAGTGATAAGGAAGCGGATGGTTTTGAGAGTGAATCTTCGTGCTTTGACAAGTGTTGCAGATGTACATCATGAACTACATAATGTGTTAGCTCATCATCCAAAATTGTTATGGCTTTCGTGGCCACTTGTTGACAAACTGTCTATTGACTTATGTCTCGGCTTCTTCAGTCGATGTTTGTCTGATGATCTGATTGACGTTTCGCCAGCACGAGTGGCTGGCATTGTCAAAGCTTCACCCTCCATTGCTGGTGGTGAACTGGAGCTGAGCTCGCGGCCGCAGACAATATGTACCTGGCGCGCCAACGTCCAAGACCTTCTCCGCGGTCATTTCCGGTGCGGTTCTGCTCTTGCTGCCTGCGACGGTCGTTCGCTGCAGAACGGGAAGCCAGGATCTGTTTACCTTAAGACTATCTTCTTTCTTGCTGAAGCTATTCCCGTGTTTTTGTATTTCTATCGCCTCTCTGAATAAGCGGGTGTGATAGCGCTTCTCTGCAGCCAGAACTTCCGTGTCGGCGAATTTTACTACATGGTCGGTCTCACACAGTGCGTGCTTTGCCATGGCCGATTTCTGCACCTGCCCCAGCCTGCAATGTCCCTTATGTTCTTTGATCCTGCTGTTAATTGATCCTTCAGCCATTCCGACACAAGCTTTTCCGCATGTGCATGGTGTGCGGTATATTCCCGATATTGCAAGTGAGTCCCTTTTCTCCTTTGCCGATCTAAGACACTCTTTGATCTTCTTTGTCGGTTTAAATATCGTCTTTACGCCTTATTTCCTCAATATATGGCCGATTCTGTCCGTCACTCTGGGAATGTATGGCAGAAAGGCCATACCCGACATTTCTATTCCTGATTTGTCGCTTCGCCCAGTGTTTTGGCTGTGTTACATTTCTAACGTAACTTGGGCAGTACTTTCCAGGTGTCTCGTCTGAGGTGCTGCGGCTCACATATTCATCCTGATCGCTTTACAACTATATTAATCAAGCCTCTTTTCTGGCCCAGATGGTGGTTAGGTAAATTGTGCAGGTATCGGTCCGTGTGTGTCGGTTTTCGATATCCGCTGTGTCCCAGGTTTTCACCATCCCTTGTGACCAGCGCATGTAGAAATGGTAGTTCTTGTCCTTCTCTACTTACATGGTAAATTTTATGTTGGCATGGAGGCTCCTCAAGTGTCTTAGGAAGTCACCGAGCTTTTCTTCACCATGGCTCCACACAACGAAAGTATCATCGACGTATCTGTACCACACCATAGGTCCAGCGCCTGTGCTTCAAAATGTTCCATGAAGAAGTTGGCCACCACTGGACTGAGTGGACTACCCATAGCGACGCCTTCCAGTTGTTCGTAGGAAATGCCAAAATGGCTCTGAGCACTATGGGACTTAACTTCTGAGGTCAACAGTCCCATAGAACTTAGAACTATGTAAACCTAACTAACCTAAGGACATCACACACATCCATGCCCGAGGCAGGATTCGAACCTGCGACCTTAGCGGTTGCCCGGTTCCAGACTGTAGCGCCTAGAACCGCTCGATCACACCGGCCGGCCGGCAGGAATTGCCATTCCACGTGAAATAGCTCATGGTAAGACATGCATGAAAGAGCTTTGTGATGTCTTGCAGAGAAATGGAACCGATATGCTCCAGAGAGTCACTGAGTGGCACTTACGTAAACAAGGAAACAATATCAAAGCTGAAAAGGATGTTGTTTGGTGCAAGTTTTAGTTTTTCCAGCTTCTCAATGAAATGTCCCGAGTCCTTTATGTATGTATCAGTCTTCCCCACGTGCAGTACACCACGAGCCACAAGCAAGAGGGTTGCCATGCGCCACCGCCTCCGGCAGACATCTATGGTCTGAAGACGATCTTATAATAAGATCTTAACCGGTCACCATATTAAAAAAAATATGCGATGAAGACTCAAGACTGCTTCCAGTTTCTTTACTTTGGAATGTTTCCCCACATGCGGCTAGAGCAGAGAGACCCAGTGTTTTGCCAGTTTATACGTCGGTGAGCCAGGAGTGCTAACAATCGGTTGTTCGTTGTTCTTATGGGTCTTAGGTAATCCATACAGCCGAGGTTGTAGGGCTTCTATGTTGCGCAGGTTCATCTGTAAGTCCGCCGGCAAAGAAGACACCTTGATTAACCGCTTCGTATGCCGTGTGATACGCTGTGTCGGATCTGCGCTTCGTCTTCGGTACGTCGTCGGATCTAATAGGTCCTGGATCTTTTGCTCGTAATCTTCGGTCTTCATTACGACAGTCGTATTTCCCTTATCGGTAGGCAGAAACAATTTACTCCTGTCGGCGTTAAGGTTATTAACTGCTTGTAGCTACTCTTTCTTTAGATTGAAAGCTGGTGGTTTTGCTCGCGTGCAATATCCTGGCTGTTTCAGTGCGTATTTCTTCTTCTCTTTCACAAGAAAGGATCTGCATGGCCGCTTCGGTATTAGCAATGATGTCCTCCATAGGTATAGTTCTCGGGATTATAGCGAAATTCCCTCCTTTCTGAAGAAAAGATACATCCTCTTCGGTCAATTTTCGTTCAGTGAGGTTGACCACTTTGCGTAACGTCATCATCAGAGATAATCATCACAAACTGTAATTATGTGGCATGCCATAGTATATTATGTGGCAAAGTGGATTATCATGACAGTGCAAAACATTGTTAATACCAATAATTACTGGAACCGTGAACTATGGGACACTTTCTAAGATATTTATATGGAGGCCGTTAAGCATAAACGATTGTCATACTTGCGATGGGCATCACTAGGTGCCCGCTATAGGGACTTGAGACGCCCTGCTAACGAACGGCTGTCAGTTACACTCCAAACATAACACTTTATTTAGTTGTCCAAACATTACAGAGCAAAATGAAAGTTTGACCATCGACAGAAAACGTATTTAATTCTAAAACGGCTGAAGGCCCATGAATTAAATACAATTGCTATAATTTTTTTTTTTAGACAGAAGTCTCTAGGCCTTAGATAGTATTTAAGGCCAAGCGATGTAAGACTTGACTAGTCAGATTAAATTTTTAAAAGCGGCTGAAGGCCCATACATTTAAATGGAGGATACTGCCAGTTCTGGACCAAATCGCTGGTGTCAGTATCAGCGTTCAACTAACCTTTGATGGTAGCATCAGTATTTCGGGAATTCCATCCCTTTCTTGTATTTCCTGAAATTCCCTCCCCCCTCCATCCTGAGACCAATGTCGATATGTGACGTCATCATGCTCTCAGCCAGTTGTATTGAGGCCCTGAAGCACTGAAATTTTAGCCAATGGCTCGCAAGTTCAGCCGCCTACCCATCTAGTAATTTTAATTTTTATAATTCAGTTGTGTGAGTGCCATCATTATGACATATGTGAGATGATAACAGCAGTAATCACATGGACAGAATAAGTCTGACAGTAAGTGCTTGTCTTCAACTCGCATGTTTCTTTCCTTGTGGAAAAACGAGTGTAACAGCTTTCTTAGTTTGATCTGATTCCTCATGCTTGTTGGGAAACAGGAGTTCCGAGGATGTTATTGTTCAGTCACTGATACGAGATTTCCTGCTGGTCCAGCAGGAAGGTTTGGGTATAAGAACAAGGAGACTGATTTAGAAGTTATCATACGATTCTGTACCTTTGGACAGTTAGCATCACAGTCGCTGTCTTGAGAAAGATAGTCAGTACCAGAAGAATACTGTAAGAATCTATACATATATACTTTTTGCTCATCAGTTACTATGCTATATTACATGAAATCAGGAATTCCACTTTACAGATCTTGAAGAATCTGGGGTGTCCAGTATGCACTGCAAGACTGTTGGAGTTGGAGAAAGGGTGATACCCTCCTATATTCAGTACATAACATGTCACCTGCAGATTTGGAGCAACAGTGCTGGTTAATCTGGAGGACTGTGATATATCTACTGTCAAAACTCTTGAGCATATGTCTCACTGAACTCGACTTCTTCAACAAATGTAAATTGAGCATAATATACCACAGAAGACAGAATAACACACACACAGATACAGTCGATTTTGAAAATATTGGTATGTAATTGTTTGTGTATATAAAAATGCCAGTTTGTATTCACAAAGTTTCACACAGTGGAAAGATAAGAGGTGTGAATATCGTAAAGCAGTTACAGAAGTGAACAACCGAATAATACTATCAATTCAGAGACAGTGCTTTACTGATTCTGAACACTATGTTGTTTTTTTAGTATGTGATAGGTATGAGTGTATTTACTACACAGAACTACTTCTGTTATCAGTATAAGAAGCTAGTAGATTGCTTCATTAAAGATATATTATACATAATGTGCACAGTTTGCATACAACATGCTGTTCAGTGCAGTTTTGATTTCGTTAAAGTAGATACAACAGTGAAATCTTTGTGGTTACAGGTATATGCTCAAATTAGAAGAAACTAAAATCAACATTAGATCATGCTGTAAAAAGTGTGGAGGACATGTAGAATACGTCTAAATTCGTGTATACACACAGTGTAAATTTTTATAGTTTCCTGTGCAAATTTTTATACAATACAATTATTATTCCTTATAAACTGTTTCTTTTTCCTTCCATTCCTCTATAACATATTAAAATAAAAACGTAATCTGGATATAGTTGTGTGTGAGGTAAGAAAAGATTATTTTGTATGAGAGACAACACAGGTATGTACAGACAACACAGGTGTGTACAGGCAACACAGGTGTATACCAACAACAGAGGTGTGTGAAGTATTCTAATGCATAAAATAAAGATTTTCACGTGTATTAAAATGGTCCATAACTTTGACCTTGGAATCATGTAATATTATGTCAAGAGTATGTTTATATACATGATCATCTTCGGCTTTCCCTGAAATAATTTATCATTTTTTTTACATCAAAAATTTTCGAAATAAACATAATTATACTTGCTTATTACTATAGTGCTAACATGTATCATCTAGCGTTTACCATTTACTGTTCAGCACTTACCATTTAGCGTATAGCATTTATCATTAATCGTTTAGAGTTTAGCATTCAGCATTCACCATTTAGGATTTATTGTTTAAGCCTTTACAGCGTTTAGGTGTTTAGTGTTTACTTTCTACTATTAAGTGTTTAGTGTTTACTGTCTAGGACAAACAAGTGGTCTGTTTCCTTCATCTTGGACTTTTAGTACCTGCACTATGATTGGCTGGAGATAAAGAGGAAATGGGAGTAGAGGGGAAGAATTTTTTAAATTTTCCATTAATTAATTGAAGTATTTCCACGATCACAGACTTTTTAATACCAAACTGGAGATAAGGAGAACAGCACTGTGATTGGATGGACATAGGGGAAAGGGCGGGTTAGTTCTGCCATCTTGGATTTTCAATATTGTGCTATAATGGGCTGGAGAAATGGAGAGGATATATGGCTCCTCACTGACAAAGATGTGGTGTTAGTGATAAGAATGATGAACTGAGTACTAGGTCATTGACAATATGATGCTTGACCATCATGTGATGATACTGAAAAAAAAAGATGACTGTATTCAATATCAAAGAGGTCAAGAATGAACAGGTAGTAGTAACACTGTACCAGTTCTAGTTCAAGGTCATTTTAGATCCAGAAAGCCCACTGCCATCCTACTAAATACTATCGATGAGATCATCAAGGAAACCCTGGTCCACATTGTCCCACTCTTCACTGACAGGTCTGTGTTAGTCACACAGAGGAGGAGGAGGAGGAGCTTAGTGTTTAACGTCCCGTCGACAACGAGGTCATTAGAGACGGAGCGCAAGCTCGGGTGAGGGAAGGATGGGGAAGGAAATCGGCCGTGCCCTTTCAAAGGAACCATCCCGGCATTTGCCTGAAGCGATTTAGGGAAATCACGGAAAACCTAAATCAGGACGGCCGGAGACGGGATTGAACCGTCGTCCTCCCGAATGCGAGTCCAGTGTGCTAACCACTGCGCCACCACGCTCGGTCACACAGAGAACCTGGTCATTGTTGATATCCAAAAACAGCTCATTCCAGTTAACTGCAGACATATTCCGCTGAGTCCATGTCCAGAGAACAGGCAGGCCACTCCACTCTGGTGATCCTAGCACAATGAAAGAATGTGTTCATGAGAACAGCACATGATTTATCATTTATCAGAATTAAATTGTCACAAAAATCTCGAGGGAAAGGTCCCACTGTTGGTTGCAGAATTTCATCTGTGTACTGTAGAGCAGTGAGACTGCCCTTAACAATCATGAGAACTTTATGGTGACCCCTTGTAATACCTCCCCAGAACATCATTCTATTACCACATCGTTGCATATGAGGGGCACAATGTTAGTTGCATTTGGTATTACCAGGCTGTCTTCATACACGTTTTCTGCGATGATCAGAGTACAAATAGATCAGAGTTTTTTCTGTAAACAATACCAAATGTCAACCATTTGGCACCCGTTCACATGATTTCTTGACAATCTGTTACGGAGACCATGTTGTGAAGTAGAGCATGGCATTCGCAATGGTCATCATGAATGGAGATTCAGATCATGTGATGGTCTCATAACAGTGATTCATTGTTATGATTGTCTTATGTGACATGATGGATTTTCACTCTACTGTTCTACAGATCTCTGTAAACTGCCTCTGCTGGTGCTTTACTTTCAACTGAAGTGCTGAAATCCATTTGAGTTTGAAGTTCTACCTGTAGGCAATGCCCATGGTAACTGTGTGTATGTTTACAATCAACATCAGGGGTGGGCCTCTGATTGTTACAGGAAAGGACACAATAGCAACATGTTTGCTTGAAATACTGAAATGAGGCAACACATTTCCTAACGTGTGCATATGCTACTAGCAAACTGTGAAATGTGGTGTTTTATAGAAGGGCTAGGCACTACACAACATACCCAAAATCATTAGGCAGAGTAAGAAATACATCTCATTTATTACTTTTTCTAAGTATTTAATAGACAGCCAGTTATGTTTGAGACAAGGTAAAAAAACATAATTTAAATATTTTGACAGTTACAAGATGCAGAGACATCATTGTTGTAACAATTTCAGTCCTGTTTTCTTGTAGTTCAGTTGCATGATAGTGTCACTTTCGCTAAAATGGAAGCTGCACATGATTATTGTGGAAATGTTGTGCTTGATGATCATGCAAATAAATGAAACGAAAACGTTACAGAGAGTTACTGGTAATAGGACTTATGAAGTCAATGTACAAAACTAAATGCCACAACCCCAGGTATTTGTGTGAAAACATAAAAGTTACTTGAAATTCAAAACGTCATTTCAGTCAGTTGTGTAAAGTCTAGAGGGTAGGGATGCTCAGACATAAGACAATATGGAATGATGACACAATTCTACACAAACAATTCATTAATGTAAAAAGCCTTAATTTGTGCAATAAATGTGGCCCATAAATAAGCTGATACTGGAGGGAGTGTAACTACACTATCAAATCAACTTCACGTCCAGTTCACTGGGGCAGTACAATATAGTACTTAGGCACAGACAGTCTGGAACATCACTTTGTCCACTGAGAAGGCTGATACATGTGAGTAACTCTGTCACCTGAGATTCGCAGCTGAATGCATAAGCATCCTTAAGATCTGAGGCTGGACATAAACAGCCACCAGTGGTGATTGCCCTTAGCCACGCCACATCATGGTTGGCTACAGAGGCTGGCTGTTAAGCTTCTAATACTGTCTGTGCTGATGACAACATTGAGCCTCATGATGCGAGACATTGATGACACTACATTTCTGCCTGCTGCAATAAATAAAGCATAAAAGTAGAAAAGTTTCTAACTACATGAACTCTGGAAGTTCAGATTCAGATACTGTTTATTATATGTTTGTAATAATTGTAAAAGAAACTGTTTTTAATTGTTTATTACATGTTAGTAATAGTTAAAAGACTATCATAAAACATCTACTTCAGGATTAGCCAATTTTCACACACACACTTGTGATAATTTCCATGTTTTGTTTTAAGTTTCTTTGTATATATAAATTTCTGCTTTGAACTTGTTGTTTCATTGTAATGTTATACTTTGCTCATGTCCATTTTGCACTTTATATATTAACTATGGAAAGAATTAAATTAAAATTAAATTAAACACCCTGCTAAAAAGTCAGAGACGTCATTTATATTGCCTAGGTGTTCTACACATTTACTTGACTGGACACTTTGCTGGTAACAGACATAACAATAATTGAGGAAGTCTAGTGCTCTCTGAGATGAAGGGGTTTGGCACAGGAGAGGAATTCCTGGCAGGCCGAAGTAAACCAATCAGAAGACAGAAAAAAATTACGAATACAAAAAATAAAGATATTTGAGCCTAGTCTGGTTCATCTACCTGTCTTGTAAGCTAGCGTGTTGCGCGTTTTCCTTTTTTGCCCAACAGAGGTTTTTTTAATAATTTTCTGGTCAGCTAACTTCCACTTGTGGCCCACACAGGTGCTCTCCTCGACTGCCTTCTTCTCCTAGCTTCGTATGCTGTATTGGCGAGTGTGAAAATATTTTCCTTTGCTAATAGCAAAAATGCTGCTGTGTATATATACAAATTCCTCTTCTATGTAGAAGGCAATCACCTTTCCTGCTGGTGTAATAGCGTTTATAAATCTGCATTCTATGTACTAAATGAGTTGAGGTTTCCCATTCTTCTTTAATAAACAATTTCCTACCTTAAAATATCGTCTTCTTTGCGATTATTTGAGTTGATAAAGGAAAGCAAATTCAAACACAGACCTTTTGTTTTTATACATTTAAATAATATTATTATCTTGTAAAATTGTGCACTAGAATGGGACTCGAACCTGGGGCTTTACTGTTCCGCAGGCATCTCCTACTTCGTGAGTCGTGTCCGGTGGTAGCTCAGCATGTCCCGATACAGAACTAGCCATTCCTTATAATAAATAAACAGAGTGATGTTCTCATCGGCGGATTAAAAGATGCCATGCGATACCCGCACAGTATCACTGAAGATTAACAACGAATAAACATATCGAGAAAGAAAGAAAGAAGGGTGCTGATAACCTGGCCGTTGAGCATCCGAAAGCTACACACAACACTCACTCACACACACACACACACACACACACACACACACACACACACACACACACACACAGAAAGAAAAAAGGCGAAAAAAGTTAGCTTAGTGCATCTGATCATCCCAACCCACATTAAGTATTCATGTCGCTATGGCTCCGGGCCTAAGTGTGCGTCTTTAGATCTTGGGACTCAGCGTCGAGTCTGGCATCTGGTAGGCAATATATTTTGTACTTGCGTTAGAGAATTGTGTGTTTACATTGAGGTAAGATTTATTTCATTTCTGAGATCTCTTATTTTATTTGCCTGTTTCATCGTCTCCACTGGTTTATTGCGATGTACACTACAACAAAAACCTACATATTGCTATATGTATATGAGTGTAATTTGTTCTAACGGGCATGAACGCACCGCGAAGACTATTATGATTATTCAGTACAGAGCGCTCTTCATTCACCGACCTTGTGTGGTACTCCACGAAATGAGGCTAGCAAAAAAAGGAAGTGCTCTAGGGGGCAATACTTTGGTAGTGTGTGCCAAATGAGAATCTGCACCGAGGAGAGAGGCATGCTTTTGTTGCCCATGCAGTTGTGACTAACTACTGTGCCACGGTACCGTAGACAGCTAACTCCACATCGTACTTCCCTCATATTTAGTGGTAAGAGGGCCCAGTTGACAGCTCGTCAAAAACTGGACATGGATCAAGCATGGAAACAGGAAGGAGGTGTACTGAAATTGTGAAACAAAAGCGAAATAGAGACATTGAACGGTCTAGGCGCAAGAAGTGCATGAAGAGTGGAAGATCCGTGGAGTCGTGGTTAAGTTTAAAAAACGACATGTCCTTAGCTTGAGTGATAATTTTGTGCCCGAAGAAGAATACTCCATATGAAAAAGAAAAATAATTAAGTGCATAATGAAGTAACATACATTATTTACAGAATGATCGTTCGATTGTGAATGTAACTGTGGAAACTGTGAAAGAAAATACAGACCCTCTTTTGTGGCAAAAAAGTTGTCACAGTATTGCAACAAATGAAAGCAACACTTTCACAATCACTTACCTATGCTCTGTCGAAACATAATTTTTTATGAAGTTGCGTTCCGTTCGAATGTTTTGACTCTTGAATTTTTTCGTTGCAACACTTGTTTTCATTTCTGTTAGACGTCTGTGTGGTATCTCGCTTGCTCTCACTATTCATTACACATACTTGCGACGGTAATGTATTCTTAGCACATGACTCATATTCTATAACCAATGATAGTATGATAACCGCGAAGACTACAGAAAGAAAACTTGTTTGAATGATGGCACGGACAATTCATAATTTTGTGAAAAAAGTGGCACGAGGGAATTTTGAAACTTTTGAACCTGGGTCTTCCGTTTGGCAGTCAAACATCTAGACCACTTTTTTTTTTTCGTTTGGTCGTGGCCTATGTCACATGGTCACATGACACCCATGTTCGTCATTGATCCATCCACTCACCAGTTTTTTTATTACAGACAACAGTCACCTCTGTAAGCGAAAGCACCCGCTTCTCTTCTACTCCGCTCGATGTTGCACTTCTTAGTTTTGCACCTTTCTCTGAGTATATTTTGCTTTTTTTTTTTCACACTTCAGTACACCTTCTTCCTCTTTTCATGCTTCATCTGTGTTCAATTTTTGACGGGCTGTCCACTGGACTATGTTACCACTAAGTCTTAATGGGTGCGACGGAGAGTTTCCCTTGTAAGCAGAGAACTGCGTTCGAATCCCACGCTAGGTACAAATTGTCGCCAACAAATTCCTTCATTATCCAAAGGCGGCAGAGATTGGAATTTCTTCTTTGCGAAATGACTACGCATTGTGTCATAAGTAGATGAATACAAGTTTCCGTATTGCATCGCTACGGATAAATATCGGTTTATTAAATAACGTCCGTAAACGAAAAAAAGAAGCAGAACAAAAGAAACAAAAAATTAGATCAGCTTTTGTTCGATTGCAGTGAGGACAATAATCTTCTAGCTTCTACGTTTACAACCATGTTCAGAATAGATGTTCGAAATTTACACCACTTCCTTGAAAGCAAATATGCATCGCTCAATCCTTTCATGCGCACACTCCAAACTACCCTCTGTGTTATGGGTGTTGTCAGCAGCAACGGCTATGAGGGATATGAAGTCCATTTGGGACTCTACTAGCATGCTGTTAATTAGCTTCTTCACACGAGCAAAAAAAAAAAAAAAAAAAAAATCTAATGGTCTTTAACCGGGGATCGTGCTGGCCAGCAAATTGGTTCACATTGTCCAATCCACTCTAACAAAATACTCATGTTACTTTGGCATAGTGCGGTGGAGCTCTCTTACATCCAGAGTAGCATCTTCAAGTGGCTCTCGCAGCATCTCTCCCAAAAACATGGGGTAATTACGGCAATTCACATTATCAGATCAAATGTGTGGTCCTGTTATTTGCTTGCCTAAAATTCTCACCCATACATTAACCTTAAATTTGACTTGATGGCCGTGATTGTACATTTGATGTGTGTTAGAATCTGACCAATAAATGTTATTTTTGGTGTTGAAGATTTCTTCATTATCAGCTGTTGTTTCATCAGTAAGGAAAACTATGGGAGTAAAATTAGAGTCATATTGGTGTTGCGCACGAAACCATTCAGAAAATTCCGTACAAAGTGAATAATCCCTTTCGTACAACTTGTGTACTTTAACCTTATCGTATGCTTTCAGTCCTTTTCTTTTCCACACATGCCATACTGTTGACCGTGAAATACTCAATTGCCCCAATGCTTGTCATGTACTTACACGCCGTCGAGGGCCAGCTTTACTGGCATGTCCAAGATATTGGAAGGTTGTGCAACGTCCTGTTAGAAAAATTATTGAATTACTGTGCTGATAAATCTGTTTCATTATTTGATTTTCAAACAGCTGAGCAAAACTGAACATACTCAGACATTTCGCTCTTTACCTACTCTGATCAACACTAAACTGACACACAATATTTCTTTAGTGCAACGCAATCTGACTTTCAGTAATCCCTACAAAAGAATGGCCCTAACTAACATTAACCTATACCTTTCATGAATCACTTACCTCAGAAAAATCTTTGTTACTCGAACTACTGCAATACAGCGAGTGCCACTACTGCCAGCTAAATAAAAGATTCAAACTACTGAAGGCCCTAACTACTGATAGGCATAGTTAGCAAATGAAAGATTTTGATAGAGAACAAACAATGTATTTTCCTTAATAGTGTTCAAAAGTCATAATATATATAGCAGTTCATGACATCCATTCTTACAAATGCACTGTTTCTGATGGACACATGTCCAGATCATCCGCTCTCAAAAATCCGCCATCTCACTTCCCCACATCCACCACTGCTGGCGGCTCACCTCCAACTGCGCAACACTATGCACTGTTAAAATCCAGCTGCCCAACGCTACAATAGCGACTATTGCAACAATGCTGACCAGCCTCAGACTGCACACAGCACAGTCAGTGATTTTCATATAGAGCGCTACGTGGCGTTACCAATATAAAAACCTAAACAGCCTACTTATATAGCCCCCATGCTCCCCACAAAAAATTTTACAAATAGCTTTGGGCCATGGCCAATACAGATTTGAAAAATTTTTTCGTAATTACATTAACAAAGATATCAAATGCACACACTTATTGACACAATGTTGGTCAAAAGCTAAAATTTTCTCACAGTCCATAAAGACAGTCCTGATCATCCATCACAGTAAAATGGCAGTTTTTTTTCTCAAAGTCTGAGCAGTAAAAGAAAATGCACATGGACGCAGTGGATTTCCATGCAGTCTTGAAGAAGTAGTGTTGTCCTTCCAACGGAAAGACAGTGCTGACTCTTGACATGCAGACAGGTAATGGGCCACAACAGAGCAAACCCACAGCAGAGTCAGTCGAAGTTTTGAAGAATATTGGTAGGTAGGTAATCACAGAGCAGACCCACTGTAGTCCTGGTAGAGATTACGGTATTGGTCGGCCACCAGAGGTGCAGACGCACTGCAGTCCTTGGAGAAATAATGGTATTAGTGGGCCATCAAAGATGCAGACCCACTGTAGTCCTTGTAGAAATAATGATATTGGCAGGCCATCTAAGATGCAGACCCACTGTAGTCCTTGTAGAGACGGCCAGCAACCATCTGTTGCGACTGTGCAGGTGCACAATCACCATCAAAGAGTCTTGCGGACAATATAGCAAGTCCATAAACCACCACTTGTTAACTCACAAAGTTTTTGGAATTGTCCTTAGAACCAGCAATGCTGTTAACCAGTCCCTTGCTGAATTATCACCACATGTACGAGCACTAACAGTCCCAACTTCTCATATACTGTGCATATATTATGACAAACAGAAACATGTGCAGTGAAATGACACTTAATTTGAAGAACTGGTGTCTATACAATTATAAATTTACAACATAAGAATACAATTACAAAGGTACAAAATACATCATTAAAGAACATAACAGTACAGATAACATTTGTAGTAACACAGGCTTTGCAAAAGAATAGAAATAAATATATACATCAGTGTTACAAGAATTATGACATAAGTAAATATATAAAATAATGAGAATAATTTTCGAAACATTAATTTCACATATAAGCATTGAAACAGAACAGAATTAATAATGTCTAAACATATTTATGAAGTAAATAACATATTATTAATGGAAATTGTATTTGAGGATAACAGTGGTCCTCATCATAGTGAATGTAGCTTAGTATTAGAAAAATTCTACAACATAAATCTTAGTAGCTAAACACATAAAGACAGGAAAAACACAAATACACAAGAGTACACAAACACATAGCAGAATAACACAGGAGGAAAGGACAGGGTTTCTTTTCAGTGTAACATTTGGTACTGCAGTCCAACCCAAAACCTCATTCCATAGACCTTTCGTCTTATTTCAACATTTGTTTCCACCAAAAAATCCTATCCAAGCATGCTTTCTGTATTTAAATGTTCACATATTTCTTACCTCATTATTTATTTTCCATTATCTTACCTCATTATTTATTTCCAAGAAAATCCTACCTATACCTGCTTTCTGTACTTTTTTCATATAACTTCTCAATGCATTTCTTCCAATTCATTGCAACTCATTCTCTTATATAGTCTACCCCCTCTTAAGCTAACTTAAATCTACTGAGCTCAGATGCTAAACTTAGGGACGAGGCAATGCAGCAGCACAAAACAATTAATACAAACAGCAATGAAAAAAATGGAAATTGTCAAAGCAAGCAGCAGCAAATCTAAATTAGCAGAGCAAATGCAACATTACAACTAATGTGAGCCAATGTGCAGCAACAAGAAAAATAAATCAGTAGTAAAACTGGCTTAGCAGAGTAATGCAAAGTGACATTCAGTAGCACTATGCATGGCAAACAGCAGCAGCAAATGCTATAAATTATACCTAAACATGGCAAAGTTCAAGCAGAAAAAAATATTAGACTAAAGACAACAATGCAGATAAGGGAAATGTCTATTCACATCTTAATGTCTATGTAATTAAAGTAGTGCACCACAAGAAGTTATTCTACCAAAAAAATTACCAAGTAGTTGAAAAGAAAATTATGTATGCAGTAACTGTTATTAATCCCTTCTTATTGTTCTTTCCTTTCCAAGTGCTCCTTTTTCGAAGAACATGGATCATAAAATTATTTAATAGATCTGTTGACAGAAAGTGTTCACATTAGCAAATGCATTTCATTTTTTTTATAAAACCAATGCTGCAACACAGCTAGAAACCAGATATCAAATGAAATAAGCAACTATGAAAAGCAAAGCATAAAAATATCATTCAATAGTCGTGTGACATTTCATAAGTTAGTCGAAATTCTCTAAACTCTTGTAGAAAGACGCTTGTCATAATCAGGTGTGCAGACGTAAGTATCTTTCCAAGTAATGAGCGTGTTGTATTTGCGATCCTTTCTACAAAGGAATGTCAATAGCGAGGTTAATGACCTCTTTTTTTCTCCACCTGATGGCTTTCTTTTGTCAGACAACTATCTCTCAGTTGGGCGCCCAAAACTCATTACGTCAAGGTCACTTACCTTTCTTACCGAAATATTTATGACAGCAGTTTCCGCTACAGTGACAGTCTCATAAAAAAAAATTTCACAGCCACGAATTTGTGTTACAAATCTGTAGAAACAAAATCCTATACATATAACAGTGTCCAAAACATTTTCGTCAGCATTGTGAAACATTCACGCATGTACACACATTTCATAACTCTTAAAATACGATTCTTGTTTTCCAACATCCTTTTCATAAATCAGAGTCCCTAACCACTACTCCTTATTCCTTATCTTATTACACATGTACATATTCATATTCAGCAACACGTCTTCAATATTTCATCCTAATAAATACATAGCATAATCAGATTCCTCATATAGCATCATCTCATTGATCATAAACATACTTCAAAAGCATAATACACATCGTCGTCGTAATAATAACACCATAACACCTCAGTCAAATCTCAAAATCGTCGTAGCTTTCTGCAATAATTCCAAAACCTAAAAAGAATTCTCTACCTCAAATGTACTTTAAAAATCATGATCCCATACCAAATACGTCATTGAAAGCTCTCATAGTATCACAATTGTTCCGAAAAAATATATGAACAGTTTACAAAGTACAGACAAAATACAATTTCATAAGTGTGAAGTTATCCAACTGTGTAATTATGAAAACATGTGTCACTGACATAGTTAAAAAAAATTTTTATCTCTCAGTTAAATTATCAAATAGCTGTGTAATTTATATGTTAGAGAAATATGGTACCGATGTGTAAAGTTGTATAAGCAAATACCATATTAGCTAGGGCTCCTTGTGCTTGCCAAACACATGGCACACAAAGTAGGCACGTACCCCCTGAGGATTAATGTAATTATAACCTCAGGTGTTACAAATTACAGCAATGGAATAAAATGTATCACGGAAAACCTTTGTATCACTGTAATTCAAAAATATTTAAAAATAAATGTTTTAAGTACAAAATTAATCACTCAAATGCGTGTCCTGTAGCGCTAAATGTGCGCCTTGCTGTAAGATAATTCTGTGGAACTGTCGTAGTTATCGTCCTCTGTAAGCTAAGTTCTGCTGAAGTCAATGTACTCACCTCCTCATAAACAAAAGTGAAATGCTTTGCATATAGATATCTTAGTTATTACGCTTATTGCCATGATGAAGGAAGTACTGTGCTGTAATGTGTTGTTGTGCTACGGAAAAGGCTGTCTCATTGTAGCTATACCACAAAAGTTACTACTAAAACATGTTTTACTTTCCAGAAGAATTCAGAAAAACTGTGCAGATGTAAAACAGATACAGCGCAAAAGCAACAATGTAAATTGTGTCACACATTAGTAGCGTCGTGATATAATCGTGTAGCTGTCAAAGAAACCAAATACTAAGTCATCTCTAATCTCACAAAAACTACTTCAAATAAGGAATGTCTTTTCAAGTAAACCAAAATGTAGCATTAAAATCTCATTAGCAGTACCGGTACATGTTCTAAGTATGTGAGCCTTATAGTTGTTATGTAATCGTGCAACTAACAAGCAAGAATGTACACTCACAGTAACACTTTGTCGTCTGTTCACTATAAAAATGCACTCGTAAATACTGTCTAAATATGTTCCCTAGGTTCTAGACTGGAAAGTTAACTTCAAAACATTGTTGAATTTTAACAGTTTCTCAGTGTGACAAATTGTACTAGTAGCGTGAGGTGAAAAATTTTATGGCAAAGACTAAGTTAAAAAGTAGATTGTCTCTCAAGAAACGGTTTTACATGTTAAATGTGGTGCAATCCTTTACCCTTTCTAGTGCGCACAGTTTCAACTTCAAAGTTATTATCATGTTGTATACGTCGGTAAGGAATGCTAAAATTTTCTCAAGGTTAGCGTCTACGTTATTTTTTGCTGAGCCAGCCGGCGCACATGGCTGCCTGCGGTGCGAGTCATTGTCTGTCTCTTCGTTGGCGCGCGTCGTTATTGGGATTTGGAGATCTAACTCCTATAAATTCACCTTGCCGAGAGGGCCCAACCCTGTTTGAATCCCGCCAGCTCTGATGAAATTCAGGTCTGTCGTTATGATTATATCGTCTGTCGTCATGTCGGTAATTTCTGTAATTAATTTCTTGTCGGTCACGTGGTGGAGCACTTCTTCCTGAGTCGTAACTGCGCGGAAGACTGTTGTGTCTGAAGTTATTCTGCCTCCCTTGATAATAATTATTTTGGTTCCCATATTGTCTGTTTCTATGGTTGTCTCTGTCATATTCGTTACTATGGAAAAGCGATCTTTCTCTGTAACTATTATTCTGCCAACGGTTGTCATACGGGTGGTGTCTGTTTTGGTCACGATTTGTGTTGTGAGAATAGCCTTGTCGTGTCCAGTTATTATTTCTTTCATCGCGGAATTGCGACGGATGTGACCTGTAATTGTTGTGTTCCTGTTTCCGCTTTCCGCGATTGTCAGTGTCAATTTCTAATTCTTGTAAGAGTCCCTGAAAAGCTTCAATGTCGTCTTTGCAACGTCATGCCAAAATAATATGTCGTAAATGTTCAGGTAATTTGATTAAGCAAATGTGGATGAGTTCTGAGGGGCTGTATGGGTTCGACAGGTACTGATTCTTGTGCAACATGTCTTCAAAATATTTCACAAGACTGGAAAATTAAGATTGTTCGAAATGTTTCATCATTATGATGCTATGTTTTACTCGGTTTTGTGTAGCTTGAGACCAATATGCTCCGTGTGACCACTATGGTCGCAGGTTCGAATCCTGCGTCGGGCATGGATGTGTGTGATGTCCTTCGGTTAGTTAGGTTTAAGTAGTTCTAAGTTCTAGGGTACTGATGACCACGGATGTTAAGTCCCTTAGTGCTCAGAGCCATTTTTAGACCAATATGCTGAGAGGAAAGCATGGTACAATTCTCCTTCACTGTGGCAATCGTGAATGACCGATCGCATTCTTACAGCTGGTTCATTCACTAAGTAGCCACACATAAATTCTAATCTGTGCTCTAATGATCAGTTGGGAGGAAAACAATGAGAGAATTGATGGAGCCATGCTTGTGGATGAATGTCGTTGCCAGAATTCTTAAATGTTTTGAATTTACGTGTAGTAATGAACAGCTTATAGTCAAAATCATCATGTCGGCGAGTCGCTTGTCGGTCATTGTTACGTCGTTTCGGTGGTTCCATCTCAAAATTAGGTGTACCTTGCCAATTTCTTTCATAATTTCCGAAGTGCCCTGTGTTATTATTTTGTGGCTGTTCCGTATTTCTATGTCCCTCTTCCCATATTGGAGCGCGAGTGTCGTCTGAAATACGTAATTCTTGTATTACCTGTGTCAGCCGATCTTGTACTTCCCGGATTTCTCTTTGGTGTTGCGTATTAATTTGATTCTGATTTTGTTTGAATTTACTAATTTGTTCGCACTCTTCTGTGTCATTAAAGACTACTGGTTTTGTGTCATTCAGATTATCATCTACCTTCGTAGATAAATTATTTACCTGATCCGAAAGTTCAACTACTTTTTTTGATAATGAACAAATTTCGTCCATGTGTCTTTCTGAACCAATTTTCAGAGTATCTACTGTGTCCTTTAAGTTCTTCTGAGTTTTTCATAGTTGCGTAACCGAATCGGTAGATGCAACTGAGTCAATTTTAGCTTGCAAGGTCTCGTGATTTTCTTGAACAATAGTTTGCAGTTCTTTTATGGCTGCTTCGTGATTCTGTAATGTATTTTCATGCCGCGAAAAATAGGTTGAAAATGCTCACAAATTTGTGTTTTTACGTCATTACAGACGTTTTGGCATTTCGATTCAATGTTATGTAACTCAGCAGCTAAATCTTCACGTGTTTGTTCAAGTATGGTGTCTAACTTTTGAGATTTTGTTCCATTATATCTAACTTTTGAAGCTTTTGCTGTGTTTGTCTCTGATTTTGTTCCATTGTGTCTAACTTTTGAAGCTTTTGCTGTGTTTGTCTCTCATTTTGGTCCATTTCTTGCATTAATTGCAATAATAATGTATTAGTATCTGGAATCTGTTTCTCTATGCTTTTTGGCTGTGCATTTTCACCGGCAACATTCACATTTTGACAAGCAGAAAATGTGTCTTGACTCATTTGAAAAAACGGTGAGGACCCAGAACCTGAGTCTACAGTATTTGCAATATTGAGATCCGTGTTGCCGACGGATCGATCGATAATGCTTCCCTGTTCACTACTTGTTTCACTGTCTACACCATTACTTGCTGCCCGCTCCATTTCCCTATGCACAATTACCAAATTACTACTTTGAATGTCTGTTAATTCATTACACAGTGGTGTTGATAAGCTACGCTCGTTGTCACTATTATTTCTCAGTTTACTTTGGAGCCTAGTGTTACGTTTTTCACACGCCATTATTGTCACAATATTTCACATGACAACACAGAAAAGCACAATTTGAAGAGCAAAATAAGAAAACACATTAACATAGCACTGAAAATAATATCTAGTTAATTGCAAGCGCAGCTGCAAATACTTGGTGCAAATCTACATGCATGCCATAACTGTTTTACTGTACAACAATGAAAAACTACAACTACAAAGGAAATTCTCCTTATGATTATGTGCTAGCAATAAACAATAGCTACACTAATTACACAATCTACAAGAAAAAATCAGAAGATTCCAGGTTCGAATCCTGGCAGGGTCGCCATATGTCTCGTACCCTAAGAAAAATTATTGAATTACTGTGCTGATAAATCTCTTACATTATTTGATTTTCAAACAGCTGAGCAAAACTGAACGTACTCAGACATTTCGCTCTTTACCTATTCTGATCAACACTAAACTGACACACAATATTTTTTTAGTGCAACGCAATCTGAATTTCAGTAATCCCTACAAAAGAATGGCCCTGGCTAACATTAACCTATACCTTTCGTGAATCACTTACCTCACAAAAATCTTCGTTACTCGAACTACTGCAATACAGCGAGTGCCACTACTGCCAGCTAAATGAAAGATTCAAACTACTGAAGGCACTAACTACTGATAGGCATAGTTAGCAAATGAAAGATTTTGATAGAGAACAAACAATGTATTTACCTTAATAGTGTTCAAAAGTCATAATATATATATAGCAGTTCATGGCATCCATTCTTACAAATGTACTGTTTCTGATGGACACATGTCCAGATCATCTGCTCTCAAAAATCCGCCATCTCACTTCCCCACATCCACCACTGCTGGCGGCTCACCTCTAACTGCGCAACACTACGCACTATTAACATCCAGCTGCCCAACACTACAATAGCGACTATTGCAACAATGCCGACCAGCCTCAGACTGCACACAGCACAGTCAGTGATTTTCATATAGAGCGCTATGTGGCGTTACCAATATAAAAACCTAAACAGCCTACTTACAGTTGAAATTAATGATAATAATTCGAATGCGACGGGAACATCCTGAAATACAGTATGAGTGGAAAAACTGTAGCAATCTTTAGATAAAAAAAAGTTTTAACTATCGTACATACCAACGAAATTTAATTTTTAAGCAGTAACATAAAAACCCGGAAACAATTAGCAACACAGTTGGGATAATTTCATACGCTAGAAGTTGCCTGATAATTACACAGCATATTTGATCACAGCTGTAACTTACCCCAGTACACGTTTGTCTTCATTGTTCTCATAAGCGCAGGGTCCTTGTTTCACGCTTCGACGATATACGATTCGTGAGAAAGTAAGACACGCTGTTGGAAACGTTCTGCGTAAGTACGTCTTGTTGCAGGCGTATTGGAATTAGCTGCGCCCTGATAGAGGTGCATGTCTGCAAGCTATTCAAGTGTAGACCGATTCATCGTACTCTTGTATTACCACTACCGTGGGCACTACCGTATCACATCGAATAATAAAAGAATGAAAACAGAGAAGCTTATCGGAGTCATGTGTAACACTGCCCCCTACTGTCGAGGGTAGGATCGACAAGCCCAACCCTTGCAAGAGCGGCAAAGTACATCATTTGGTGACGTCACAAGTTCAAAATCTGTCCTACACTTCTGGGATATTTCTCGACATTTTCGGTCACCTGTGTCTTAAATTACGTGTCTCAGAGTCATCTACGTCGCTTCGGGGTTTTTTTGAATGTTAATAAGAATCTCCATGTATATACTGATAGAAATAATCCAGTGACAAGGAGAACACGGAAAGAGCCATAACCCGATTTCTGAGAAACATTGCTCAGTGGAAGACCGGGCAAAATAAATGGACACGTGACTCAGCATATACGTACATACTCGATTGTTTATTAGAAAACGAGGACTGAAGTTTTTCAGGTAATTTATATGTCTTTCTGCGAGTAAGTAGTTCAAGCGAAGCGGTGACACAGTGCATAGTGTCACGGCCTTAACCTTTGTGCCACATGTTCGAAACATGATTACGTTTTTTGTTGTCGTTTTGAATTTATCTATCCACGACCGTAGAAGATTACAATACGAATGTTTTCCAATGTATACTGAAATCGTGTCCTAATTGTATGTCTGGTAAATGAATTAAAAAAGACGATAAATGAATGAGAAAATAGTTTTGAAATTGATTTCAATGAAATTGCTGCATATCAATGAAATTGATCCATAATCCACTCCAAGCACTACTTTTCGGATAATTATCCGTCATGCATAGTTTACTGTGAAATTATTGTCAACGTCTGAAATCTTCAGCAATGTCACAGTCGTTTCTTTCCCGAGTGAGATTCATATCTACAAATGTCACTGTCGCAATGGTCGTGGGGTTCGGAATTTCTATGTTTCGAATGTTTCCACGATCTGTATCATCCAGAGGAACGCACCAAATTTACCTGAAGATTGAATGTAAGAATAAAGTATCAGAAAATAAGAATGTAAAACAAGGACATGAGAAGTTAAAAAGATCATGCACCGCTGAAAAAACGATACACACTTATACAGGGTGAACATTAATAAAAACGACCAACTGCAGGGACAAGTTCCTGATTGTAAATGGAGGAAAAAAGGTCATTTGAACGTGCAGTGTGTTCCTTGTGTGTTGCTGACTATGTGATGGACTGTAAGCAGCAGAATAGTCTGGCATTCATGTCGCGAACAAGCCGAGATGGTGTCTGTGTACGGTCAAGTAGGTGGAAACGGTCGAGAGCCAGACCCTGGTCCTCCAACTCTGGTGTATGCACAGTCCGCCGCCTCCATACACATTCGTCTGTCTGAAAGGACGCATGATCACACAAACGTCCAAAAAGGCCTTCAAATGTTGTGTGATGTCGTTAGCATCTGTGAGGGTACTTGTTTTGATACAGCCTTGCCGCCACTCGACCGTTTCCATCTGCTTGGCCGCACACAAGAACCATCTCGGCTTGTTCCCGACCGGACCATTGTGCTGCTTTCAGTCAATCACACAGCCTGCAACACGCAAGGAGCACACAGAACATAGTGAGAGGAACTGTCATTCGTCAGTGCCAACCCATCCCTGCAGTTCGTCGATTTTATTAATGGCTCAAATGGTTCTGAGCACTATGGGACTTAACATCCGAGGCCATCAGTCCCCTAGAACTAAGAACTACTTGAACCTAACTAAGGCAGGATTCGAACCTGCGACCGTAGCGGTCGCGCGGTTCCAGACTGAAGCGCCTAGAACCGCTCGGCCCCCACGGCCGGCGATTTTATTAATGTTCACCCTGTATAATAAATGTATGACATTGTGAAACCCAGCTACAATTTTGTAATTAATATAACGCCCTTGTATCCCCTAACTGGATAAGAAACGCTCTTGAAGTAACCTCCTACGGAGATGGATACATAGATGAGAAAAATTAAATAAATAAATAAATAAATGAAAACAATAATCAGGTTTTGAACACCGGGCACAAAAGTGAGGCCGCGTGGGATTAGCCGAGCGGTCTATGGTGCTGCAGTCGTGGACTGTGCGGCTGGTCCCGCCGGAGGTTCGAGTCCTCCCTCGGGCATGGGTGTGTGTGTTTGTCCTTAGGATAATTAAGCTTAAGTAGTGTGTAAGCTTAGGGACTGATGACCTTAGCAGTTAAGTCCCATAAGATTTCACACATATTGTTTTGAACAAAAGTGAGAGCTGCGTCGCTAGCTACTGTGTCACCATTTTGGCTGATGGAGTAGCGCTGTAAGTCTTTGGCCGTCGTTTTTTTCAGAAATGGTCAGGATCTAAGCATAAAACGAGACACGCGTTCGTTTATTTTGACTCCTGGGAAATCGGGTTATGGCACTTGTCGTGTTCTCGTCGTGAGCGTTCCACTACCTCAGTGCAGCCGCTGCTTGCTGTCGCGTGTCTTTTGTTCGTGCTGACACATTTAATTTTACGGCGCGGCGCTAGGTGGTGCCGGCGGCGTCGACTCGCCGAGACGCCGCCGCTACCCGCGGAACGTAGCGAGGCCGGGCGAGGTTGAACGACTCGCTCGCTATTTAATCAAGTGTAATCTGCGTGAAATTATTTCCGAGGAGGAGCAGCGGCGGCGGCGGCGGCGGCGGCTATTACGCCAAACACCGTAAGCGGGCGGCGGCGGCGGCCGTATCGGCGGTGATTATCTCGCCGGCCCGCGCCGGCCGCGGCGAACGACCGCCGCCGTGTTTACACAGCAGGCACTGACCTTCCGAATAGAGGCGGCGCCCCGGGCGCTCAGCTGCTGGTTCACTGCCGGTCACAGCAGCTGCGCCCCGCAGCGGAATGCGAAACGCCGGCCCGCAGTGTGGCCACAGTCTAATACGTACACAGACGACACTCTCTGGTGCGGAAGTTGTTAGCCTTTGACAGCTAGAGCGACACTGGCGCTCCAAGCGGCAAGGAACACGTGCATCGTAAGAATAATGTTTCTTTTTAATTATTTTTACTTAGTTAACGAGATAGCTGTTATGTTTTTCCGTTCCATTCGTTAGTAAATTACCACGATACCTACTTTTTTGTGAAATACACGTACACTACCGGCCATTAAAATTGCTACACCAAGGAGAAATGCAATTGATAAGCGGGTATTCTTTGGACAAATATATTATGCTAGAACTGACATGTGATTACATTTTCACGTAATTTTGAAGCATAGATCCTGAGAAATCAGTACCCAGAACAACCACCTCTGACCGTAATGACGGCCTTGATACACCTAGGCATTGAGTCAAACAGAGCTTGGATGGCGTTTACAGGTACAGCTGCCCATGCAGCCTCAACACGATACTACAGTTCATCAAGAGTAGTTACTGGCGTATTGTGACGAGCCATTTTCCTGGCCACCATTGACCAGACGTTTTCAATTGGTGAGAGATCTGGAGAATGTGCTGGCCAAGGCAGCAGTCGAATATTTTCTGGATCAAGAAAGGCCCGTACAGGACCTGCAACATGCGGTCTTGCATTATCCTGCTAAAATGTAGGGTTTCGCAGGGATCGAATGAAGGGTAGAACCACGCGTCGTAACACATCTGAAATGTAACGTCCACTGTTCAAAGTGCCGTCAATGAAAACAAGAGGTGACAGAGACGTATAACCAATGGCACCCCATACCATCACGCCGGGTGATACGCCACTATGGCGATGACGAATACACGTTTCCAATGTGCGTTCACAGCGATGTCGCCAAACACGAATGCGACCACTATGATGCTGTAAACAGAACCTGGATTCATCAGAAAAAATGACGTTTTGCCATTCGTGCACCCAGGTTCGAGTTTAATACACCATCGAAGGCGCACCTGTCTGTTATGCAGCGTCAAGGGTAACCGCAGCCATGGTGTCCGATCTGATAGTCCATGCTGCTGCGAACGTCGACAAACTGTTCGTGCAGATGGTTGTTGTCTTCCAAACGTCCCCATCTGTTGACTCAGGGATCGAGACGTGGCTGCACGTTCCGTTACTGCCATGCGGATAAGATGCCTGTGATCTGCACTGCTAGTGATACGAGGCCGTTGGGATCCAACACGGCGTTCCGTATTACCCTCCAGAACTCACCGATTCCATATTCTGCTAACAGTCATTGGATCTCGACCAACGCTAGCAGCAATGTCGCGATACGATAAACCGCAATCGCGATTGGCTCCAATCCGACCTTTATCAAAGTCGGAAACGTGATGGTACGCATTTCTCCTCCTTACACGAGGCATCAAAACAACGTTTCACCAGGCAACGCCGGTCAACTGCTGTTTGTGTATGACAAATCGGTTGGAAACTTTCCTCGTGTCAGCACGTTGTAGGTGTCACCACCGGCGCCAACCTTGTGTGAACGATCTGAAAAGCTACTCATTTGCATATCATAGTATCTTCTTCCTGTCGGTTAAATATCGCGTCTGTAGCACGTCATCTTCGTGGTGTAGCAGTTTTAATGGCCAGTAGCGTAAAAATAGGACAACTAGTTCATGGAGAAATACTTCCGAATATAGATGCACTGATCGGTCAGAACATTACGATCACTTACCTAATAGGCAGTAAGTCCACATTTGGCACAGATAAAAGCGGCGAGGCATCTTTGCAAGGAAGCAGGAGTTAACATTACATCTGCACACAAAAGTCACCTAATTCCCGTAAATTCCGGGAACGGGGAGACGAGCACTGACACCACGTTCGTTCACATCCCAGATGTGTTTCATCGGGTTCAGATCTGGCGTGTTGGACGGCCAGCACATCAACTGTGTTCCTCGAACCACTGTCTGACACTCCTAACCTTGTGACATGGCGTATTATCTTGATGAAAAACGCCACTGCTGTCACGAGATATGATCTTAATGGTGTACATGGTCTGCAACCCGACTACGATACTCCTTGGCCGTCATGGTACCTCGCACGAGCTGCACTGGATCCATAGATGTCCATGTGAATGTTCCCCAGAGCATAACGGAGCCACCGCCAGCTTCTCTCCGTGTCGAGGAGCTGTTCTCCTGGAAGATGACCTATTCGCGCACTGTCCTCGGCATAATGAGGAAGGTATGGGAATTCATCAGACAATGCAGCGCTCTGACACTTCGCCAACGTCCAGCGCCGATGGTCCTGTGCCCATTTCACTCGTAGTTGCCGTTGTTGTGGTATTAACATCGGCAAACGGGCGGGTCGTAGGCTGCGGAGGCCCATCGTTAGGAATGTTCGGTGCACTGCGTGTTGAGACACACTCGTACTCCACCCAGAATTAAAGTCTGAAGTTGATTTCGCAGCAGTTCGCCGCCTGTCCTGTTTTACCAGTCTGTCCAACCTACGACTTCCGACATCTGTAATGAGGGGTGGTCGGTCAACCCCATGGTTTCACCTTGGTTTCGCCGTGAGTGCCACATATGGAAGATACTTACCACAGCACTCCTCGAACACCCAACAAATCTCGCAGTGCCGCGCATCCGGACCATCACAATGTGCGCTGGTCGAACAGATAGATCGCGCACCTTCCCCCTTCTATAGACAGACAGCACGCTTCACTGATACTACATGCATCGTACGTGTGTCTGACCAGCAGCCGTTCCTCAGGTGACGCTGCTATCGCTGGACGAATTTATATCGATAGTAGCTCGGTGGTCATAACGTTCTGGTTGACCAGTGTATATATTCTGCGTATTCCGCTGCAGGTGTGAAAATATAAATAATATTTCATGCGTAGGAAACATATACTTATAATGGTTTTCGTTGTTATTATCCTAGGCTCTTTCCTTGACACTTGATTTTTTTTTTTTTTTTTTTTTTGAGTCTTATTATTCGCTCACTCTTACGCGTCAGTCGTCTTTCTAGTACACGAATATTTTTGTAAACGTAATTACTTTTGCTTCAACAGCGAATGTATTGAAGATTCTTGC